>NC_000071.6:127324758-127694758 GCF_000001635.26 Mus musculus | reverse complement strand
TAGTTTTTGTTTTGTTTGTTTGTTTGTTTGTTTGTGGGGTTAGTTTTGGTTTTGTTTTAGATAAGATCTCATGTAGGCTAGTCTTGAACTAGCTATATAACAGAGGTTGACCTTAAACTTCCGATCCTCCTAAAAATCCTCATAAAAATGGCCTGAATGTTCTATGACAGACAGGTTTACACCACCATGCCTGGTTTATACATGCCAAGCGAACGTTCAGCCGGCTGAGCTAAAATCCTCGGGTCAGAAGTACCCTGGAAGTCTAGATGCTGCGTGTCCCTCCAGGGTGAGAAAAGAAGTCACTGAGTACGTTGGACGGCTCTACCTCCACCAGGAGCGGGGAGGCTTAGAAGAACCCCGAATTCATGAGCTTTCTTCACATAGTCAGAACTCACACCAATGAGGCAAACACAGGGGAAAGGACTCTCTTTACCTGAGGGTTTGAAAACAGCAGTCCCGTGACTCCGTGCTCTACCACAGCCGAGTTCCCAGGGATGTTCCTGGCTAGCACGGGAACTTCCAAATCCATTGCCTGCGAAGATGGGAGGAATGAGGATGAAGGTAGCATCTGAGAACCAGGCAAGGGGGCCGGAAGAAGATGGCTTAGGTGGCAAAGGGCTTGCTCTGCAAGCATCAGGACCTGAGTCCAGTCTCCTGGAACTCTCATAAAATAGATAAATAAATAAATAACCAGGCATGGTGGTGCATACCTATAATCTCAATTCTGGGGGTGCGGTGGCAGGGACCAAACCAGGGGGACCCCTGGAACTTACTGGCCAGCCAGTCCAGCCTATTTGTCAGGCTCCAGGTTGTGAAAGACCCTCTCTCAAAAACCTAAGGTGGTTGGGTTGGGGCTGGAGAGATGGCTCAGAGGTTAAGCGTGCTCGCTGCTCTTACCTAGGATTAGAGTTTGGTTGCCGACAGTACCCAAGCTGAATGACAGTTCACAATCACTGGTGACTCAAGATCCAGGGGCTCCAGCGCCCTTTCCAGGCCACCAGGGACACCCCCACACATGTGTACAATCCCCCACACAGACACCCACGAGCGTCTATCATTTAAAATAAAAAATAAATCTCTTTTTAAAAAAAAATGGCAAACTCTGAGAAGAGCTAAGCTCTGAGAATCTGCGAACACTTTGGGAAGTTGGTCCTGACAGAGCCGGAGCTGGCACAGCCCCGCGCTAGACGGTGTTTGGAAATAGGCCTGCTCGAGTTCAGAGTAAATGCACAGAGCAGGCAGGGAAAGACAGAGGAGGGGCAGAGCCCGGCACTGGGGGACAGACACACAAAATGCCAGGACATGAGACATACAGCTTCCCTTTTCCAAAACGGACTCACCTGGCCTCCCTAGACTAGATCAAGCTCCTCTTGTGGGGTGGGCAGACCTTCTCCTTCATGCTCTCTAATATACCTGTGGCCCAGCCCCCGACCCTTAATAGAGCTGCCTGGGGTGGGGGCGTGGGGAGGTGACACAAACTTTCTCCTTGCTTTAGCTGTCCTGGACCTCACTCTGCAGACCAGGGTGGCCTCGAACTCATAGATTCACCTGCCTGTGCCTCCAGTGTGCTGGGATTAAAGGTGTGTGCTATATACTACACCTGGCTGAACCAGTCTTTATCTTCCAATGGCATGAGGAACACAGCTGCTGGAACCTGCACCCCATAAAAAGAGAACAGCCAGGCTTTAGGGATGCTCAGCTCACCTGCAGGGTGTGGAGATTGCAGCCAGGCAGTCCTGAGTCAGACTATCTCTATTATCTCTATCTCTATTATCTCGAAGAAGGATTTGCTGCGACTTTGTGGCATGGGTGACCATTCTGACTGATCACTGCTAGTATGGGAGAACGTCTTGATCTGAAGGTGTCCCTACAAACTCACAGAACTGAGCGGAGAGTGGCTTGGGTGAGGTTGGCCAGTGGCCGGCTGGCAGTGTATTTCGTCTATGCAAAGACCACCCAGCCCCTTGCAAAATTCCTTACAGCTTCCACATCCCAAATGCATGCCCTTAGCAAGTCTTTCTAGTTCTGACACTTGAAAAATAGCTTTGGCTTGCTTTTCAAAAGAATAAGGAATGGTCCTGTCCCGTGCCCCCACATAAAATCAATCTCTCTCTATCTCACCGCCCACCCCCCATACTTTGGCACCAAAATGGCACAAGCATTTTAAAACTCTCTTACAGGGTCCTTCAAGGTTTTCCAATCACTAGAGCTAGCGTGACTGGCTATAGTCAAGCACGCTCCTGCTCGCTCTTAGCTTTAGATCTTCCACCCTTCTCCCACCAAGGTCCCAAAACCTAACCCAGAGGTCTGGTCTGCATGTTGGCTACATCTCCGTTGGTGGTCCAAACAGGAAAACTGGGAATATGAAGACAGCCCTTTATACCCTTTGTGTATGGGGGGGCGGGGGGGGGGGGGAGTATGTGCGGATGTGTAGAAGACAAAGGAAAACTTGGCGTGGCCGTCCTCAGAAACCGCCCACCTTGTTTTGTTTTGTTTTGGTTTTTGAGACAGGGTCTCCCGCTGGCCTCTATTAGGCTGAGTGTCCAGCCAGCCCCAGGGGTATACCTGTCTCCCCAAGCCTTCTCCATCCCCGGGATTACACTCACAAAGCAACCATGCCTGGCTTTTCCCGTGGGTCCTGGGCATTGGACTCAGCACAGCAAGCTCTGAACTAACTGAGCCATCTCTCCATCTCCCTCCTTTAAGGTAATTCTACTGGGCGGGGGCTTGAGGGGGTGTTAGTATTGCAAATCCATGGTATGCTTGAGTGGGAAAGGCCTGGCGGGCTTTTAGCAATAATCACCGGGTTACTGTGCATCTGGCTGACATTTGCTCTTGACACGTTTTTTTTTTTCTGCGAAAAGCGTGTATTTTAGCCAACGGTCATTTGTACTTGCCTGCTCCCGAAAGCAGATTCGGAAAGGTCAAAAGTTCACTTCCTGGCCCAGTGGATGGGCGTGTGTTCCGCGATTAACACGCTGGCCATCTGAAGGGATTCTGAAGAGACACGCTGACCACTCCCCCTAAAATCAACTTCTTTCAGAGCCGGTCTCGCAAAGGTTATTTTGCCTTCTCAAAGGAAGGCCACAGCGACGACGCTTCAAGAGCATCGGAATTGCTAGCAGCTGCCTTTCCTAGGAGGCCAGCCGAGTGCCACAGCAGTTACGACACAGAGAAAGCAGGGTGTGCTGCTCAGAAAACCATTCAGCAAACTTCAGGCCCTTGGCCTTTTCTTAAGAAATAGGAGCAGAGAGGGGAATGTGTATGGAAGAACAATTGGGCACCTTCTCTACTCTGGTTTAAAAGTTAGTTTCTGGGGGCGACAAACCACCCCAGTGGCTGGGGCTGAGCACCCGACCAAGGCTGACAGTTATCACAGAACACAGGCTTCTTTGCCGGACACAAAGATGACACAAGATCGTGTCATGCACTTCTAGAGCAATTGATGCAAATTCATACTTGCTCCAAGGTATCTAGACGCCCTCATCTGGTATCCACCGGCAACTGCACTCACTTGTATGTACGACCACACAGACACACGTGTATATATATATATACGTGTCACTTAAAATTTTTAAATAAATCCTTTTTAAAAATTGGAGAAGAGAAAGAATGGTACCACATCCTGGGCATTCGAGCTGCAGTTACCTCCAAGATGGCAGCTGACATGCCCTCGGAGACGGAGCTGTTGACCAGCGCAAAGCAGCTCTTCACCACTGCATGCAGATCTTCCTGGCACATCTCTCGGATCAGCCGCACCCCTGCAGCCCTGAAGAGGACAGAGCAGAGGTAGCGCAGCTGTTTCAGCCCTGTTCACAGCCCCACTCATTTTTTTTTTCTTCTTTTTTGGTTTTTCGAGACAGGGTTTCTCTGTGTAGCTCTGGCTGTCCTGGAACTCACTTTGTAGACCAGGCTGGCCTCGAACTCAGAAATCCTCCTGCCTCTGCCTCCCGAGTGCTGGGATTAAAGGCGTGCACCACCACGCCCAGCTCAGCCCCACTCAATTTTATAAACAATTAAGACCCAACTTGTATATCAAGTGAAACTGGGTCCCTTATTATTGGCAGAAAAAAAAAAATGCAATTTAGACAGATACACTGATCAGTATTTCCAAAGAGACTATAGCAGTCTGCACCGTCATCAGCTAAATACAAGGACGCCCCTTCATCCTTCCAAATCTTTGTTAAGATTTATTTATGTGTATCAGGGTTTGACCGAATGCATGTGTGTGTACCACGTGACTGCATTACACACAGAGGCCAGAAGACGGCATCCCATCCAGATGCCCTGGAACTGGAATTACAAGTGATTGTGAGCCATCCTGTGGGTGCAGGGAATTGAACCTGGGTCCTCTGCAAGAGCAGTCAATGCTCTTAACCAACTGAGCCATTTCTCCAGTCCCCAAATCTTTGTTATTTTAAATAATTGCATTTTTTCCCAGTGTCATTAGTAAAAAAAAATAAAAAACAAAAAACAAAAACAACCCTATCATCTTCAAGACCTCTTCACTAAATCAGGTATGGAGGCGTGCACCTAGGGCCCAGTCACATAGAGGCTTCTGATTCCAGGCCAGCCTGGGATCTGCAGCAAGACCCTTAGCCGAAACCAAGTGCTTCGCTCTGGCCTTTCCCCAGATGACTAAGGAGATAGAGTGTCTTACACTTTGAGTGAGTCCATTTATTGGCCTCTACCCCGTAACCCAAAGCATGACCTTGGGAGGTCACAGGGAACATTATAGGAGGCTGCACTTTCAACCCTGCTTAGAGCAGAATCAGAGGTCAGTAAGCTGGGGCTCCTTGAACTGCTCACTCTGCCACACAGAATTCCCAGTGTGCAAGATGCTGTCGACCTGCAGGTGCCCCTGCCCGTCATTCTTACCTCCTCACCCGCTCTTTCACTTCCCTTGTAAACACTGGATCTACCTGGAAAAAGGAGGGACAAGAAACCCTTAAAAGTGGCACATGGCTCAGCAGGTACAGGCCCTTGCCTCAAAAGCCTGAGGACCTAGACATGATCCCAGAAACTCACGGGGTTGAAGGTGATAACTGACTCCTAACTGCATTGTCCTCTGCCTTCACATATGCACCATGACGTGTGTACACACACACACACACACACACACACACACACACACACACAATTTTTTTAAATCCAATTATGCAGGTGGGACTGAATGGTAGAGCAACTAACTATCGTGCACACAGCCCTAAGTCCAGTTCCTACCACTCTATAAACCAGGTGTGATAATGGAAAGCCGGTGTCCTCAACACATGCAAGAAAGCAAAAGGACAGTGAGTTCAAGACCATCTTCCACTGTGTGGCAAACTCCAAACCAGCCCGGGATATTTGAAAGACTTTGTCTGGGGCTGGGGCAAGCCTTACCTAAATCTAAGTCTTCAGCACACGAATCCTAACAGGATCAAAGCCCACCCAGTAGTTCTGAAAGGAAGAATATACAAGAAAGAGACGAACAGCCCAAGTCCAGCCCTTACACAAGGAAGATAAGAAAAGACAAGTGGGCAGGGTCTGTGTGTGACATCCTCTCTGAACGTAGAGCCCAGGGAAACCCAAGGGCTTCAAAGGATAGTGGAGAGTGCCTACTGACAGGACAATTTAACTGTCCAATCCTTCGGGGAAAGGCTTGCTTTCTTAAACAATGCAGATGGAATTCGTCATAAAAAGCAATCAAGGGAACGAGTGGGAAGCCTTCATCAAAGCAGCCCATGGAACTGAGGTTTGCTTTCAGGAGCCCTCTCAGAAGTACAGTTTTAAAAGCAAGGGCACGCCCCTAGGCTGATGAATTATAAAACGTGTTTATCCATGTGAGTATTATTCAGACACAAAGAGAAAGGACTACATTGTGCAGTAGCAGACTCCAGAAAACATTCTCCTAGGCTAGGCTTGGAGGTGCACACCTGTGATACAGGACTGGGGGTGGAGGCAAGTGGGTTAGAAGTTCAAGGTCATGCTCCATACAGAGTTCAAGGTCAGTTCCCTTCCCTGAGGCAGAAGACTCATCAATCTCCTTGCAACTCACCACAAACTCTTCCCTGAGTCATCCAACAGGCTACACCCAACTGACTAACTCCCGTCAGATTGGCCCCTCCGCCTCCCACCTGGCCACTATTATCAGCCGTGAATACGATTTTCAAACAGTTGAAAAAAAAAAAAGCATTCTTCAGCACAAAACTCTAGTGTCACCAAGATAAAGATGGCTCAGTGGGTAAAGGTGCTTGCCATCAAGCCTGACCTGAGGTGAAAATCCAGGACTCACATGCACCATGGCACACCTGCCTCCTCCAAAAAAAAGAAGTCAATAATAATGTAATTAAAAAAAAAATAGGGGCCAGGAATGGTGACATTCACCTTTTTTTTTTAATTAGATATTTTTTCTATTTACATTTCAAATGTTCTCCCCTTTCCTGGTTTCCCCTCCAAAAACCCCCTATCCCCTCCCTGCTTCCCCTGCTCCCCAACCCACCCATTCCTGTTTCCAGGCCCTGGCATTCCCCTAACTGGGGCATCGAACCTTCACAGAACCAAGGGCCTCTCCTCCCATTGATGACTGCCTAAGCCATCCTCTGCTACATATGCAGCTAGAGCCATGAGTCCCACCACGTGTGCTCTTTGGTTGGTGGTTTAGTCCCAGGGAGCTCTGGGGGTACTGGTTAGTTCATATTGTTGTTCCTCCTAGGGGGGCTGCAAACCCCTTCAGCTCCTTGGGGACTGTGACATTTACCTTCAATCCCAATATCTGAGAGGCAAAGGCAAGTGGATCTCTTGTAAGAATGAGGCTTGCCTGGTCTATGTAGGGAGTCATCCAGACATGCACAATAAGATCATGATTCACATAGAAAAAAGAAAAAGAAAAAAGAAAGAAAGAAAAGAAAAGAAAACTTATTTCAGGAGGAATGAAGAAAGAAAGCTCAATGACATTTGCATGCACACACACAAATGAAAATATAAATACATCTTTAAAACTTTTTTTTTTTTTTAAGCCCAGACCTTGCTTCAAAGACACAGCAAGGTTGTGAACCCAGCTCAGGGATTCGGGATGCTAGCAGCCCCTCCTGACTATGGCTCCAGCCAGGCTGCAAGGAAAGTAGCTTCAATTCCTGTTCTCATTTACACGGTGCCAATAGCCATCATGAATTACAAGCACGCTGGCTAGCTGAAAGCAAATGCCGGAACAGCTCGCTTTATAATGCCAGGTGATATAATGCCTTTGTCTAGAAACACTGTTTCGCTTTCTTCTGACAGGAAGCACTGTGTGGTGGGCCTTGAATCTTTCCAACTGTTAGGATGCCTGCTTAAGGACTGATGGTGTTACATTTACTGACAGCCCTGGGGCCACTATGTGCCTGGAAATTGGTGGGGTTATATTATATCAAACATGAATGCATAAGAATTTGCAATTATCCCTAGGAAGATCTGTGCAGAGAAGAGCTCATAGCTATGAACAACAAATTGCTACTGTTTTAGCTGTTTATAATTAATACTCAGTGGCCACCTAAGCCAGAAAAACATGTGCTAAGCCCTTTAAAACCATTTACTTAGTTCTAGCAACAATGTCATTACTGAACGCTTCTATACAGGAGGACTCAAAGAGGTTGTGTAACTTCACCAGAGTCCCAGAGCAGGAAAACGATTGGGCCAGTGTTCTAGTCTGGGCAGACTGGAAGCCAAGTTCTCTTGGTTCTGTTTAGTTTCATCAGATAGCTCTCCTACAAAGCTCAAGGAACAGAGGCTGGAGAGATGGCCCAGTTGGTAAAGTGTTTGCCTTGTAAGCATGAAGACCTGAGTTCAATCCCCAGACACCACATTTTAAGAAAATCTAGGTGTCAGGGATGGAGAGATAGCTCCGTGGTTAATTAATAGTACTAACTGCTCTTGCAGAGGACCAGGTTCCCAATATCCATGCTGGCCAACTCAAAACCATCATTTGTAACTGCAGTTCCATGGGATCTGATACCATCTGCTGGCCTCCAGGAGCCCCTATACTCAAGTGGTGAATAATATTATATACATACATACATACATACATACATACATACATACATACACACACACACACATATATAGGGTATATGTAGGTATATGAACACACACATTATAATCAGGCACACACATACATGCAAAAGAAATAATTTAAATAAAGAATTACGGTACATGCTCATATTTCTAGCTGGGGGGAAAGGAGTGGAGGACACTTGACCTTCCTGGAGAGTAAGCATAGTAGCCAAGTCTGTGAACCCCAGGACAACGACAGACCCTTTCTCAAAACGACAACAAAAAAGGTAGATGGTCCCCCACAGGAAACTGCACCCATCCGCAGTGAGCCCATGAGCACGTGCACACACAGGCACACATAGACATATCCGTGTGCACACACGCGCATGCAGCCTATAAAAACCCATGAAGTTCCTGCCACTTTCCTCACTGTTCTCCCTCTGGCCAACCTGCATCCCAGTCTCCAGGAGTCATCCTCCTCTAGGATGCAGCCAGTGTCCTATCTCTAAAATGCTTTCACTCCCCCTGACAGTCCTGGCCAGAAGCCACAACTCCCCACACCAAACTATCCTGCCTGCTACCTGCCACGCCCAGGGTCACTATCTCTTTCCGCTCTGCCTCTCTTTCCGCTGCACCTCGGTCTCCTTCCCTGGCTCCCACGCAGTGACTAGAACAGTCCTGTGCACGAGAACCCCCTTTTGACTTCCCACTCCTGAGGCCTCATGCTCAAATTATTAAGCAACCAGATGCCAGCACAACCCTAGCCTATTACAATGTGAAAGTCAGCCCTCCAGGGAAAGCTCCCTTCTGGGCTGGCAAGATGGCTCAATGGGCAAAGGTGGTTATCACCAAGCACAATGACCTAAGCTTGTTCCCGGGGATACACCACCCCCCAACCTGAGACACTATAGGAGAGAACCTATACCTGCAAGTTGTCCTTTGATCTCTAGACACATGCATCATGTCATGCACGTGCATGCATGTGTGTGCGCGCACACACACAAATATTTAAAAAGGGAAAGCCTTTCCTTCTACATGTTAATTTTCACCTTAAAATTTTTTACATGGGTTTGTTTCTGCCAGCCCAGTCCTCTTTTTGTCTTTATTAGCATGCGCTGGCTCTCAAGATGAACTGTCTGGGGAAAGATAATTTGTCAAGGATACAAGTTGTGTTCCGAGACGGCTAGAATGCAAAGCTGGGGACATAGCTAAGGAGTGAAAAACAAGTCTTAAGATGAAACTACAATCGACGCCGGCTTTCTCTGGGTTTACTTTCCACATCGGTTCACTTTCAAATCTCTTAGTGAAGCCGAGTGTAACAAAACACAAGATAAAGAGGAAAGGAGGAGTGGATGTTTTTATTTAATGAAATTTTTAAAGGAGGGTGGGGAGGAAAGCTTTGAAAGCAGCAAGAGAAGAATTCTCATTTCCTCCTTCCAAGCTTGTTTATTTCCTAACAAAAGATATTGTTTCAACTCGAAGGCTTAGGGGAAATAATCTTTGCTATTAAGAAGTTGCTGGGGGAAGTCATTAGGCTGTCATGCCCAAAGCAAGCGTTCCCTCGCCTCCAGCACGCCTCATCAAAGAGCTCGGGAAGGTGCCATACAAGATGCCCTGTGAGTGGGAACACTTCTCTCAAACAGAGAAACTGAGAGATCAAAGGAGCATCCATTGGAAACCCACGCTGAATTCAGAGCATCCTGCAGCTAGAACAGGATCCCGGCAGTCAGAGCGGGAAGGGAACATCGGCTTTAATAGTCCCTTATGCTTCCTGTATTCCCAGGACACTCCCCCAAGGACAGGAAGAGTTCGCTTTCATTAGTACTGGACCAGGAAGAAGGGTACTACTGTCTTAATCATTCCTATTTTGCAGACGTGGAAACTGAGGCACGTGGTTAAGTCAAGAGCAGTCAGGTAACTATCATCAAAGTCAATGAAGGGCATGTCACCCTTCAGACAAGCCATATGACCTAGCTTTTCTCACAACACAGAGGCAGGTCTGGCCCAGAGACGGGGCAGAGTTAACTGACCGGCCATCAGGTCATGGTAGTGAGACCACGGCAGGCACCAGGCACCCATGTGCTGCATATCCATAGTACAGGTCAAACATTCATGTACATAAAATAAATCTTGAAAACAACATGTGTGTATTACATAGACAGTTTGGGATTCTGTTGTTGTGGCCATTGCCATGCAACCCCGCGTCTCAGCCCACCAGCTCCTGGCTCATCCTCACTTCTCCCCACTGAACAGGGTCTGGTGAGTGGCCTCACAGAACGGTCCTCTCTCCCTATTAAAGGACACCCTGACACCCTCTTCCTGAACCTGGAACAACAGCAGGTCTTAGAAGCAAAGTGGGAGGGACTCTTTTTTTTTTTTTTTTTTTAAATCTTAGGCGCCCAGCCTTGAGTGACCCTTGTCCCAGTGAGCTGTCTCATGCTTATTCCCAATGATTTCCTCGTTGAGCTCTTAAGATGAGGCATGTCAGTGAGCCTACAGTGTCTTCACCAGAGTCTGACCCATAAATGGGATTCCTGGAAGGTGGCAGAGGTAGTTGCTGCTGAACGCCGCAGTGATTCCACAGTAACTGCTAGACTGCTTCACTGGTCATGATCTAGCCAAGTTGATACAATTTTGCAACAAGCCTTAGGATGTGACCTGGAAAAGCGAAGTAAGCCTGCTGAGCGTCCATCCCTCTTTACACCATAAGTGCTATTTGAGACTCGGGCTCTGCAGAGAGCAAGAAATGGACTAGAAGAAAGTGCGCTCATATCAGGATCCAGACAGGAAGATATGGGAGGGTAAGGGTCGGTATTAATGCACTGTATGCTTTGGCCATTAAAAGAAGAATTTTAATGTGTCCTGACATGTGGACACTTGGCAAACCCACCTCATCAGTACACGAGTCCCTGATACTGCAGCAAATACTCAAAGTCAAGTACAAAGTGGCTTAAGTCTCCTCCTGTT
Organism: Mus musculus; assembly: GCF_000001635.26. NCBI lineage: Eukaryota > Metazoa > Chordata > Mammalia > Rodentia > Muridae > Mus > Mus musculus. The sequence goes on along the minus strand of NC_000071.6, from coordinate 127,683,781 downwards.
CCAGACTTCAGAACAAGGATAAACTGAGCACTTGGGCGTGAGCATTACAGACGTGGAGAGGTTTGGGAATGGTAAAGAATGAGTTTGTATTGAGAGGTCAGAAGAGCGTATCTGAGGACCCGGACCTGAGCCAGAAACATCACTGAGGAATCTCATCTCAAGAGGAGCAACAACCGTACAAGCCTTGGGAGGGAGAGCCACTGACCTGCCTCCATCTGACGGGCATGTGGACAAGTCTGTGGGACATTTTCTTGATTGTCGATTGATGTGGATAGGGCCCAGCCCACTGTGGGCGGCGTCATCCCTTAGGTGGGTGGTCCTGGGTTGTATAAGAAAACTAACTGAGCAAGCCCGGAAGCAGCAAGCAGCGTTCCTCCATGGCCCCTGCTTCAGTTTCTGCACCATTAGAGTTCCTGCCCTGGCTTCCCTTCGTGATGGACTGTAAGTCAAATGAACCCTTTCCCTGTCTAAGCTGATTTTAATGATGGTGAACATCCCAGGGGCAGAAAACAAACAAGGGCTGGAGTCAGAGAGCTGCATCTTGCTGGCCATGTTGTTTATTTGTCCTTTGGTTTTGTTTTTTTTTTTTTTGGGGGGGGGGGGTTGGTGGTAGGATTGTGGAAGGATTTGATAGTTTGGGGCTGAAGGAGCCATTGAGTACTGCTGGTTTGCTGTTGTGGGAGGTTGGAGGAGAATGCCGAGAGCGGCATACATGATGGAGACCCGGCTCACTGGTACCTGAGGAGAGGTTGAGAGTCTCTCAGAAACACTAGCAGGACCATTCCTTCCTGTGAGGTTTTGAAATTGCAAGTCTCTGGTTCCTGATTCTCTGGGACAGAAAAGTCAGCTGCGATTTATTTAGGAGACACTAACACCTTCTAGAAGGTGGGGTCGGCACTCAGAAGCTGTGGTCCAGGAGGCCGAGGCTTCGAGGTTCAAGCTGGCAGTCAAACTTAGGTGTAAACCGTGGTCCTGGGAGGGTGGGACTTAGAACAACCTGTGGCGGGGCTGGAGTCCCTTCAGAGAGGTTAGAAGATCATTGGTGGAGGTATATCGCCTCAGCTCTAACAGAGGCTTTAGGCTTGAAGGGGTCATGGAGAGAATCTGAGCCTTGATGCCATGAGGCAGGGCCAGAATCCCTGAAACAGCATTCCTCAACCTGTGGGTCGTGACCCTGGGGGGCGGGGGTGGCATCAAATGACTCTTTCATGGGGGTCCCTTATAACCATTGGAAAACACAGATATTTACATTATGGTTCACAACCGTTGCAAAATTACAGTTACGAAGTGGCCATGAAAATAATGTCATGGCTCGGGGTCACCACAGCATGAGGAACTGTGTTAATGGGTCACAGCGTTTGGAAGGAAGATAAAAACAGCCCTAAAACAGAGGCCAGAAAGAAAAGGTACAGCCTCAGTTGCAGTGGCGGTCTCGGGACTGTAGAGTTGGGGGGGGGGGAGTTCGGGGGGGGGGGGAGAGAAGGGAGAGAGGAGAGGGGGAGAGGGGAAATGGAAAGAGGGGGAGAAGGGAAGAGAGGAGAGGGGAGAAGGGGAAATGGGGAGAAGGGAGAGGGGGGTTGGAGAGAGAGGAGAGAGGGAGAGGCAGAGGCTAGGCAGTGAGAGAAACCACTGGTAAGGGTTGAAGCCTTCCAGAATATTGAAGATGCCAGACAATAGTGACCACTCAGGGACAGTGGCAGGTGTTGGGTGGAGCTCACCCAAGTATGCAGGACAGTGACAGAACCTAGAGCTGGGTCTGCCTACGTGTCTTAGAGCCTGCTTCACGAGGGTCCCAGATGTTGGACAATGAACTGTTTACAATGAACAGTGTTGGGGATTGGTTCTGCCCTGCTCGGATGCTAACTGAGCCCTGGTTCTTCCCGCCTAAAAATGACAAGTGTGTAACTTATTTGGAACTTGGTAGGAAGCCACAGCTAAGAAGCTTCGCTATTTTAAAGAGACTTTGAAATTTTAAAGTATTGGAATTTTTTACTTAAGACCACGGGGTTTCTAATGTTTGTTGTATTATGCACTCTGTCATGAGAGTAACTCGAGATCCCGTGTTGCTGTGGGTGGCCTCTGACACGGTTGCACAGTTTTTGTATGTGTGTATAAAGTATATTTCAAATCCTTTTTATATGTCTGGCTGCATGCATATCGCGGGACAACATTTGGGAATTGGTTCTCTCCTTCCCTGATGTGGATCCGGGGGATTGAACTTGAGCCATCAGGCTAAGCAGCAAGCACCTTTACCCACTGAGCCGTTTTACCAGCCCCTCCCCTCTTAGTTTGTCTTTATTATCATCTTCTTGCCTCATTCTGAGAGGTAGACACGATTATTCCCAAAGTCTGGGAGAATGCAAAGAACAGCTGTGCATGCTGGGAAGGTCCACAGGGAACTAAAATAAGACAAATAGATGAGAGTCTGAGAAACGATATCAAGCAATCCCTGGGGGGGGGGGGGGGGGGCGGCAGGGGATGCTTCTGAGGGAGTGAGTGAACGTGAGGCTAGCCACTCAATGAATGCAATATTGGAGAATCTGTTTCCTTCAGATCGAAGCATTTCCTCCTGGGTGGAGGCTTAGGGGAGACACAAGCTAGCCACTCTACTCACTGGGCCTCCTGAGGTCGCAGAAGCAGTTGCTGGCGAGGAGGGCACCCTTCAGTAGAGCTGGGGGCAAGTTGGGCAGGGAGCTTTAGGGATGTATCATCATCCAGGCTCGGGGATAGGGGGTTTGATGATGCATTTAGCTGCCTTTGAGTCCTCCCCGCTCCTGTCACCAATAATCTCATTGGTTCACCAAGACGGACTTGTACACATTAGTTTTCTCGGTCTCTGTCAGGGTGTCCATTAGCAAACACTCCCACCTTGCCTATTACCCATCTGGCCAAACAAAGCAGTGGGGGGGGGGGGCTCATCCTGCACAGATGAGAATTCTACTCAGCAGATGACGTAACTGTCTCAGCTCACCCAGGGCACTGCTTTGATGTACTGTCACTTGGGTGTCCTACAAACTTAGCAGGGAGTCGGGGAGGTAAGAGGCCAGGATTAGGGCATTAGCAGGCTAGGTGTCCCCCTGAGATGAGCTTCCTGGTTCATAGGTGGTGGCCTCTTGCTGGGTCCACACACAATGAATAAAGGCAAGGCAAGGTGGCTCCCTGGGGCTCCTTTTATATGGGCCCTGATCACATTGATGAGGGCGCCCTCCATCCCCTGGGTCCGGGCATCTCACAGAGGCCTTATCTCATTACATTACCAAAAAGAATTTCAGTAGCCGTGTTTAGAAGGAACAGATACACAGTGGAAAGCCTAGAACAGAAGCCACAGGAAGAGAGCCATGCGGCTAGGAGCACAGAGTACACTTGGTTTTCCAAACTTCTCTGGGGCAAACAAAAGGCCACATTCATGAGGAGGGCTAGGAGATAGGCAGATGTCTGCTCCCCATGCGTCTTGCAAGAGTCAAAACAGGGCCGAGAGGGTAAGTTTCCTGGCTAGAGCTACCAAATGTCAAACTTGGTGGTGTGTGTGTGTGTGTGTGTGTGTGTGTGTGTGTGTGTGTGTGTGTGTGTGTATGTGTGCCGGTGCCCAACAGCACAAGGTCCCTAAACAGCAGCCAGCAGCATGATCTGACTCTGGGTTCAGGATCACTTCTGCATCCACAGTTTGAAACATTTTGGACCATTCATAGAGTTTGACTTATGCAGTGACTTAGAAAAACTTTGTCTTTTATATTTTAAAATAAGTTCCTCTTCATATGACCCACTGGCTTTCCCATAAGAAGTAGCTAATTATCCTTTGCAGTCATAAATTAGTTTGAATTAATTGTAATCTTTACAGTAAATCAGCCATATAAGAGATCAACAGATATAATCTTTAACTTTGGCCTGTTTTCTTTCTTTCTTTCTTTCTTTCTTTCTTTCTTTCTTTCTTTCTTTCTTTCTTTCTTTCTGTCTGTCTGTCTGTCTCTCTGTCTTTCTCTCTCTCTCTCTCTCCCCCCTCTCTCCCTCCCTCTTTCTTTCCCCCTCCCTTCCCCTCTCCCTCTCTCGCTCCCTCCCTCTACCTCCCCCCTTCTGTGTGTGTGTGTGTGTGTGTGCGGGCGCACACACACACATGTCACCCACATGATTTTGGGAACTGAATCCAAGGCCTTGCACATTCAACTTTGGGGAGTGCTCTACCACTGAGATATGATTCAGATGGTTTTCTTTCTTTCTCTCATTTTTTAAATTTTTTTTTATTTTTATTTATTTATTTATTTATTTTTGATTTTTCAAGACAGGGTTTCTCTGTGTAGCCCTGGCTGTCCTGGAACTCATTCTGTAGACCAGGCTGGCCTCGAACTCAGAAATCTGCCTGCCTCTGCCTCCCAAGTGCTGGGATTGAAGGCATGTGCCATCACTGCCTGGCTGATTTTCATTTTTTAAACATATTTTACATGTAAACATGTTTTGCATGCATAAATGCATGCGCACCACATGTGTGCATTGCCTGAAGAGCCAGATGAAGGCACTGGACCCCTTGAAGCTGGAGTTACAAATGGTTGTGAGCTGCCATTTGGGTGCAGGGAACCAAAGCCAAGTCCTTTGGAATAGTAGCTCGTGCTTTTAACAGGTGAGCCATCTCTCCAGCTCCATACTTTTCTTTATGTTTTTGTTTTTCATACTTTTCATTTTTTAAAAAAGGTAAATTATTAGCCAAAGGAGATAGCTTGTCATTAGAGGTGCTTACCACCATGCCTGACACCTGAGTTCAATCCTTGGGATCTACACAGGAGAAAGACTCCTGAAGGTTATTCTCTGACCTCTGTGTGTGTGGTATGATACATGAATACCCCCCCACACACACACACATACAGCACAAATAAATAATAGCATCTAATTAAAAAAAAAAAAGCAAACTTACTTCAGTTTCTTAAAGAAAAAAAATGCCTAGACATGTAGAAGAGGAACATAAACCAGTTATAGAAAATGTGTCGACAGAAGAGATGCTGGAGAGATGCCTCTGCAGTTGGAATATATACTACTCTTTACAAAGAACATGAATTCCATTCTAATCACCCACATTGGGCACCAGACAACTGCTTGTGAATCTGGGTATAGAAGGACACTGCCCTCTGCTGGCCACAATGGGAAACACACACACACACACACACACACACACACACAACTTGAGAAAACAAAGTCAGAGCTGGGCGTGGTGGTACACGCCTTTAATCCCAGCACTTGGGAGGCAGAGGCAGGCGGATTTCTGAGTTCGAGGCCAGCCTGGTCTACAATGTGAGTGCCAGGACAGCCAGGGCTATACAGAGAAACCCTGTTTCGAAAAACCAAAAAAAAAAGAAAAGAAAAAAAGAAAAAGAAAACAAAGTCAATGGGCTGGAGAGATGGCTCAGTGGTTAAGAGCACTGACTACTCTTCTGAAGGTCCTGAGTTCAAATCCCAGCAACCACATAGTGCCTCACAACCCTCCGTAATGAGATCTGATGCCCTCTTCTTAGTGTTTGAAGACAGTTATAGTGTACTTACATTTAGTAAATAAATAAATAAATAAATAAATGAATAAATCTTAGGAACAAACAAAAACAAAGTCAAGAGGAAAAAAAACAGCTATCAGATAGGCATTCACAGCCCATGAACTCACCTCAGGACCTACGATCACCATGTAAACATTGGGTGTTTCTTGATGCCATTCTTGGGAAGGAAAAGGAAAAAAATAAGAAGAAGAAGAAGAAAAAGGACTTAGAATGGAGCTCCCATGGCTTTCAAGACACAGCTGGGAAAACAATTCAGCTTAACTACAAATGACTCCACTTTGAGTTTTGTCTTCTTAGTTCATTAAGCATTCATTCAGTCTATCCAGAATCAATTTCATTTATTTAGAACACCTATGTGTCACTGTATGCTTTTACATAAAGAACTCTTTCTTTTTGGACTGAAGCAATGGCTCGGTGGTTAAAAGCACTTGCTGCCCTTGCAGAGGATCAGAACTTAGTTCCCAACAACCACATGGCAGCTCACAATTGCCTGTAACTCTAATTCTGGGGGATCTGATGACCCCTTCTGGCATCCACAGGTACTGCATACACATATAACACTGTCAGACAAACACATAAAATAACAATAAATGGATCTTTATAAAAAGTGGTAAGATTTTTTTAATTAATTTAGGCTCATAATTATTTCTAATTTGTCTGACATCCTTCACACGTGAAGCTGCAAGTCTACACAGAGATATTAATCCTGTAAGTTACCAAATGGATACTGGCTGTGTCCAAAGTGATCATCTAGGAACAGTCTGCTTATATGCAATAAGCAAAGCGGGTGGGGGCTAAAGTCCCACTGGGCATGAAAGCTCACACTGTAACTCCTACACTTGGGATGCTGAGGCAGAAGGATTGAGAGTTGGAGGCCAGTACGAACAGAAAGCCAAGGCACATCTCTACTTGCGAGTCCCCCACCTCGAGGAGGGCGTAACACATACCTGAGAATGCATCCACAAGGTACAGAGGATCCTTCACCGGTCTGAGTCCACAGATTATAAGGAATATGTACAGGTTGTCAGCGCTTTGGTCAATCTCTGCAACATAAGATCGCGGGACACTTTCGTGGGCATGGAGGATATGGCTAAGTTACCCGGCAGCAGTGGCGGCATTGAGGCAAGCAGACCAGAGGTCAGCAGCCCACGCTGGCCTTCCCGCCCCTAGTGTGATCTCTAAATGCCTTGTCGCACACATTAGATTACATAGGTCTGAGCTTCATTCTAGCTATGAAATGCAAGGTCTCTGCCATAGAGGGGGAAGGATGGGGATGGGGGTACGGGGGCAGGGGGTGGGGGTGGGGGGCTGATCCAGCTACTACTGAGAGGAATCAGCAGGCCCAGGAAGGACTTGGGCAGTTTTAGTTGAAGCAACTAGAAAAGAGGCTTTGTGGATGGATGACTGGGGAATTCACAGATGCGTGGTAGGTATGAGCATATGTCCCTGGGAATCGGAAACGCACACATACGTCTCCCAGTCCTGTTGTTTTTTTCTGCGTTTGCCAGTTGGATTTGTCAACTTTACCTCCGAAAACTGTAACAGTTCTAAAAGTAGACATGTATGTTTATGGAGTAGTTTTTTTTTTTTTTTCTCTTTCTCGTTTATTTGTGTTTTCTTTCTTGTGGGTAGTACACGAAATAGTGTCTCTTATAATAGTCCAGGCTGGCCTCAAACTTGCCTTGAATTTCTGATTCTCCTGACTCCACCTCCCAAGTGCACTACAGGGAGATACCACCATTCCCAATTCATGCAGGGCTGGGATCGAACCCAGGGCTCCCTGCATGCTAGACAAGCACTCTACCAGCTGAGTTATCTGTATAGCTTTTTAAAAAAACAACAGAGAGGAAAACTGGCTGGGGACATGGCTCAGCAGTTAAGAGCACTGGCGGTCCTAGCAGAGGACCCAGGTTCAATTCCCAGTACCCACATAGTAGCTCCCAACCATGTGTAACTCTAGTTTCAGAGATGTGATGCCCTCTTCAGGCCTCTGTGGATACATACAGACAAAACAGCCATACACAATAATAATAGTGATGATAATAATAATAATAATAATAATAATAAATACAAGCTGGACATGGTGGTGCATGCCTTTAATCCCAGCATTTGGGAGGCAGAGGCAGGCAGATTTCTGAGTTCTAGGCCAGCCTGGTCTACAGAGTGAGTTCCAGGACAGCTAGGGCCATACAGAGAAACCCTGTCTTGAAAAAACAAAAAACAAAAAACAAAAAAACCAAACCAAAACAAAAAAAACAAAAAAAAAAAAAAAAAAAAAGAAAAAGAAAAAGAAAAAGAAAAAGAAAAGAAAAGAAAAGAAAAGAAAAAGCCAGGGCTATACAAAGAAACTTTGTCTTGGAAAACCAAAATAATAACAATAATAATAATACAGAGAAGGCTTAGGAGTGCCATATCTATAAAGCAAGACAGCAGTGGGCACCAGTCTTGGGACTCTTTTTTTGTTTTGTTTTGGTTTGGTTTGGTTTGGTTTGGTTTTTGTGACTCTTCTTATGACTGGTGAAGCTGAAAACCCCTGACCACTAGAGAGAGAGTGGGAACTTTCCTGGCCAACAAAACGCAGGGAAAGTAGCTATATATGACCTATAAGCCTTGGTTGTGAAAGGCCTTGTTACTCCTTGGTCATCTGGCCACACAACCTTCTTAGAAAAAAAAAATGTCTTGATAAAGAGACTCATCCTGGCAGAGTGAGGTCCCAGCCCTGAGGTGAGCATTCTGGGAACAGCATTAGCAGGCCTGGAACAAGCAGGGGGTGCCTGGTTAAGCCACAAAACCACAACAGCTCACGCCCACAGGAATCGTGAGAAACAGCCACAGTTGTCTGAGGTCTTGAGGTGTTTTATGGCAACTGTTATATAATTGATGGAATAGCAGCTGTTAATAGACCCAGCACAAAAGCTAGCCTAAACTGTCAGCATTTACAGCCTGTGTAATTGGCCGTAAAAGCAAGTACATGCAAGGTTGTCTTTTCCAGGATGGGCACTTGTCCATATATTTTTTTTCTGAGCTTACTTAAGTCTTGAGAATAAAAGTGGCATACTGCATGTGTCATACATGTGCATGAGGGACATTGTGATGGTTTATATACACCTGGCCCAGGGAGCGGCACTATAAGAAGGTGTGGCCCTGTTGGAGTAGGTGTGTCACTGTGGGCATGGGCTTTTAAACCCTCACCCTAGCTATCTGGAAGTCAGTATTCTGCTAGCAGTCTTCAGATGAAGATGTAGAACTCTCAGCTCCTCCTGCACCAGGCCTGCCTGGATGCTGCCATGCTCCTGCCTTGATGATAATGGACTGAACCTCTGAATCTGTAAGCCAGCCCCAATTAAATGTTGTCCTTTATAAGGACACGGTGTCTGTGTCAGCAGTAAAACCTTAAGACAGACATGGTCAGCACAGATAATAGAATAACGAGAGTGACACTGGACAGAATCACACTGACAGTGAAGAGTGACAGCCTTGTCCTAGGAAAGCCTTAAGCACAATCACAGGAGCTGGGGGTGTATCTCAGTGGTAAGGTGCTTGCCTGAATATCTTGGTTTGGTCCCCAGTACTACCCACACACTCAACTCACACACACACACACACACACACACACACACACACACTTCTAAGCCAGGTGTGATGGCATATACATTCAGTCTTAGTAATTAGTAGGCTAAGTCAGAAGGATAGCATCAAGGTTGGGGCCGGATGGGCTACACAGGGAGTTCAGGACCAGCATGTACAATACAACAAAAACCTGGCTAGGAAAGAAGGAAGGAAGGGAGGGAGGGAGGGAGGGAGGGAGGGAGGGAGGGAGGGAGGGAGGGAAGCGGGAGCTGGAGCTGGAGCGGGAGCAGGAGGGGGAGGGGGAGGGGGAGGGGGAGGGGAAGGGGAGAAGGAAAAAAGAGAAATAAAAAAAGGAAGAAAATAAAGAAAATTCCAGGTGAATATGATAAAGATATTTATATGTTGGGGCAGGAGAAAGGGTGTGACGGTTAAGAGAGATTACTACCTTGGCACAGGACCTAAGTTTAGTTACAAGCACCCATGTGGTGGCTCTCAAGGGTCCGCAACTCCAGCTCCAGAGGCACTCAATGCCCCCTGCTGCCCGCTTTGAGCATTGCACCCAAATGCTCATACCCACACACACATACATAATTAAAAATTTAATAAAATCTTCAAAATAAAACATTATATACGCGTGTGAAAATATGTATCTTATGCATAATGAATGTAAATATAAAGTGGCCACGGTGTCTGAATTAACCTTTGACAATATCGCTAGGTTGCATTGAGAGTTCTATATGCCCTCCCCAATATTTTGAATCTCGTGAACTAGCCTCAGCAGGCAAACCTTAGTGAGTGCATATTTGACTAAAGTCGGAGCCGGAAGCTACAGATGTGGTCTCAAGGTCGGAGAATTGGAATTCAGGCACCGGAATCCAAGGTCAGGAGTCAAGCGATTGTCTTTAATAAATGATAAGCTCTCCTCCTTAATAAAATCTAAGGGGAAGGAAGGGTCAAAATGAGAAGGCAGCCTAAGCCTTCGTTCCCAGAGATGAGCGGCTAATGTTGGATCTGATCCTCAGACTGTACATCTGCTGGGGATGGACATCAAAACTACCTTCCCAGACTTGCGTATTAATTTCAAAGGGAATACAATTCTGTACACGGGAAAAGCAGAGAGGAGGCTGCTTGGCTAAAGCAGGAGGCTGCAGGCCCCCACACAGGACCTGCATATTCACATGCCCAACCCACATGCCACCCACATACACCGCACACCGCCACATAGATGTATGTAGAGCATACTTAGGTATAAGAGTCTGTGTACTCAAAAATTACCGTCAGCAACAGGACAATCCAACCAAGTCCAGAGCAAGACACAACACCAGTCTACTCACACCCTTGATAAAGGGAGATGCACTAAATCCATGAGAGGAAGAAGAGTTAAGACAGACAGTGGGAGAGCCGTGAGTACCCCCAAGGTGGGAAATTGGCCTCATTGAATAGGGAGAAAAATATAAATATGTGATCCAAATGCTGCACCAAGATACCATTCCAGAAACTCACACAATTACTTGGGGAGACCTAGCACCTGGTAAAGCAACTGTCCTGTGCCCCTGTGTGACATGGTGCTGAGGACACACCCACCTTCTTGCTTACCTGGGTCACCTGCTTTAAACAACTGCTTGAACATCTATTTGGCCCAGTTAGTGGGTTACCGCACCTGTTGCCACTAGGGAAACCTAGCCTGGTGTCTCCTGGGACCCGGATGGTTTGGAACGACAGCCCTGGGAAGAGACCGGTCCATGGTCCTCAGCTCCAATTTCTGCAGGATGCTACCTATCACTCGCAAGGAAGATATGCATCATAGTGCAGCTGAGAAGCCATGATGGCTGAGTGTCACACGCAGCAGTCACACACAATGAAAAACACACTCCAGGGGCTGGAGAGACTCCAATGGTTAAAGGCTGCTTCTGCAGAAAACATGGAACCAGTCCCACACTGCAGCATACAGCCACCTGAAACTCCTTGTTCTTGGATCTGATAGCCTCTTCTGTGGGCACCAGGCATGGATATGCTACCATACTCACACACAGAAAAACATACACATGTAAATAAATAAATAGCCTTAAAGTGCTCTCTCAGGCTGGAGAGATGGCTCAGCGGTTAAGAGCACTGACTACTCTTCCGAAGGTCCTGAGTTCAAATCCCAGCAACCACATGGTGGCTCACAACCATCTGCAATGAGATCTGACACGCTCTTCTGGTGTACTGAAAACAGCTATGGTGTACTTATTTATAATAATACATAAATCTTTGGGCCAGAGCGAGCAGGGACAGAGCAGGTGGGGTTGGCTGGAGTGAGCCGGATTGACCGGAACAAGCAGAGGTCCTGAATTTAATTCCCAGCAACTACATGAAGGCTCACAACTCTCTGTACAGCTACAGTGTACTCATATACATAAAATAAATAAATCAATCTTAAAAAAAAAACAAAACAAAACTAGGAACTACTTAAAATTTTTTACTTATTAAAAAAATTAAGTGATCTCTCTCTCTCCCTCCCTCCCTCCCTCCCTCCCTCCCTCCCTCCCTCCCTCCCTCCCGATTTCAGGTGGCTGGTGATAGACTACCTCACCCTTGAAACAGGATTCCTACAGACAATCTTGTTCAACCTTGCTCTTTGGTCATGGTGGGAGAACCTGTCTTGCTTTGTCCAGGCAACTCTGAAAGGCAGGGGCTACAGAAAGGAAATCTGAGCTATGGGTTGCAATTTTTTCTGCCCTTTTTCCCCTGAGGGAAATAGTCTGCCCCCTCACTGTGTGTACCAATAAACACAATGACCTGTATTGAAAGGTTAGAATCCTGTCTCCTCCTGTCTCTTTAAGCTGCCTCAGAAATCTACAAAATGGGACTAGGGAACAATTTGTAGAGGTCTTGTCTAGCTTGGAGGAAGCCCTCGATTCACTGGCCAGCAAGTGATAATAAACCAGAGGTGATGATACTTGCTCACAATGTTAGCAACTTGGGGTGGAGGCAGGGGGATTAGAAGTTCAAGGTCATTCTTAGCTACACAGCAAATGCAGGGCTGTCCTGGGCTACAGGAGACCCTCTCTCCAAAATAAGTAATTTAAATGAAAATCAGTAAAATAGAAATGCACACTTCAAACTGACGACGTATAAGGCACCCTGATATTTCCTATTCAACTTTTTAAAGTGCTCACTCCCCCCAACTCTCTAAATTGATTTTGAGCCTCCTGACCCAGAAGACCCTAGAGGGAGAGACGGAGTTAATCCTATATCCATTGTGCTGTTCAAATCTTCGTGCTGGGCTGGAGATTAAATGTAATGAGAATTCAGGAAACTAAATTAGAGGAATGACAGACAGGGGCATCCCATGCCTCGTCTTCTTCTAGAAAAAGAAAGAAAGAAAATTCAAAGAAAAACCTGGCACAGCCTGCCCATAGATAGAAGGCTTATTTTCAGACAGATGAACGCTCAGAAAACCCTGCCAGAGAGCCAAGGGCTAGAGACCGGCATACTAGGGATTGGGTGCTGTCTAGTATGTGGGGTTCTCCATCTGTGAGTCGCAACCCCTTTGATAGCCCTCAATCTCCAAACATATTTATAATACGATCCATAGCAATAAAAGCAATTACAGTTATGAAGTAACAATGTAAATGACTTTATAGTTGGCGGGACACCACACCATGAGGTCTATATTAAATAGTTGCAGGATTGGGAAGATTAAGATCCACTGCTGTGTGACCTGGCCAGCACCCTCCAGCCCTTGGTGGCGTATGGAAAAGTGTTGCGTTTGTTCTTTGTTCTTAAAAGGGTAACCGCAAGAGATGGGCCTGCCAAGGCCTGGGTAAAGCGCATGCTACCTAAAGCTTGAGTGACTGATCCTCACTGGTAAATCAAAACGTGTGCCTACAGCCTGCCCGTGCCCTCACCGTGCCCTCATAAGGTTAGGCTGAGTGTGGGTGTGAGCCCAGCAGGTGTGTTGTAGAAATTATTTAAATCTGACCTGGGGGTTCTACCCTATTTTTATATCATTTAGTTCCCGGATGAAAGACACACACAGCCTTTATATTTATAATAAGCTGTAATTAGCACAAGAGCTAAATAGATAATGATGTCAGAGTCTATGTTGCCAGAGTCTACTTTCCTATGAATAACCCTTGCGTTACTACTATGTTTCATCTGGGATGTCCTTAACTCCAATTGGCCAGCCCTCAGGGCCACGTTTTCTTGAGTCCTAACCCACGGCAGCTTCTCCTTCCTCCGGCTGCCTTCTCCTTGTCCTCCCTCTGTGACCCCAAGTCCAGGAAACCTAAACCCCACCTATATCTCTTTTACCCAGCTATTGGCTGTTGTCATTTTTATTTACCAATCAGAAATAACTTGGGGGCAGGGCCACTGGTTTATATACAGACTCCAAGTCTTGGGGGCCCTCACTTTAGCATTACAATACATGGTAAAAGGCAAAATCTCAATATAGGTATGCATGTATTTAACATAGATTAGTGTATTTGTAATTGTGTGTGTGTGTGTGTGGTGTGGGGGGGTCGGCATCCACTGCCAGCAACAGACTAAACAAAGGGCTGTCTGATCACGCGTGAGGACAAGTGGAGATTGCTGTGGCTTCCTTCCCTGTCATCAGTGCCATCATTTGACATAACCCTAGCTGGCCTGTATTAGCTGTAGGGCCCAGGCTAGACTTGAATTTTTGATAACCCTTTTCCCCTTGCTTCCTGAGTGCTGAGATCATTGACATGAGCCATCATACCCTGCCTTGGCACCTCTCCTATCCCTCAACTATATGGAAAGAAGAGGCTTGAAAAACTTTAGCAGAGGGTGTTATGCTGACTGGAGTCTAGATTATAGAATAGGTATCTGATTTATGGCTGTATAAAAATAGAGAGCCAGTTGGGCAGTGGTGGGACGTGCTTTTAATCCTAGCACTCAGGAGGCGGAGGCAGGTGGATCTCTATGAGTGAGTTTGAGGCCAGCCTGGTCTACAGAGTAAGTTCTAGGACAGCTAGGGCTACACAAAGAAACCCTTTTTTTTGGGGGGGGGGGGTTGAAGATCCAGTAGCACCCTCACCTCATAGGGAAACCAAATAGGTTTTCTTAAGAATAGACAAGAAAGAGGAACGGGTTAGGATGTCAAGAGTCTCTACCACATAGAAAAACAAATGGGGGTAGGAGAATTGGGGGGAAGATGGGAGGAGAATGAAGCGTAGTAGCATACGTCTAATCCCAGCACTTAGGAAGGGCACTTAGGAAGGACCAGCCTCCACTGCATAGCAAGTTAAAGGACAAACTGGGCTACCCGTGACCTTGTTTCAAGAAAGAGGAATTCTGAGTGGAAGGAGGAAGATAGGCAGAGACAAATGTAGTAGTGTGTGTGGAGGGGGATCAGGGAGAGGGGGAGAAGGAGAGAGAGAGACAGAGAGAGAGAGAGAGAGAGAGAGAGAGAGAGAGAGAGGAAGAAGGAGGAGGAGGAGGAGGAGGAGGAAAGATAAATAAGCAATATAAATAAAGTAAAATGGTTAGTTTAATCTTGGGAAGTCTCAGCAAGGGATTGTAAAGGCTGGCCTGTAGGAATATCTGTGGGGAACTGTGTTGATGACATTAATTGATATGGGAAGACCCAGCCCACTGTAGGCAGCACCATTCCCTGAGTTTTGGGTCCTGGATCATAGGAAGAGGAGAAAGTAAGCTGAATATAAGCATACATGCATTCTTCATGTTGCTCTTGATGGTGAATATGCTTCAAGTTCTTGCCATGATAACCTGGAACTCAGTGACGGGTGTAACCTGGAACTGTGAGCTGAAATAAGTCCTTGACTTCTAAGCTGTGCTACCTGTTCAGGGTGTTTTATCACAGCAACAGGAAATGAAGGGAGTGGAAAACAGAAAGTGGAGAGGGTAACCTCATGGATCTAAGCTTTCCTCTTTCTGGGGTTCTGGGTTTGAGGGCCCATGACTTCCTTTGCTTTAGTTATGTGGGTTATAGGCAACTGTATGCAAGAATCTCAGAACACTGTCATAGCAACACTGGCCACGCACCTGGAAGAGACTAGAAACCTCACTGACCATATGAGGAACTTGGTATAAATACTCGTATGCTCATCAGAAAAACGAGCATAAAGAGCACATGGCAAGGCATTAATCTGTTAGAATATGGAATCTTGATGACACACAGCTGGTTTGCTGTTTTAAAGTGATACAACAGTGATTTGTGAGCCAAGGCTGGGAGATAGAGCAGATCAGAAACTCTGCAACATCCTGAGTGAGGGAGGGCACTGTAAAAAAAAAAAAATAGTATCAGGGGATGGAGAGGGTTGCTCAGTGGTTAGGAATGTGGCTGTTCTTCCAGAAGACCCAGCTCCTGTATGCACAAGGGTCACAGGCATGTACGCTGGTGAAACATGCACATAAAATAAAAATAAATACATATTCTTTTAAAACAGCATCAGGTAGGGGACTGGAGAGATGGCTCAGCAGTTAAGAGCACTGACTGCTCTTCCAGGAGACCTGAGTTCAAATACCAGCAACCACATGGTATCTCACAACCATCTATCATAGGATCCGATGCCCTCTTCTGGTGTGTCTGAAGAGTGACAGTGTACTCATGTATGTTAAATAAATCTTTAAAAAAAATAGCATCAGGTATTTAAGGTGACTTGTTGGAAAACCCTGTTATTAAGGTCACGGTCCACCTTTCCAAACTCAGAGCAAAATGGAAGACTTCCTTTCTCATCAGAGCTTCTCTTTCTCTGCCTAACCTTATTTGGAGAGTGTCTCTGAGCACAAATGCCTGACCTTCTCTGAAGAATGAGTTATGTGTGTGCATAACTCAGCACACACATCCCACCCTAGCTTCCTGCCCATATGTTAATTAGGTGCAAGGTTAAGACCAATCAACTAGTCTTAATTAGGGTTCTTCTGTGAAGAGACTTCTGTGAAGAGACACCATGACCAAGACAACTCTTATAAGGACAACATTTAATTGGGGCTGGCTTACAGGTTCAGAGGTTCAGTCCATTATTATCAAGGCAGGAGCATGGCAGCATCCAGGCAGGCAAGGTACAAGAGGAGCTGAGAGTTCTACATCTTCATCTGAAGACTGCTAACAGAATACTGACTTCCAGGCAGCTAGGATGAGGGTCTTAAAACCCACGGCCACAGTGACACACCTACTCCAACAGGGCCACACCTTCGAATAGTGCCACTCCCTGGACAGAGCATATACAAACCTTCACACAATCCTTTCCACCTGTACCCCTAAGAGCCCTTATACATCCTACCCCTGGAACAATAAAATAGAATGAATGCTCTCACTGAAGCTGTCTCTAGAAGTCCTTCTGTCATGCTCACAGCCAACTGAACCCTGCTCTCTACTTCTGTTCGCTCATGGGTGGGTGGCCAATGACCCCAAGGAGAAAGGAGACCTTCCGTGACTCACCAATATAGATGGTTACATGAGGTCCTGCTCTACCTAGCTTCCCTCCAATCTTAAGTGACTATAAGAACTGGAAGACTATGTATAATAGGACGTTTGTTCACCAAGAGCCTGCATCGAATCCTAATCAGTGGTTCTCAACCTGTGAGTCAAGATCCCGTTGGGGGTTGCAGATATCCTACAAGTCAGATATTTACATTATGATTCATAGCAGTAGCAAAATTACAGTTCTGAAGTAGCAATGAAATAATTTGATGGTTGAGGGTCACCACAGCACGAGAATCGTATTAAAGAGTCTCAGTATTAGGGAGGGTGAGAACCACTGTTCTATAACTTCTGCTCTCCTCATCTGAGGCTCAAGGGAGTATCAGCTTACAATCTCGGGTCACAAAAACTCCAGAAGCCCAGGTGAGCCAGAGATGGGATGATGGGCCCTCCCCCCAAAATCCAAACTCACTAGGGTTGATCAACTGTACAACTGGGAACTCACACATGATTGTTAAACTCTCGGAACAATTCTAGCGACTCCCCTTGCTTGCTTTACTGTCTTCCTCAGGTAATCAGCTACCCCAGCCACAGCCAGGGTCTCCCTGCACGCATGGATTCTGAACAGACGGAATTTCTAACTGTTGGCAGTGATATGGAACACTAGCCAAGTCAGCCCCATGTGTGTGTGGGGGGGGGGGGGGCGGGGGGGGGGAATGCCTTCAGCGGAGTACTTTAAATCTCTTGGCTGTCCTGTTACTCACTCGACTACAAGCCCAAACATCAGTCCTGAGACTAAGGAGTTTGACGGAAAGCCGTTTGGCTTTCAGGAATTATGGGTCTCAGTTACGCCTCCATCACGTCCTATAATATATTGAAACTGAAATAACCTAAAGGCAGGCAATTTAAACCCCCCCTCCCTGTCCTGAAGAATTGTATCCACATGCTGACATGAAGAAGCAATGGGGTCTTGGGGGTTCATTTATAATGCCGAGAACAGCCACTCCGCTGTCATTGGGGATTGATGAATGCGCTACTGAATTTTTTTTCTAAGAAAATGCTTGGGATTTTTCTTTGCAACAGAAACTAAGGATGACATGCGGTGTGTGGTGGAGATTTATAGTAAGGTTTTTAGAACGAAAACGGATTTGGGGTGCCCTCACATCAACTGTGGATGGGGGAGCTGATTTCAAATTTTGAATCTTGGAAGTTTATAGCAAAGCCTGTGTATCTTTGGGGGGGTGTTGAAGCACCCCCACAATTTGGACCTTGTAAAAACTACTAAATACAGGCCTGGGGAGATGGTTCAGTCAGTAAGCAAGTATGAGGGACCTGAGTTCTATCCGCAAAATCCACACAAAAATAAATAAATAGAGCCAGGCCTAAAAGTATGTACTTTTAAGCCAGGCGGTGGTGGCGCACGCCTTTAATCCCAGCACTTGGTTGGCAGAGGCAGGCGGATTTCTGAGTTCGAGGCCAGCCTGGTCTACAGAGTGAGTTCAAGGATAGCCAGGGCTACACAGAGAAACCCTGTCTCAAAAAACAACAACAACAAAAAGAGTATGTACGTTTTATCCCAGTGCTGGGGAGGAAGAGACAAGAGGATGCCTATGGGCTCAGTGGCCAGCTATCCTGGACTACTTGGTGAGCTGTATGTCTTAACAAGGTGGACAGCTCCAAAGTATGGGCTGCCTTCTGACCTCCAAACACACCCATGTGCACACACCTGAATGAACTCATAGGTAAACAACCCTAGAGAAGAGCTCCGGCTTCCCCGGGAAAACATGTTGGATTAAAATTCAGATCTTGTGACAGTAGACAGCTTTTGCCTGTTCTAGCTTTTATGACCAAAAATGTCTAGGGTGGCAATCTCATTGGGAGTTTTGATCCCCCCCCCCAAAAAAAACATATACTGTAGACCTTGTTTCTAAACAGTCTATATCTAAAAGACTTTTCACGATAAACTTTTGTCCATCCAGCATCACTGAGTTTATTTCACACAGTGAATGGAAGTTGAAGTGGTTGAGTTTCTCTGAATTCCACTACAGACCAGAAACAGCCCCACCCCCACCCCCGGCACCATCTATGGACTGTGTCCTTATGCCACCGCTCACACTTTCTTTTGTTTTGGGGTTTTTGTTTTTGTTTGTTTTGTTTTGTTTTGTTTTGTTTTTGGTTTGTTTGTTTTTTTCGAGACAGGGTTTCTCTGTGTAGCCCTGGCTGTCCTGGAACTCACTTTGTAGACCAGGCTGGCCTCGAACTCAGAAATCCACCTCTGCTCTCGAGTGGTGAGATTAAAGGCATGGGCCACCACACCTGGCTGCCAGGTGACACTCTTGAAAGTTGCACGGAGCTCAGATTAATTGTATAGTTTCACACAAACCCACCATTAGGAATGCCTCCTAAGAAAACATCTAGGAGTACTCAAAGAGTGGAGGCTACACCACTCTGTTAGTGCAGATTGCAACAATGTAGAAAGAGAAAAGCCAATTCCAGCAAGATGCTTTGAAACATCTGACAGCAGATGCGGAGGGATGCTCCCGCAAAGGGCCAAGAAGGGAGCCACGCCTTACCTGATTGCTGCAGGAAGGTGTTCCAGTTAAAGTTGGCATTTGGTATTGTTGCAATTCCTGGTGGACAGAGTAGGAAAGAAAAAAAGGAAGTTTTGGCTCTTACAAATCCATTCAACTTAGGAGTTTCCTGGGCCCTTGGGCTCAGGTTGAATGCACCTGTGGATTCCAGGGATGTAGCATCCCAATCAACCACCATCCCCACCGACCACCTTGGTTGGTACAGACCTTGAGCTCTTTAAAGAGACTCAGGAAGTCTTCTAAAACATCGGCACTTGAATTCTACTGCTCTAGGTAAAGGCTCTCCTTCACTTACAATTCCTAAAACCGACACTCAATGAATTGTGCGGTTGCGAGCCCTCGGTCATTTCCTCGGATGGATTTTTTTTTTAAGTTAAAAAAAAAAAAAAAAAAACTCAGCCCTGAGTGATGGCTGCCTCAAGTTCCAAGGAAAGCTGGACTTACAGAAAAAGGCTCTGAAGAAAGAGAGGAAGGGAGAGGAGGGTTGGACTCATAAGTTCCATCATCCACCCACCTCTAACCTTGCTTCAAGGTCATCACTTGCCCAGAAAGTGCTGCTTAGGTACCTTCTGCACAGGACCCACAGCCCTAAGACCTGCGAGGTAGGCGCTTACTGCAGTCTATGCAGACAGTGGCCGGACAAAGGGATCAAGCCAGTTCACCAGGAGCCCAGTCTCTCTGGACAAGAAACAAAACAGGGGAGGACCAGACTCTGCCTACACAGATTCGGAAACCCTTTACCAGCCCTTTGGGCACATCTGTTATGCAATAGAGACTCCTATGACTAGAGCTTGAAAAATAAGCTAGGGGGTCTCATGTAACCCAGGCTGGCCTTGAACTCACTCAGTTCTGACCTTTCTAAGTTCATCTGCAGAGTGCTGGGGTCTCAGAGGTCCAGAGGAGCCTCAGTGACATGATGAAGCCAAGAGGGGCCTGTGGGGCCGACACATTCTAGTTCTCCCTGCTTCAGCCACTAGAGAAGAGAGCTGTGTGTCACTGTCACAGGGAACTCCTGGGAGGGGTTGAAAATGCTGTGTAACAGAAGAGTCCACAGCCCCCAGATCAAGGCAAAAATTTGCCTCCATTGTTATACAAGTTCAGTCCTGTAATTCCAGCTAAGGCTAGAGATAGGAACCAAGTCCTGAAAGTTGTCCTCTAACTTCCATGTGTGTCCAGTGAGTGGTGTGCACATGAACACAAATGAGTAAAACAAACGCAATAAATCATATATGTCTTATATGGACACTTGAAATTATAGACACTACATATTATATATTAAATATATATTACAAATATATTTAAAAGTTCTTACCTTGACTCTGGACAAAGATCTTCCCAGTTGCATGTGGCTTTTAAAAAGGGAAGAGAAAGGTAGGGAGTAAATTTAATGGTCCGACCATTCTACACTTTCAGAGACCAAGATAATTAAATTACCCTTTTGGAAACATCTCTAAGTCACCCACAAATGGCTTGTTAGGAGCACAGAGTTACTTCCATTCCTAAAGGGTTTTGCCGTTAATAACAGAGCCTTTAAGAAGAACAAAGAAAGAAATCGGGCTTAATGCAGGAGAGTCCCCAGAGCCCAGGAGTGTACCTGTGGCTGAAGGAGAGGTGGTGGACAAGTGCCATTCAGGGGTGCTTTGTCCCCAAGTGGAAAAGGGTATTCCCTATCCCTCAGGCCAAAGGAGGAAGGAAAGAAGAGAAGACAAAGAGAGGATGGGGAGAGGGAAGAAAAGGGGGAGAGGGAGGTAGAAAAAAAAGGAAGAGGTGGGAGACAGACCCAAAAAGCACAAGTGGCAGCCAGTGGGAAGGACATGTTGACCTCAAGACCAAGCAGCGCCTTCAGTGTTCCCAGAATCCCACCAGAGGCAGCTGTCTCCCTCCTTCCTTTTCTGCCCCCTTCCTCCTTCTTTCCCTCCTCCTCTCTCTCTCTCTTCTTCTTTTTTCAATTTTGTCCTTCCTCCTCTTCCTTCTCTCCTTCTCCCTTCGTACCAAGATCCCAGCTTCTTATTCTTTGTGATAGTCTCTGGTAAAAGTGCACAAGAGCCTGCTAGATGGCAAAAAGCCCATTAGAGATAAGGGGCTAGTGCGCATTAAATGTCTGGACAGAAGTGGGAGCTGGAGAGGGGCAGGGAATCCTCTGTCCCATAGCAAAGGAGGGACTCAAATGCTGATGGCTGTGGTCAAAATAGAGTCCCCTGGACAGGATCAATAGGGACCAACACTGTGTATATTTTTATTTTGTGACCTAAATATTCTGATGAAGTCAGGAAGTGACACCTGAAGCCGGAGGTCATCATTCTGTCGTGTGTATACACACTCTACACACAAGCGAGCACACACACACACACACACACATACATGTATGTGGGGGCACAGCACCACATACTAACAAAGCAAGGCCCTGACACTGTAAACGGCACACACACACTAGTTCTCAAACTTATCTATCAGGTTGGGGAACAAGTCGTGGTGACAAAGCCCAGCCAGGCAGACCCTCCATGGGAAGACAGGCAACCAGCCACGGATATGAGGAGGGGCAGCTTCCACTCCAGGACAGAGCTGTTCACTTCAGTTTGGGTTTTGCCTCAGCATTGCCGTTTTAAATTTAACCCTTTGAACCCCTGGCCCACCAAAGTTTTCCCTGTCCTACTCAAGGTTGCATCCAGCTGATACAGGTGTCGCTGAGAGAATCCCATGAACTCGAAAGCCCTTTATAAGGAAGTATTTCGAAATTCACTTCTCAGCTAGGCACAGGAGCGGGTGCCTGTAATGTCATCACTTGGGAGAGTAAAGCAAGAGGATCGCCTTGAGTTTGAGGCCAGTGTGGGATACATCAAGACCCTACCTCCGAACAAAATGAGATCTCCTGTTTAAAGAAGATAATAGAGACCGGCTACAAAAGCAAACATAAAATGGGGGGTTGGAGACAGACAAGTTATCCAGTGGCCTCCTAGACCTCACCAGCACATATACGAGAGAAAATAACAAGTTCAAACGGCATGCTAGGTAAACCCTCAACATGGGTTGCCTTCTTTAGGGACTCAGTGCTTCAGAGCACGAACTTTCTCAGAACCTTCCAGTCCACACCCCCTGTGCCTAGACAGCATGCCTCCATCGATCTTGTGTCATGCCTCAAATCCAGCTTTTGCCAGCTCTCCAGACCTCTCATCTTCAGGTTCAAAGCCTCCCATGCTGGATTCCATACTTAGGACCACATCCCCATCTCAAGCTCTCTGTTTGTTGGTTTTGTTTTGTTTGTTTAAAAGGGGGCTTCCGCCGTGCGTGGTGGCGCATGCCTTTAGTCCCAACACTTGGGAGGCAGAGGCAAGCGAATTTCTGAGTTCGATCAAGACCAGCCTGGTCTACAGAGTGAGTTCCAGGACAGCCAGGGCTGCACAGAGAAGCCCTGTCTTGAAAAAAAAAAAAAAAAAAAAAAAGGTGGGGGGTGGGGGGGCTTCCAGTAGCTGGGGCTGGCCTCAAACAAGCTAGGTAGCTAAGGATGACCTTGTGTAAGGGGCGTCTCCACTTCTGACTACTTGCATTACAGAGGAGCACCACACCAAAGTTTTGTGGGGCTAGAGGATGGAACTACATCCTACATGCTTAGGGGCCCGTGGCCTACTGAACTACACCCAGCCCAGTTAGAAAAGCCTCCCATTCGTACCCAGGTATGTTTTCACAGTGAAGCCTTGCCTGGTTTTACCATGTTACTTTCTCTCCTTGCTTGGTAAGAGATTTCTATGAAAAAAGAACAGGAGGGCAAAGGACCTCTTTTAGAAGTGCCAATTTGTGTGTAATCTGCATTGATACAATGTATGTGTAATCTGCATTGATACACTGTGTGAGCCTCGTGTGCACGGGTGGTGATTTCCTCTGCGCAATTTGTAACCATTATATAAATTCTTTTCAAAAAGCTACAATTGGAAGTCTTTTTTTTTTTTTTTTTTTTTTTTTGTAATTTCAAATCAAAGTCATTATTTTTTGCTGCCCCGGTTGAGCCTTAGAGTCTACATCTATTACAAGAACTCTTAATGGAGTTTCCACTGGCAGAAAGTTAATTCCAGAAGATTAGCCTTTTATATTAACCTGAGAATGAGAGGTCTTTTTGTAACTGTGATCTGAGCCTTCTTTTCTTTTGTCTTTGTCCTTATCTTGTGCTGCTCCCAGATCAGAGCCAACGGCAATACTATTGAGCCACGCCCCAACCCTTCATCCAAGGGCTGTACCACCTCCAAAGCCTCTAAACGAAGCCCTAGCCCCTCCCTGGTTAATTCTAAGCAGGTGCTCTACAGCCCAGCCCATTCTTAACCTAGCCGTGCCCCCTCCCACCCCTTTTAGTAATATTCTATCAAATGGGTCTCTTACAAAGCCGTGCTTATTTTAGAGCATGTACCTTACAGGATGCTGGCTTTTCCCATCAAATAATTAGTCAAATTACCTAATAAGTTCTCAGGAGCCTTAAAATGGAGTCTTAATACTCTCCCCCTTCCTCTTAAAATATCACACACACACACACACACACACACACACACACACACACACACACACACAGCTGCTTTAGTTCTCAGCCTTTTAGTTTTTCATTAAATCCCAGAGAAACAGCCACGAGAGACGAATGAATAGAGAAATTCACAAGTCTCCAGGTACGGCCATTTCCTCCAGTGACAGAGTTCAGTTGCCAGCTTAATTAATTTCGCGTAGAAAGGGGGAACTGAAAGGGACATCTTGACTTTCTCCACTTGTATTAGAAAAGTGTGTTTCTAAGGAGAATAGAAGCTAGGCTGCTATGGGATTAGCATATCACCACACCCAACTTAATTACCCTTCTAAATGAAGATGGAGAAAAAAAATGCACTTTTAAGTTTTGAACTGGATTCTTTGCTTAAAAGTACATTGACATACATGATATCTATATATGCACATATTCTCTCCTTTAAAAAAATGTCTCGAGCCGGGCTTGGTAGCACACGCCTTTAATCCCAGCACTCAGGAGGCAGAGGCAGGCAGATTTCTGAGTTCCAGGACAGCCTGGTCTACAAAGTGAGTTAGTTCCAGGACAGCCAGGGCTACACAGAGAAACCCAAAAACCAAACAAACAAAAAAGTCTCAGGGGTTGGGGGAGGAAGGGAGGGAGAGAGAATGTGCATGCAGTACCCACAGAGGCCAGTAGAGGACATAGGATTTCCTGGGACTGGAGGTATAGATGATTGTAAGCTGCCATATGGATAATTGGGAATCGAACTTGGGTCCTCTGCAAGAGCAGCTAGTGCTCTTAACCATGGGGCCATCTCTGCAGCCTCCACATTCTCTCTTTTGAAGTCACAAAGTGCCAGGCACGGTGGCGGCTTCAAAACCTTTAATCCCAGCACTCAGGAGGCAGAGGCGGGCCCACCTCTTTGAGTTCAAGGTCAGCCTGGTGTACATAGTGAGTTCCAGGTCAGCCAGGACTACATAGTGAGACCCTGGCTCAAAAAGAAGAAAAGAAGGAGGAGGAGGGAGCGGGGAGGAGGAGGGAGAGAAGGGGAGGAGGAGGAGGGGAGGGAGGAGGAAGAGGTGAGGGAGGAGGAGGAGGAGAAAGAGGAAAGAAAGCCCCAGGGACGTGGAAGCACCCGTAATCTTATCTTTCAAACTAGGATTACTGATATCTGGTCTCGCTTTGGACTAATTAGGTACAATTACCCAAAGTACAGCCTGAGTTAAGTCTGCACATAAAGTTCAAAACCAAAGCTGGCTTTTCCTCCAGCAAGATTAAGACTACATTGCTCAAAACACATCATCTGCTGTTCACGGTACATGAATCAAAGTCTCTCCTCCAAAATCTACCTAAAAGAATTCCATAAGTACAGCTGAGTAAGCTACCTTTATATTATTTATACATATTTGTATTTGAAAAGAAATCGAATCAAATAAAAACATTGGGCTGAACTTTATTGAAAAATCCACCCACAACCCTGGACAAAAAATGCGTATTAAAAACAGCTTCACTTTCAAATATAATAACTATCCCCCAGCCATGGAAACAAGATAATCTCATCTTTTATTAGGTTTTTGTCAGTATCTCCTGTATTCTCATCTGGGAGGGGCCAAGCCATCTTAGCTACTTCACGAGTAGTGTGTTTCTTCCTTAATGTTTACTATGTTAAAAAATGAAATGTTTTTAATTATATGTACATGTGTGTGGGTGGCTGTGTAAGTGCACATGAGTGCAGATACCCATGGAGGCCAGAAGAGGGCGCCAGATGTCCTATATCTGGACTTGCAGGCAGTTGTGAGCTACTTGATGCTGGTGCTGGGACCTGAACTCAGGTCCTCTGCTCTTAATAGCCAAGACATCTTTGCAGCCCTCAGTTTTTAATTAAAAAAAAAAAAAGTTGTTTTAGATTTCTTTATTTTGTGTGTGTTTATGTTTTGCCTGTACATATGTGTACCACGTGCACACTTGCAGCCTGCAGATGTCATAAGAGGGCATGAAATCCCCTGGAAGTGGAGTTAAAGATGGTTGTGAGCTGCCACGAGGGTGCTGGGAACCAAACCTGCAATTTTTGGAAGTGGAGTCAGTGCTTTTACAGATGAGCTGTCTCTCCAGTCCCTCAACGTTTGTTTGTTTGTTTGTTTGTTTGTTTGTTTGTTTGTTTGTTTCAAATGCCTGGTGACTATTCCAGGAAGAGGACTGTCTGCGCGCAGATCTGGCTGACCCAGGGTAGTGTGAGGACCTGAGTGCCATGGCGCTGCCTACCTCACTCTCAGAAGATTGCCCCCGGCCACTGAAGCTTTACGATTCAGAATTGGATTTCATTGCTGATGGCCAATAAGTTATTTGAAGCACTAGTCATTGGTTTTGTTTTGTATTATTGTCATATGTATATGTTTGTTTGGGGTGTGTGTGCATATACTGTGGGCCATGTGTATGTATTTGTTTGGTGTGTGTGCATATACTGTGGGCCATGTATATGTATTTGTTTGGGGTGTGTGCACATGCTGTGGGCCATGTGTGGAGGTGGAAGACAACTGGAGGTAGTCGGTTCTCTCCTTGCCCTATGTCGGATCTAGGAATCGAACTCAGGTCTTCAAGCTTAGAGGACAACATCAATAACCCACTGAGAGATGCATCGTCCCAGCCTCCACTGGGGTTAAATAAAAGCCAAAAGCCTGATAAATAGCGGAACAGGCAACATGTCTGCCACTTTCCACAAAAAAAAAAAAAAAAAAAAAAAAAAATTAAAAGGGAGTGGCAGCCAGGTTGTGGTAACAAATGCCTTTAATCCCAACATTTGAGTGACAGAGACAGGCAGATCTCTGTGTTCAAACTCCAGGACATCGAGAACTACACAGAGAACCTATCTTGAAAAGAAGGGGGTGGGGGGGCCGGGCAGGGCGGCTGGACTTCACCCACAAGATTTAAAAAAAAAAAGTTTGTTTTTGCACTGAACTTTTTCAGGTATCTACGCTGGGGAAATGCAATACACCACTATGCCATACCAGCAGGTCTAACTGACTTCTTTCCTGTCCCCAAGCCCCACTGAAGAAAGGACAATGGAGGAATACATACCCACTGCACCTGAGCTGTGTCCTTCATTGCCTCGGTGAAAGCCACAGCAAACCTGGTCCATGGATAGAGATAACAGTCAATTGGGCTGGAATGCAATTAACCAACTGAGACCCAGCTCTTCCCACAGCCCATGAGAGGTGGAGAGGACCCAGCTCTAAGTTCCATCCATTGTGTTGTCATGACTCCCGGTCACTGCCCATTAGACCCCCATCTTCACCCACACCAGAAAAAGTTGTACATGGGAAATAAACTCAACAATGCTCAAACTCTCTTTATTTCTCTTGTTCCTTTTGAATCATGCAGTGGAGGCTGGTGAGATGACTCAGCTGTTCAGAGCACTGACTGCTCCTCCGAAGGTCCTGAGTTCAACTCCCAGCAACCACATGGTGGCTCACAACCATCTGTAATGAGATCTGACGCCCTCTTGTGGAGTGTCTGAAGACAGCTACAGTGTACTTACATATAATAAATAAATAAATCTTTAAAAAAAATTGAATCATGCAGGGGAAGCAGAAATTAAAACTCAAAGGCCAGGCTGGGGAGATGGCTCAATAGTTAAAGAACATTTACCTTTCTTCCAGAGGACTGGGATTCAGTTCCCAGCACCCACGTGGGGTGGCTCACAAGTACCTGTCACTCTAACTCTGGGGGATCTGATATCATCTTTGACCCTTGTACGCATGTGGCATGCACACTAACATACATTTACTGGTTTTTGGTTTTTGTTTTTTGTTTTTGTTTTTGTTTTTGCTTGTTTCTTCTTTGGGGGTTTTGTTTAATTGTTTGGTTTTTGTTTGTTGAGACAGGTTCTCTGTGTATCCTTGGCTGTCCTGGACTTCACTTTGTAGACCAGGCCCTTGAACTCAGAGATCTACCTGCTTCTGCCTCCCAAGTGCTGGAATTGAAGGCGTACGCCGCCACCACCCAGCTGCACTTACATTTTTAGGAAATAAAAAGCCAGAAAACAAAATTCAGTAGGTGCCATAGTTAATCCCTAATGCAAAGAACACTCCAGGGCAAGAGGTATAGGATACAGGAGCTTGACGTGAAAAATCTGTGTGTGTGTTACAGGATCTGCCCTGGATAATGAAAATATATACCTATTAAAACCATGTGGTATGGGGCTGGAGAGATGGCTCAGCGGTTAAGAGCACTGACTGTTCTTCCAAAGGTCCTGAGTTCAATTCCCAGCAACCACATGGTGGCTCACAACCATCTGTCATGGGATCTGATGCACTCTTTTGGTGTGTCTGAAGACAGCAACAGCATAGTCATAAAAATAAATAAATAAATAAATCTTTTTTTTTTTAAAGCATGTGGTACACAGACAGACACTCAGGCATATACATGACATAAATTAAAAGAGAAATAGCAGAGTCAGCAAGTCCTAAGGGGCTCCGGTGCTAAGAAAATGGCAAGCCTCTATCTAAGATCATGTTTGTCGGTCAAGCAGAGACGGCTCAGCAGGAAGAGACTTTCTGCCGAGCACCACCACCTAAGCTTGATCTCCTAGAATTCACATGGTGGAAGGACAGAACCAGCTCTCTCCTCGAGAGCTGTGGTAGCATGCTCACACATGCCTACTGAATTAATAAAGGTATTTTAAGAAGATTGCCTTTGGGGGCTGGCGAGATGGCTCAGCGGTTAAGAGCACTGACTGTTCTTCCAAAGGTCCTGAGTTCAATTCCCAGCAACCACATGGTGGCTCACAACCATCTGTCATGGGATCTGATGCACTCTTTTGGTGTGTCTGAAGACAGCAACAGCATAGTCATAAAAATAAATAAATAAATAAATCTTTTTTTTTTTTTAAAGCATGTGGTACACAGACAGACACTCAGGCATATACATGACATAAATTAAAAGAGAAATAGCAGAGTCAGCAAGTCCTAAGGGGCTCCGGTGCTAAGAAAATGGCAAGCCTCTATCTAAGATCATGTTTGTCGGTCAAGCAGAGACGGCTCAGCAGGAAGAGACTTTCTGCCGAGCACCACCACCTAAGCTTGATCTCCTAGAATTCACATGGTGGAAGGACAGAACCAGCTCTCTCCTCGAGAGCTGTGGTAGCATGCTCACACATGCCTACTGAATTAATAAAGGTATTTTAAGAAGATTGCCTTTGGGGGCTGGCGAGATGGCTCAGTGGTTAAGAGTGCCGACTGCTCTTCCAAAGGTCCCGAGTTCAAATCCCAGCAACCACATGGTGGCTCACAACCATCCTTAACGAAATCTGATGCCCTCTTATGGAGTATCTAAGGACAGCTACAATGTACTTACATATAATAAATAAATAAATCTTATATAAAAAAAAAGAAGATTGCCTTTGCCACAAAAGGAGCGTATCGGGTACATTTTAATAGAACGGTAGGTATACAACATCTCTGGCACAGGAACCATATAAAGTTGTTCTTTTTTAAAAATCAAGCCAGTTGGGAAATGGTATAAGCAAAGTCCACAGTTCTGTGATCATGGCACCTGACAGATCTGTAGCTTTTCAGATTAGCCATACATACATACATACATACATACATACATACATACATACATACAATTACACACGTGTAATTCTGTGACAATCACAGAATTGGATCTCCACTTCAATCTCTGTAAATATCATGGCTGATTTCAGTCACCATCTTGACAGGAGCCAGAATCATCTAAGAAGCAAATCTCTGGACATCTCTAAGACAAATCTGGGGGGACGCAGGGGGAGTTTCTAGATCAGTAGAACGGAGTTGGGAAAGCCCACCCTATGAGTAGCACCATGCTAAGGACTGGAACTGTGGGCTGAGTAATGGGGGAATGAGCTGAGCACTAGCATCTGTCTCTCTGCTCCCTGACTTGGGGATGCTACATAACCAGCTGCCTCCCCGTGATGGACTGTGATGGACTGTACCTTCAAAGTTCAAGCCACAATATAGTCCATTGTTGTTGTTGCTGCTGCTGCTGTTGTTGTTATTGTGGCTGTTGTTTTAAGACTGGGTTTCTCTGTGTAGCCCTGGCTGCCTAAAACTCACTATGTAGACCAGGCTGGCATTGAGCTTAAGAGATGCTCGCAAGGTGCTGGGATGAAAGGTAAGCACCCCTGGATTCATCCTTCCTTTCTTCCATCCTTCCTTCCTTCCTTCCTTCCTTCCTTCCTTCCTTCCTTCCTTCCTTCCTTCCTTCCTCCCTCCCTCCCTCCCTCCCTCCCTCCCTTCCTTCCTTCCTTCCTTCCTTCCTTCCTTAAGTTGCTTTTGTCGAGCATTTTGTCACAGCAGTGAGAAAGGTGACTGACAGATACTGTCATGACCCACTTTGTGTCAACTTGACACAAGCTAGAAGTCATCATAGAGGAGGAGTCTCCGTTGAAAAAATGCCTCCATGAGATCCGATGTAGACGGGCATGTAGGGCATTTTCTTAGTTAGTGACTGATGGGGGAGGGTCTAGCTCATTAAGGATGGGTCATTCCTCAGCTGGTGGTCCTGTGTTCTGTAAGAAAGCAAGTCAAGGGGAGCAAGCCAGTAAGCAGCATCCCTCCATGGCCTCTGCATCAGCTCTTACCCTCTGTGAGTTCCAACCTGACTTCTTTTGATGATGAACTGTGATGTGGAAGGCATAAGCCACACAAACCCTTTCCTCCCCTGACTTGCTTTTGGTCATGGTATTTACCATCACAGCAATAACAACCTTAACTAAAACAAATCGGATATGAATGGCACTGAGTAACAACCATTCAAGGTAGAGAATGCACGGCTGAGACTTGCAATACACACGGACACCTCCCCAAAGCGCAAAGATTAAGACTGTGTTAGACATGAAGAGAAGGGAAAAAGTGAAGGAGAGGCTGGGATCAGACTCCAACACACCCAAGCACTCAACACAGCACAAAGTCAGCGAAGGGGTTAAATACATGGGAAAGGACTGCGCCCTCCAAGACAAAGATGGTGGCTAAGCTGGAGAGATAGTTTAGTGGTTCAGAGCACTGACTGCTCTTCCAGAGGACCTGGGTTCAATTCCCAGCACCCACATGGCTCAAAACCATCTGTAACTCCAGCTCCATTTGATATGATGCCCTCTTCTTGCCTCCAAGAACATTGCACACACATGGTACACAGACACACACGCAGGAGAACGCCCATACATGGGAAATAAAAATAAAGAGATGGTGCTTTTAAAATAAAGAATAACAAGGGATATTATCTTTTAAAAATGGACCTGGAAACAAAATGATCCCAATTTTCAGATACATATTATTTAATTTTGATTCTTATAATTACTAAGGACTTATTAGATCATAAGTCTTAGAAGCTGAAAATCTAATCCAAAATTAAGATGTAATTCTATAACTGTACAGGATAAAAGTTTGAAAATCCTGAAAAAAAAATTCACACAGCCCCCTATAGGAAAAAAATAACACCAATTTAAAGGTGTTTGATTAAAAATGGGCTGGAGAAATGGCTCAGTGGTAAGAGCGTTGACTGCTCTTCTGAAGGTCCTGAGTTCAAATCCCAGCAACCACATGATGGCTCACAACCATCTGTAATGAGATCTGATGCCCTCTTCTGGTGTGTCTGAAGACAGCTACAGTGTACTTACATATAATAAATAAAGTTTAAAAAAAATGAAATGCACATTATAAAACCAGACAAACTCAATAACCTCATTTATGGAAACATGAGCCGCACAACGTCAGACAAGGAATTCATGATTCATGCGTCTCTCTTGCCTACTGGTCTCAATCAATAACCCTCCCCCAAATAAAAAAAAATCAATATTTGCTTTAAGAACGATGCAATAAACAGCCCTAATGATAATACTGTAAGATGGATTTGTCCGATAATGTTTTCAGTAAACGGAATTACTTTTCTTCCATAGGACAGTGTAGCACGGACCATGTAAATGAAAGGGCAATATGTCTTCAGGATGTGCAAACAGTAGTAAGGCATTTGTACTAATAGGCCACCTTTTAAAAAGATGATGTGTGTGTGTGTGTGTGTGTGTGTGTATGTGTGTTTGCGAGATGTGAGTGCAGTGCTTATGGAGGCCAGAAGAGGGCGCATTCCCTCTAGCGCTGGAGTTGTAGTTCACTTATACCAGGAGCTACTTTTGATGTGGCTACAGGGAAGGGAACTCTGGTCCTCTGCAGAAACAGTAAGTGATCTTTTCATTGTCATGGTATTTGTTTTTGTTTTTTAAAGATATATTCATTTTGATTTTTTGGTATGAGTGTTTTTCCTGTGTGTGTGTGTGCACGCGTGCACACGTGTACCACACACACAAAGTGCCCATGCAGTTCAAAAAGGGCTGGCTACAGCTAGTGTCTGGAACAGGGCTTCCCACACTATGCTCACAGAACTAATGGATGTATCATCATAGAGAAGCACCAAACACAGCCAACAGAGCGATGCTCTTGGAGGCTCTCTAGTCCTGGATGGCTGGGAGTAATGTATAAACAGAGGACTAAGCCAGGGTACCGAAGCCTCTCTGGTGACTGTCTCTCAAATGGTTTATGGAACTCACAAAGGAACACAGACAGGAGCCATCCTGAATAGTGAATAGCCATACAGAAGAATAGTTACAATGATGGCCCTTGGGCCTGCATTGCTCTTAAATTAGCTACTCTAGTCGGGCAGTGGTGGTGCATGCCTTTAATCCCAGCACTTGAGAGGCAGAGGCAGGCGGATTTCTGAGTTCGAGGCCAGGCTGGTCTACAGAGTGAGTTTCAGGACAGCCAGGGCTACACAGAGAAGCCCTATCTCAAAAAACAAAAAAACAAAAAAAAATTAGCTACTCTACCCTGCACTGTGGTACATTTCTACAGTCCCAGTGCTCAGAAGGTGGAGGCAGCAGCAGACTTCAGGGTCATCCTCAGCTATCCATGATGGTCAAGGCTAGCGTAGGCTTCAAAAGACCCTATTCCAGCAAACACACACACACACACACACACACACACACCCCGAAAGCACGTGCTAGGGCTCTCTTCCTACCA
The DNA here is from genome assembly GCF_000001635.26 of Mus musculus. Lineage (NCBI taxonomy): Eukaryota > Metazoa > Chordata > Mammalia > Rodentia > Muridae > Mus > Mus musculus. The sequence continues at coordinate 127,651,166 of NC_000071.6, read as the reverse complement.
CACAAAGCCTTCCAGAATGCTCCTGTGTTAACAAAGGTAGGCCAGGTACATTATAACCCTGTTTGGTTCTGATGAGAATTTGTAACAAAACAAAACTACATTGAGGGCCAGTTTTGTTTTGTAGGGTGGTGGTGGTGGTTGTTATTGCTGCTGTTGTTTTGAGACAGGGTCTCTCTCTCTCTCTATAGCACTGGCTCTCCAGGAACTTGGTATGTAGATCAGGCTGGCCTTAAGTCTCAGATATCCACCTACCTGTCTCCCAAGTTTTGGAATTAAAGGCATGCACCACCGTGCCTGGCAAGGGCCTTATTAGTGATGATGTGAATTGGTTTCCCTGGCAAGATGAAAATCTTCCCACTGGGAGAGCCATGGCCTTACCTGGCTTCCTCCAGAACTTTCCCCATGACTTCCTTTTTTTCTTTGTGATTGGCATCTTCATTTAAGTCAGTTCCACCAAAGATGACCCCGAAAGGAATGCTGTGACCTGCAGAATGACAAGTGGGGCAGACTGGGCATCAGGAGGCGCACCCTGGCCTCAGCCGTGATACAAAAGCCCGGGTTCCCATACACTGGGCTGCGGGGCTTGTCTGTTTGCAAAGAGCTCTGTAGCCCAGGCTGTCCTCAGACTCTCAATTCTCCTGCCTCAGCATAGTTGGGCTGCAATTACAGGTGTGCACTACCACTGCTAGATGTGGGGGGCAGGGGAAGGAGGGAAGGAGAAGGAGAGAGACAGAGAGGGAGGGAGGAAGAGAGGTGTGTGTGTGTGTGTGTGTGTGTGTGTGATAGATGTATGTGCGTGTGAGAGACGTGTGTGAGTATGCGTGTTTGTGCATGTGCCTATATGTGGGGGGGGGGGGAGAAGAGGGAGAGAGGTAGGGAGACAGAAAGGGAGGGAAGAAGAGAGAAGTATAAGTGTGAGAGACATGTGTGTGTGAGAGAGTAGGAGTGTGTGTGTGTGTGTGTGTGTGTGTGTGTGTGAGATAAGAGGGAGGGATGCATTTGCCACAGTGCTGGTGTGGCGGTCATAGGACAACTTTGTGACGTCAGTTGTCTCTCTCCACCTCTGTGTGTCCAGGGAATTTGGATGGCCAGGCTTGTGGAGAAATTGCCGTCACCCAGTGGGTCATTTCATTGGCCCAATCTTGTTTTTGAGGCAGAGGGGCCTTGAGCTTGTTATTACCCGGAGGGTGACCTTGAACTCGTAATTCTCAGGCTTTCCGGTAGGATAGCCCAAGGGGCTGAGATTTCCCCCAAGCACTGCCACACCCAGTTTCTATCTCTCTGGAAATTGAAGGCAAGGCTTGGCTAGCAGAGTTACAGCCCCAGGCCCTAGGTGGGAAGCATTCAGTTTCGTCCTGGGGGGAGAGCAGGTATCACTATTAAAAACCAGTAAGGAGGGCCGTTGAGATGGCTTAGCGAATAAAGGAAATTGCCACCAAGCCTGATGACCTAAGTCCCATCTCTGGGACCCTCACAGTGGAAGGAGAGAATCATTTCCTTGCGAGTTGTCTTCTGACTTCCACAAAGATCTCTCCCCATCATCACCACCACCACCACCACCATCACCACCACCACCACCACCACTCCATACACACAAATAAAATATGTACAAAGAAAAACTCACACTAAGATTAATCACGTCAAGTTCCGCCTGCAATAGTTTAGACTATTTTTCATTTTTCAAATTAACTTGCTTTCAATTTTAAGCACACACACATACACACACACACACACACACACACACACACACACACACACACACACATGATCACCACCATCTATCAGAGACAAGCTCACCAATCCTGGGGTGTGATCAAAGAGCTCATCAAATGAAACAGAGAAGGCTGGGGAAAGGAGAGGGTCCTGCTTATCACCCTCTAACCTGCAGGGGGCAGCACTGTGTAGCCCAGGCTGTTAGACATTGGCACCTGGAGGTCACCAGGCATGGGCCCTCCCTCATGATCACCAGCTTTTCTTTCCTTTTTTTTTTCCTTTGAACAAAATAAACATTTTTATTTTACCTTTTCCCCTTTTCATATTTATTTATTTATTTATTTTATTAGCTATTTTCTTTATATACATTTCAAATGCTATCCCGAAAGTTCCCTATACCCTCCCCCTTCCCTGCTCCCCTACCCACCCACTCCCGCTTCTTGGCCCTGGTGTTCCCCTGTACTGGGGCATATAAAGTTTGCAATACCAAGGGGCCTCTCTTCCCAGTGATGGCCGACTAGGCCATCTTCTGTTACATATGCAGCTAGAGACACGAGCTCTGGGGGTACTGGTTAGTTCATTTTGTTGTTCCACCTATAGGGTTGCAGACCCCTTCAGCTCCTTGGGTGCTTTCTCTAACTTCTCCATTGGGGGCCCTGTGTTCCATCCAATAGATGACTGTGAGCATCTACTTCTGTATTTGCCAGGCACTGACATAGCCTCATACGAGACAGCTATACCAGGGTCCCTTCATCAAAATCTTGCTGGCATATGCAATATTGTCTGGGTTTGGTGGCTGATTATGGGATGGATCCCCGATGGATCACCAGCTTCTAAAGCCAGTCTTGTTCTGTAGACTCAGAGATCCGCCTGCCTCTGCCTCCAGACTGCCCCATGGTGTTCAGCCTTAAAGTATCTTTGAATTCAGTTCTGCACACGGGTATGGTGGCACAAGTCTTTAATCCCAGCATTCTCCATGTCCCAGGCCAGCCTGATCTACATAGCAAATGAGTTCTAGGTTAGCCAAGGCTCTGTAGTGAGATTTGGTCTCAAAAACAAAAACAATTTATCACACGCCAAGTCTGAGGGGAAAAAAACAAAACAAAACGTGGAAATAAGATGTAGTCATTCAGACCCCCCCATTCCTAGCACCTGGACGGACTCAACTGTCTGTAGCTCCAGTTTCAGGCTCTCCGATGCCCTCTTCTGGCAACTGCAGGCAAGACACACATAAAAATATTAATGGGGCTGGACATGGTTCTGCTGTAAACAGCACTGACTGCTCTTGCAGAGGACCTAGGTTCAATTCCCAGCTCCCACATGACAGCTCACAGCGGTGTGAAACTGCATTTCCGGGAGATCTGATACTTTTCTTATAGATTCTGTGGGCACCTGGAACACATGTTCCAGGTAAAGGCTGTGTGCGCGAAGGCAAAATATCTTTACAGATGAAACTGTTTAATTAAAAAAGAGAAAAAAAAAAAAAAAAGACATCACTCCTACCTGATTGCTATGGGAGACCTGGCAAAGATAGAGGATGTTTTTACTTAATTTCAGGTAAAATAGCTGAAGCTGGGTACACTGGCACATATATGCGAGCCAAGGCAGAAAGATTGCCAGGAGCTCAAGGCCAGCCAGTACAGTAAACTGACAGGCCCTGCCTCAAAAGCCTGAATGTGGTGGTGCTTCCAGTAACCCCAGCATTTGAGAAGAAATAGGAGCAGGAGATCAAGGCCAACCTTATCCACAACCCAAGTTCAAGGCCAGCCAGAGCTACATGAGACCCTGTCTCAAAAACTCAAACCAAGCCTGGCAGAGGTGGCGCACACCTTTGATTCTAGTACTTCGGAGGCAGAGGCGGGTAGATCTCTGAGTTTGACGCCAGCCTGGTCTACAGAGGGAGTTCCAGGACAGCCAGGGTTACAGAGAGAAACCTTATCTCAAAAAACCAAAACAAAAGCAAAAAAAAAAAAAAAAAAAAAAAAAATCAACCAAAATTCAAAACATACAACAGAAATGACAGATAACTGTGGGCCAGTGAGAGGGCTCGTCGGGTAAAGGAGCTTGCCACCAAGCCTAAAGAACTGAGTTAGATTCTTGGGACTAACGTGGTAGAAGGAGAGAACACTATAAAGTTATCCTCTGACCCCCACATGCATGCGTGCATGCTGTGGCACACCCACCCTACTAAACAGATCAATTTAATTTAGAAGTTAAAGACCACCAAACTGTAAGCTGTACACGATCTCGATTTTAAAGACACACAAACTACAGAATAATTATATGGGGTGGGGCATTTGAATTGGATCCCTACCCACTCACGGGATATCCTCACAGACTGGTTAATGTTCTTAGCCACATGACTCCATCTGCTTCCTTACTGGGCCCCAGCTGGGGCATATTCTTTAACTTCATTAAAGCACCGTAGGCTGCTGCGAATTAACTTGCAAGCCGTATGTTTTATAGGCTAGTTAAAGCCTATGAGAGGGTTCTCAGAGTGCACCTTGCACAGTGCCCTGGCTAGACACCATCTAGGAAGGACAACTATAATATCCTGCCATTCAACACTTGGAAAACTCATTGATGAACACAGAAGGGGAAACTCTTTTACATATATCCCCAGGAGGGAGGAATGATCCCTGGGTTAGTTCAGGGTTCGGACAGTATGAACCATAACGAAAAGCAGGAACTGAACCAGTTTTTTTCCCTTAAGACTTATTTATTTATGTAATTTATGTATATAAATGTTTTGGCCTGAATTATGTCTGTACATTAGAAGAGGGCACCTGATCCCATAGGGCTACAGGTATAGATAACAGATGGTCCTGAGCCGCCACGTGAGTGCAGGGAATCGAACTTAGGTCTTCAGGAAGAGTAGCCACTGCTCCTGACTGCTGCTGAGCCATTGCGCCAGCCTTGAACCAGTTACTGACGCGTTGGCACTGTAGCCAGGGCGCATGTGTATGGATGGTGCCTCTGTGTGCTTCCTTGTAATCTGCATTTCTTTGCCTGATCGCTCCCTGGCAAACCTTTGCTTTTTATAAAGGGCTGGTGAGATGGCTTAGCAGGTAAAGGCATGTGCTCCCGAGCCTACCTGAGTTTGATTTCCCAGGACTGACATGGTAAGTGGGTAGATAGGTATGCAGAGAGAACCAACCCTCCCAAATTGTCCTCTGACCTCCAAACATGTGCATGGAATGCACACTTGCACGGGAGTGCACGCGCACGCACACACACAAGTATATTAAAACTTTTAATATAATTAATACACGCCAGGCGGTGGTGGCACACGCCTTTAATCCCAGCACTCGGGGGGGGGGAGGGGGGGGCAGAGGCAGGTGGATTTCTGAGTTCGAGGCCAGCCTGGTCTACAAAGTGAGTTCCAGGACAGCCAGAGCTACACAGAGAAACCCTGTCTCGAAAAAAACAAAATAATAATAAATAATAATGATAATAATTTGAAGAAGAAAAGGGGGTTGCCTCACTGCCTCACAACATGATACTCTTTTCTGGCCTCTGGGAATACAAAGCACACACATACACACACACACACACACACACACACATATATGTATATATATATATATGTATATATATATATATATATATTTATATTTATATGTACATGTACATGTATATGTATATATGTATACATTGTGTGTACACATCAAGATCAAACTCCAGAACAGTCACCTCCTTATGTTGATGCTCAGCTAGAGCTTAGTAGCTTTTCACCTGGATGGTGAAAAGACACTATGGATTCAGTGGAAGACTTTCATTTTTTTATTTTTGGAGATAAGGTGTCACTGCTGAGTGGTGGTGGCACAGGCCTTCAATTCCAACACTCGGGAGGCAGAGGCAGGTGGATTTCTGAATTTGAGCCAGCCTGGTCTACAGAGTAAGTTCTAGGATAGCCAGAGCTACACAGAGAAACCTTGTCTTGAAAACAGACACACACACACACACACACACACACACACACACACACACACACACATATGAACAGATGTCATTGAGTTATCGTAAACTTACTTTATACTTGCCTAAGTTGGACTCAAAACTTGGAATCCTCTTGCCTTTACTTCCTGGGTGCTGGGAACTACAAGTACATGCCTATGTCTGGCATGGTAGGTGACTTTAGAGGCTGAGTGTGTGACTCTAGAATGTTCTTTATCAGAGAAGCTGGCCACTGTGTCGACAGCTACTCAAACTACCCGTGACTTCATTGTCATTGTCATCTGGAGACACAGCCTAGAATTGCCTCAGAAAGAGAGTCTTCGTGAGGGCTTGTCTAGGTCAGGGTGACCTGTGGGCACGTCTGTGTGGAGACTGTCTTAATTTAATTGATGTGGGAAGACCTGGCCCACTGTGGGTGTTACCATTCCCTAGTCACGGGGTCCTGAACAGTGTGAATGTAGAAAGGGCCATTTGTAAGAAACATACTCTGTGTACCTTCATTTCTCTTGAGGTCAGAGGTGTGACTAGCTTCTTCAAGCTCCTTTCAAGGATAGACTGTACCCTGGAACTGAAAACAACCCTTTCTCTCTGAAGGTTGCATTTGTCAGAGCATTTTATCACAGCACAGGAAACTAAACTGAAACACCACCCATGGAGAAACCCCAGTAGGGAGGAAAGAGGCTTCTTGGCCACAGAAGAATAAGTGGACCACAGGAGAGACATGAATGCTTTGACCTAGGGCTTCCACAGCTTTGTAAGACCCTGTGCTGTGAATACAGGCATGTACCACACCAGGCCTGGCTTCAGGACAACACTTAAATAAATATTTATACAGTACAGACATCAACAATATCTATCTGTTCTGAACTGGCAAGGTTACCACATTTAGATAATTGTTTAATAGAAAAAGACAGAGACCTTGTATAATCCTTCAGTCTGTCCTTGGGTAACACCTGGCATTTTTTTCAGCACTCCCCCAACTCCCCCCCCCCACCCCCCCGTGTGACTTTGGAAGCATGAGAGGGGTACCTTGCAGAAGTCTGCCTCCTCGGTAGAGGTGAAGAGCTAGTGCTGCTTCCAGATTTTCATCCATGATCAGGTTGGCAATTTCAGATGGGCTTTCAAAATCAAAGGCATCTCTCAGAACACACATGTGGCCTGCAGCTTCTAGGTGGTCCCTTTATTAAAACAAAACAAAACAAAACAAAACAAAACAAAACAAACAAAACCAAACAAAACAAAACAAAACAAAACAAAACAGAGAGAGGGAAAAGTTGGTTGGAGTTGTCACCTTGGTTAAGGCATGTGGTGATTTGAATACGCTTGGCCCAGGGAATAGCACTATTAGGAGGTGTGCCCTTGTTGGAGGAAGTGTGTCACTATGGGAGTGGGCAATGAGAACCTCCTAACATAAAAGCCAGTCTTCTGGGGCTGGTGAGATGGCTTAGCTGGTAAGAGCACTGACTGCTCTTCCAAAGGTCCTGAGTTCAAATCCCAGCCAACCACATGGTGGCTCACAACCATCCATAATGAGATCTGACATCCTCTTCTGATGTGCCTGAAGTCAGCCACAGTGTACCTATGTATAATAGATAAATAAATTTTAAAAAATAAAAATAAAAAAAGAGCCAGTCTTCTCCTAGTGACCTTCCGATGAAGATGTAGAAACCTCAGCTTTTCCTACACCTTATCTGCCTACTGTCATGCCTTGATGATAATGAACTGAACCTCTGAACCTAAGCCAGCCCCAATTAAATGTGTGCCTATATAAACGTTGCCTTGGTCACGGTGTCCTTCACAGCAGTAAAACCCTACCTGAGACAAAGCTTTGAGTAAGTCCCACATAGTAACTCTTTTCTGAGCTGCTTTTATTTTTGGGGGGTTGGGGGGAGAGGCAATCTGTACTGAAACACAGATGGAAGTTTGAAGATGACCACAGTAGTCATCCATTCCCCAGCCTGCAGGACCCAGGACTGTGGCTGGGATCAAGGTCAGGGCAATCCCAGCTTTGAGACACAAAAGCTTCTCACCACATTCAGTGGCATTGGCCTACCTCGGGGCTCCATCTGCATCTCTCTGACTCCACTCCTGCCTTTGTCCACTGTCCCTTCGCTCTAGATGGTGCCCGATGTGCATCTTACAGTAGCTGCCACTCACTTTTTTATGTTTCCTTTAGGCTTACATCATTTTATGATTATGAGTGTTTTGCCTGCATGCGTGTCTGTGTACCACATATAATGCTGGTACCTACAGAAGTCAGACGGTGTCAGATCTACCAACACTGGAGTTCTAGATGATCGTGAGTTGCCATGTGGGTATTGGGGACCAAGCTCATATCCTCTGCAACAGCCGCCAGCGCTCTTACCCACGGAGTCATCTCTCCAGCCCCTGACATTTGTTTCTTTAATGATTGCAAAGGGCAGGCATGATGGCTCCATGGAATAAAGGCCTTTGATGCTAAGCCAAACTTGGTTCTAACTATCTGAATCTGATCCTATTGGGATCCACGTGATGGAAGGAGAGAACCAACTGTCCCAAGTTGTCCTTTTACCTTAACCTGTATGCTGTGGCATACAGCATGTGAAGTCACTCCCCACCCCCCAAGCACCATGCTTCCTGCTCCAAAGTAAATTAATAAATATAATCTCAAAGTTTTTTTTAAAGGTTTATTTACTTCTATGAGTACACTATAGCTGTCATCAGATAGATACACCAGAAGAGGGCGTCAGATTTCATTACGGATGGTTGTGAGCCACTATGGGGTTGCTGGGATTTGAACTCAGGACCTCTGGAAGAGCAGTCAGTGCTCTTAACCATCTGAGCCATCTCTCCAGCCCAATCTTTAAAGTTTTAACGACCATCCCCCAGAATGTGCTCCCATCTTGAATCTCCAGAAGTAGGAACTGAATAAACCTCCGTTTCTGTATTAACCTGACGTTACCCAGCATCAGGTTAATTTGTTACTGTAAGCAGGACTGGACTAGATGGATCATCTGGTGTCCAATGTGCTGTAGAAACAAAAAGGGCTTAGGAAGAAGCATCAGGCTGAAGGAGTACTCAGTACCATGTTCACTGAGTACTCAGTACCATGTTCACTCTGGGACACAGGATGGGGCCCGTGGCAGTGCTAACATACGAATGCTAACATCTCTTTGCATAAGGTAAAGGCATATATTAAATAACATGCTAACGGCACTGTGCAAATTGAGCAAAACCTAGAGCTGGAAAAAGAGCTCTGAGGTTGGAACACTAGCTGCTCTTGCATTGGACCCCGGGTTCAATTCCCAGCACGTATCTGTGGCTTACAACGATATGTAACTCCAGTTCCAGGGGAATCTGTTGCCCTCTTCTGGCCAGTGTGGGAACTTCACACACACACACACACACACACACACACACACAAAAGTATATTACAACTTTTAATATAAAAAGTGCTTTTAAAATAAATTAATACATGCCAGGCAGTGGTGGTGCACGCCTTTAATCCCAGCATTTGGGAGGCAGAGGCAGGCAGATTTCTGAGTTTGAGGCCAGACTGGTCTACAGAGTGAGTTCCAGGACAGCCAGGGCTATACAGAGAAACCCTGTCTCGAAAAAAAAAAAAAAAAAATCAATCAATAAATACAAGTCAATCAAAACAAGCAAAATGGGTCTGAAGTTTTTGATGTGGTTCTTACTGACTTTACTTATTGTTCAGCACAGGGCTTGACGCAAGCTAAACAAGATTTTATCACCGAATTACATCCCCGGGGCTCACCAGGTCACCAGGCTGGCCTTGAACTCACTCTGTAGGCCAGGCAGACCTTGAACCTGCAATCCTCCTGCCCCAGCCTCCCAAGTAACTGGGATACCAAGCCTGTGTCACTACGCCTAGCTCGCGTTGCATAATTTGGCTGTACCATTCTCATTGTTAACTTTGATCAGTCATCGGAGGTCAATAGCACGGCCCTCCCCACGTTCAACAGTGATGACAGTGGTGGTGCCTGGGTAGCACTCACAAGGGAGCCTGTCAACTCTGCAGCTAATTCTTTCCTCAGCCTGAAACTCACATCATTCGTGAGTTGGAATGCTATGTGTTCTGGGCAGCTGTAACTGCTATTTCATCTCCAGAAAGCTCTAGGAAATGAGAAGCTGCTGGCAGATGGCAGCAACTCTGAATTCTACTAGAGAATGAATACTCGAGAGAGATCCATGAGCTCTGCTGAATCCATTCAGAAGGGAAAGGGGACCGTGGCCGTGGATAAGGAGAGTCACAATTACAAGATGCTCTTCGCCTACTAAATGCCCTTTAAACAGCACTGTGACACTCATTGAATGGTCTCATAAACATTCTAAATGAAAAATAACTTTAATCTTAATACTCGGTGGGCTGAAATCTTAACTCCGGTGCCCGGCTGACTTATAACACTTTCCAATTACTTTGTCCCCCTTCCCTCTCTCACAGGATAACTCAATTCAATAACAGATTCACAAAGTACCTATTATGCCCAAGAAAGTATGTTTTTTTTTTCTTCTTTCCCAGCAAAAGATTTTTAAAGACAGGAGCTGAGCTGGGTGTGGTGTCCAATACCTTTGATCCCACTGCTCAAGGGGCAGGAGGAAGGTGGATCTGTGAATTTGAGACCAGCCTGATCTACACAGCAAGTCCAGGGCAGCCAGTGGTCTAAAACCCTGCTCAAAACAAAACAATACAAAACAGCTGGTAATACACACATACACACACACAGACTTTAATAATTAGCTCTCATTACTTCCAGGAAAAGGATACCAATTTGACCAATTTGCATGTTCATGACTTAAGATTAGAAATCACCTCACCCATCTCCATCCAGCAACAACCCCGTTCTTTAAGATTAAGTTTTATTGTTTTTTAATTATGTCTATATGCTTGCATGTGCAACATGTGCATGCAGTACCCAGAGTGGCCAGAAGAGGGCATCAGACCCATTGTAACTGAAGCGACAGGCAGTGGTGAGCCACCATGTGGGTGCTGGGAACTGAACCTGGGTTCTCAGCAAGAGCAACAAGTACTCTTGGCCTCTGAGCCACCTCTCCAGTGCCATGAGTCATACCGTTTCAAAGGGCAGGTTTTATGGTGTGTTGAGTGTGGCTCAGGTGGAAAGGAAGAGACATTTCTACAGGCAGCCTTCTCAGACACTGTAGCGTATGGCCAAGTCGCTTTCCCAGGCTGCCATCTCCGCACACTTCTCCATCAGAGGATTCTCACAGTATAACTGGGTAATACTTTGTGCATTTACATGCAGAACCTTCTTCCAAACGGTCATGCTTGGCTCTAACACACACGCACAGCTCTGGTTGCCTGGCTACTGGCTTCAGGGGTGGTGGTGCTCTGATGGGTGAAGTGCCACCTAGTCTTTAGTCCTCATTTGCTAAGTGTCTAAATGTTAGCGGACCTCCAACACCTGCTGCTTATGTTAAGTTTCAAACTCTGGACAAATGGATGAGGTGTGTTGTCGGGCTGTGTGTCTGCCTCACCGCTTGGGGTTCCCGAGTCATGGTAGGGTCCCAGCAAGTATTTTTCCAGGTGAGAAACACTGGGGACTTGGACAGGCGCCGTGATTCCCAGCCTCCTGTGTACCCAGACTCCACTTTCCCTACAAGCTAGACAGGAAGGGGATGGCTGAGTCTGGGACGAGTGGGGGTGGGGGTGCGGCAATCCCATTTGGTCCTGAGTGAGTACGGAGGGGCGGGGAGATAGAAAGCCTTCTCCTGGAGATTTAGTCACATCTCTTTACAACGAAGGTCTCTGCACTCAAAGCGAACCTTAATGAATGAGACGGTCCTTGCTTGTCCAAACTGTTTTATTTGCTTATGAGTTATGTGAACGAATACATTGTACTCGGTGAACCAGGGCTTAAATACTTTTTGCGGGAAGAATCCCGGGAAGGGAAGCTCATTGGCTAAACCCTCAAGTCCTATCTAGACACCTCATTAGCATTGAGAACTCCAGGGTTTTATGCTACCAATTATCACGATCCTCTCGGTAGGGCGTCATGGTTACGTGTTCCAGATCAGGTAATTTGGTAGGGAGCTGACCTCAAGCCTACCATTCTCAACTCTTGAGATTTCCCGGGGGTTAGGCCAGCTCAACCTTACCAGTTCCTCTGACTGGTGGCAAGATCCACTTGCCTCACAATGTCTATTTAGCATATCAAAGCTGGCCTGGCTGCCATGTTCTCCCAGCATTCCTCAGCCTCTACCTGTTATGGGGTATGGCTGGCATGCCCTGCCCCCACTCTGCAGCCCAGCTGGGCTGCCCTTCCCCCAGAGGCTCTGCCCTATATAAGAGACATTTTGGTTACCTGCCCCTTTTGTTCCTTTAGCCTCTTGGCTGCTGCTTCTGGTCCCCACCCCCTCCTCTCCCTCTCTCCACATGTCCCAGCTCAGTCTGGTCCACTCTGAACTCTCCCCAATGTCTCTGCCTCTGGCTAAGCTCTCCCACATAGCTATAAAAAAAGAACCTTACCCACTCCATTGTACCTAGTAGGAGCACTCATGTCTTTTCCTTCCCTTTTTATTTTTTTCTTTTTCTGTTCAACTTAGGCAGAAAGAAAAATAGTCTGTTTCCCTGCACTTCCCAGGCACCCATGATGCCCTCTGAGTCCTTGGTATGGTTTGAGTGTGAGACATACGTGTTGAGGGCGTGTGTGTGTGTGTGTGTGTGTGTGTGTGCGCAGCTCTGTATAGTCTTTGCGTGGTGACTGATTCCTGAAAACCTCAATGATACTGATGGATCAATCAAATGGATCAATGGGTTTGGAGAAGGGCTTGGCCCTCCACACTCAGAGATCTGAAACCTTCATACAAATTCTGCTTTCTGTCTCTGATCCCTCTCAGTGAATTTAGTTTCGTTTGGTTTGGGTTTTTTTTTGGGGGGGGGGGAGCAGTGTGTGTGTGTGTGTGTGTGGCCTTGGCTGTCTTGGAACTAACTCTAGACCAGGCTAATCTCAAACTCATGGAGAGCCACCTGCCGCTACCTCTGGGAGTATTGTGATTAAAGATGTGCACCACCATTGCCAGGCTCATCAGAGTTGCCTAATTTATTAGTTAGCTAGTTGGTTCCTATAAAACATCAGTTCTGAACCTGTGGGTCATGACCCCTTTGAGAGTTGAATAACCCTTTCACAGAGGTTACTCAAGACCATTGTAAAACACAGATATTTCCATTACCACTCATAACAGGAGCAGACTTACAGTTAGCAACGAAAACATTTTATGGTTGGAGTATCAGCATAACATTTGGAACTGTAGTCAAGAGTCAACAGCATTAGGGAGGTTGAAACCCATTGCTCTACAGCAAAACCCAGAAAACTTGAAATTCTCCCCTTATTGATTCACCAAAAAGCTTTCCCACCTAAAATCTGGTCATTGCAGCAGAACTCAGGAGGGAAATGATAGAGGGGGTGATGAGGAAGGAGAAAGTGAGTCTGGCTGCAAAAGACGTTTTCCCAGGTGGCTTCAGATTGCTGCCTTTCCCTGAGGTACCTTCTCTCTAGTTTCAACCGTAAACATGTTTGTTGTTCACTAGCCCTCTGTGGATGAAGTAAGAACAGCTGCCACCCACTGCCCAAAGTCCAGTTCTCCTGCGACAATTCTGGCTCAACACTCTCTGCCCTAAACCAACTTGACCCTGACAGTGTGTGTTCTCCTGAGAGCCAAGGGTTACACAGTACTTGGCAGCATTTTCTGGTCACCCTCGGGAGTGCCACAGACACTGAGTTCCCCTAGGATTTGAAACAAAGGTCAAGGGGCATGGAGGGGCGTGGTGGCACACACCTCTAATCCAAGGGCTCAGGAGAGAGATGGGAGGATCAGAAGTTCAAGTCCTTCTCTATTGGGGGCCAGACCTATTCTCATTATGAGGTGTGTGGGGGAGGGGAGGGAGAGTGTTTAAGAGCATCCCTAGCTATAGCCGACTGTTTCACAAACAGTGATGGTGGTGGTGACCATCTCGAGAAATGGCTTAGTGGTTAAGAACACTGGATGCTCTTTCTAGGACACATTCATTTCTCAGCACCCACACAGTGACTCACAAACATCTGTTAACCCAGCTCCAGGGGTATCTGATGCCCTCTTCCAGCCCCCATGAACAGCAGGTACTGATGCAGTGCATAAACATACACGCATATAGACACATTCCGGCAAACAACAACAACAACAAAACCCACCCATACGCAAATGATAAAAACTAAAAGCAGCAACACATTTCAAAAATACCAGGAAAGCCAATTTGAGAGTGGAAAGCAAGATGTCTTTGGGTTTCTGGAGGATGGTCTCTGTCTCAGCTGCTCATCGACCACTGTCATGAGGAAGCCATTCCCAGACAGTGGAAGACATCTGGGGGTCTCATTATAAAAGCAGGGGTTAGCTGGGGGGATGCAGCCCCGTGATGACTGACTGCAGGGCATGCGTCAGACCCTGTGTTCCCTGTCCCCCAGGACTGTCAGTGGAAGCGGGGAGGGGGTTGAGAGGGAGCTGGAGAAGCTAGCTATCCACAAAAGCGGGGATTGACCCAGGAAGCTGTTTTAAGATTAACTTGAATTATTGAAAGGTTTTGGGGGCTCAGCCTCCTCTCCATGAGAGGAAAGATGCTCTGAAATCCCTGGGCCCAGCACTAGCTGGACAGAGCTACTGAGGTTCCTACTCACATCTACTTCCCGTGTCCTTTTTTTCTCCACCAAGGCGAAGTGAAGTTTGTTCTCTGGGTTACATTTATTTTGAGACAGGTCCATGTAACCTATCTAACCTTGAACTCATGAAAGTCCTCCTGCTTCTGTCTTCTAAATGCAGGGGTCAGAGGCATGAGCCACCACACCCGCCTGTGTTCTAGGCTTCTGATTACAGTTTTCTTTTAAAGTTGTATTTTAGCCATGCAAAATGGCAGTGGTGTAATGCCAGAACTCGGGAGGCAGAGGCCAGGCTGATGTCTCCAGAGCCTGTTCCAGAACAGCCAAGGCTATACAGAGAAACCCTGTCTCAAAAAACAAACGAACAAAAAGTTGTGGTTTTATTAATGTCTTTATGTGTATGTCTCTGTGCATGTATGGGCACAAATGGGTGGGTGCCCCAAGGAGATTAAAACCATGTCAGATGTCCTGGAGCTGGAGTTACAGCTGACTGTGGGCCGCCTGATGTGATAGGAACAAGACCTCAGCCCTCTGAAAAGAGAAGCAAGTGCTATTAACTGCTGCACCGTCTCTCCATCTTTTCTTTCTCTTCTCTTCTCTTCCTTCCTTCCTTCCTTCCTTCCTTCCTATCTTTCTTTCTTTCTTTCTTTCTTTCTTTCTTTCTTTCTTTCTTTCTTTCTTTCTTTCTTTCTTTCCTCCTCTCTCCCTGTCCCTCTCTCTTTCCAGACTGTCATTATGTAGCCCCTGGCTGGCCTAAAGCTCACTTAAGTAAACTAAACTGTTCTTGAACTCACAAAGATCTGCCTTCTTCCACACTCTGTTTGCCTGCTCGTGTATTTATTTGCTTCCATTTATTTATTTATGTATGTATTTATTACAGGGTCTCATGTGAACTCTTTACTTAGTAGAGAATCACCATAAGCTTTTGATCCTTAGGCTCCGCATTCAAAGTCCTGATCAGATCGCACATATGTACCACCACACCCATTATGCACAATGCTGGGGGTGGACCCCAGGGCCTAATGTCTGCTAAGCAAGCACTCTACCAACTGAGCCACAAGCACCCTGAGCCACAAGCACTCTACCAACTAAGCCACAAGTACTCTGAGCTATAAGCACTCTACCAACTGAGCCACAAGTACCCTGAGCCACAAGCATTCTACCGACTAAGCCACAAGTAGTCTGAGCCACAAGCACTCTACCAACTACATCATAAACACTCTGAGCCACAAACACTCTACCAACTGAGCCACAAGCACCCTGAGCCACAAGCATTCTACCAACTAAGCCACAAGTACTCTGAGCTACAAGCACTCTACCAGATGAGCCATAAGCACTCTACCAACAGCCCCCATTGCTTCTAAAACGCATGGGACACAGGTTCAGTCCCTCTTACCTGCCATCCTACAGCTAACACTACCTTCATTTTATGGCTGTTCTTGGCCTTTTGTGACAAAAACCTTGCCCTTATTTCCAGCCTCATGCCCAACCCTGACTCGGGCAGATTAGCTGCCTTGTCACACTGTGATGCCCTGATTCATGACCACCAGTCCTCACCAAGCCAATGAAAGGACTCAGAATCACTAAATTCTAATTACTCAGCCTCATAGAAACTTTAGTGTTTTGTTCTTCAAGATAGGGTTCCTCTGTGTAGCCCTGGCTGTCCTGGAACTCATTCTGTATTCCAGGCTGGCCTCAAATTCAGAGAACCACCTGCCTCTGCCTTCCCAAGTGCTGTGATTAAAGGTATATCCTACTGTGCTTGGAGATATATATATATATATATAAATTTTGTGCACTTGTATGTGTCTATGTGGGGATGGTGTGAGCACAGATTCCCAGGAGGCCAGAAGGGAGTGTTGGATCCCTGGGATCTGGCTTACCAGTGGCTGTGAGCCTCTAGACATAGCTGCTGCAAAAACTGTGTGCTTTTGAGTCTTTTTTTTTTCTCTATACCTGAACCCCTCTTTTTAATATGGGTGGTGGGATTTGAACTCAGATCCATATGCTTTGGCAACAAGCACTCTTCTTCACTGAGCTATCTTCCCAGCCCCGGAGACGTGACGTTTGTCTAGGAAAGTCAGTTCTTATGCTGCAAGCAGAGAGTGTCAGTTTCAAAAGAATGGGGGTAGAATTTTCAGGTTTTATGGTTGTTTTCTGGGAAAGAGGGCTCAGATTTCTATGACTACTTTGGGGAAGAGAAATTCTCTTTGTATTTTGTTGTTGTCCTTTGCTTGCTCTATGTAAGAAAGGGTTGGAGAGATGGCTTGGTGGTTAAGAGCACTGACCGCTCTTCCAGAGGACCCGGGTTCAATTCCCAGCACCCACATGGCAGCTCACAACTCTCTGTGACTCCAAGATCTGACACTCTTACCCAGACATACTTGCAAGCAAAATACCAATGCACGGGGCTGGTGAGATGGCTCAGTGGGTAAGAGCACCCGACTGCTCTTCCGAAGGTCCGGAGTTCAAATCCCAGCAACCACATGGTGGCTCACAACCATCTGTAACAAGATCTGACGCCCTCTTCTGGAGTGTCTGAAGACAGCTACAGTGTACTTACATATAATAAATAAATAAATCTTTAAAAAAAAATACCAATGCACATAAAAAATAAAAATAAATAATGATTTAAAAAAGGAAGGGAACAGGAGATGGGAATATAGGAGGTCAGCTTCAGACTTTGGCATCACCCAATAAATATTCTGAAGGAATCATTTACAGTCAATCACTGATCTGTGAGTCTACAACTTTATTCCAAGGCTATGCGAGCTTCTCACTAAGCCCACCAGGGCCTTCCCTAACCACAGACTATCCCCCTAGGAATGGCACACATCCTCCAAGCCCTCTTCCCCCATGGGAAGGGGCATACAAACTTCTGGGTTAGCGATTGATTCTACTTTGTGACGACCTCCATGCACATGATACATTTGGGCATGTTTTCCACTATTTCATTCATCCGTGATCAAGTCATTCCGGAGAATCTTGGACCTTTCCCACCCACACAGTCAAATGTTAGCTAAAGGTGCTTAATGTTTAAATGGTAATCGCAAATACAATCTCTTCCTCTTACCATGTGCACAAGACAGCTGGATAACTGTCTCGCCAACCTTCTGTTTCTTGAACAGCTTAAGTTAACATTGGCCTCGGGACCTGTGGGTGCTTTCCCTCTGATCTTAGCTTACAAGCTACTTCTGCCGAGAGCCCAGCCTGGACCTTATCACTTGAAGGAGCCCCTCCAACGCAAAGGTTATATTGTTTTGGTATTGCTTTGCTTTGGAGATAGGCTCTCAAGTAGCTGGAAGTTGACAGTAGCAGAGGATGCCCTTGAACTTCTAATGGTCCTGCCTTCAGCTCCCAAAGGCTGGGGTTATCAGCATGTGGTCATGTACAACCGCACCTCCTGGGTTTATGCACTGCTGGGAACGGAACCCAGGGATTCACCTATGCTTGCCTGGCACTCTATCAAATTGGCCACACCCCAGCATGGTTTTATTTGCTCCATGGTCCCAATCGCCCTGGAATGATTTACCCCTGTGTTTACTCTCCTTGTAAATGACTTGCACTTTTCTACTGGAAAGAGCTCAGTCCACAGAGAGCCCGAAGAGTGACTGAATTAGAGGGAGGGGAATCTCACACAATCACAACACTATCACCACTCCGGGGAAACTTCAGGTATGCATCTGCCCGCCTTTGGTTGTTCACTGTGATCTTGAGAGGAACTGTAACATTTTTTTTAGCTTGAAGACTCAACGGCTCTTTCCCATGATGAGGAAACATACCCACTGGGGGCGGGGGGGGGGGGGGAGCCATTGGGAAATGTCTTGAAGCAAGTGGAAGGGGAGGGAGAGAGCGCGCGCGGGGGGCGGGGGGGAGCGAGCAAGTGAGCACGGGCACGTAAGTGTCTGCTTTTCCAATGATTCAGACCAGCCCGGTTTGATCCAGGCAACCAGATGGCCAGAGGTGAATGGACCCGCCTTCCCTGCCTTGTCCTGGCTCCAGGCTTCCGTCCCAGGTAAACATACAAAGCAAAAAGAGGCCTAATTAAATAAAATAAGCTGAGCGTTCAGAAGAGAACCAGGTAGGAAGTGCGGGCGCGGGGGAGGGAATGGCAGCAGCCACGGAACTCGGACCCTGAATCTCCGCACGTGCTGGAGCATCCGATGCACCGGGACTCTGCGTCTTTCCAGCCACGTGGGTCCCCGCTTCTCATCCCAGGCCACTCTGCCCAAAGCTCAAGTCTGCAGCGAGGCCTTTGCTGAGCCTCTGGTTTCCCCCACCACCACCCCGCGTCCCAGCGCTGGCCCAGGCGGCCTCTTTGCGGCATCCTAGGGCACTCACAATAGCCAGACAGGGCAGCAGGCAGCTGGAATCAGAGCTGCAGCCCCTCGCGCCCGCACCTGCGCCTACAACCCGGCCGTTTGTGCACGCGCGGCTCCGGCGCCCGGCCCAGTCCGGCATCCCCACGCGAGGGATGCTCAGGTCCCCGCAACATACCGTAGGCGCCCAGCTGTGACCGCGTTGCCAGTGTGAGGCCTCAGTACTGCCAGGAACAGGAGCCGCATGTCGTCGCTACCGCCAAGAACTGGGCCACCAGGCCCGGGCGGAGGGGTAGGGGTGGATTCGGTCCCGCCTGCTGTTCCAAGGCGGAGCCCGCAGGTTCAGGGGTAGGGAGGGGAGGGGAGGAGGGAGGGAAGGCAGGGAGGGCAGGGGAGGGGACACGAAGGGAAGGGAAGGGAGAAGGGAGATCTGGGGGCCCCGAGGGGACCTGAGGAGACTAGCGGGTGGGGGTGGGGGTGGGGGTCACGAGACCAGGTGTCAGACAGCCACGAGCTCAGAAAGATGGGAGGTGGGGGGAGGTTGTCCACTCTTCAGGCACCAAGAACATAGGTTGTCCTGTGACTTCCCCTCGTAAAGATCATGAGTTGGGCTCCTACATGCAACATAGTGGCTGATACAGAGACTGCTCCCCCAGAGACTAGGACCAGGTGAGGTGTAGGTACAAGACCACATGTGGAGAGGGGACTTGAGCTTCACTTTGCATTGAGAGGACCCTAGACCCTAAGGATGCCCTGGACTCTATGTATGTAGGCAGTCCGTCCTTTTGTAGACTCTGGCTTCCCCAAACTAAGTTCTGTGAACTTCCAGAGAAAGAGTATGGAGAACCAAAATAGAGAAGGCTGTTATGGAGCTGGCTGGGTTCAGGGATGTAGGTTTGCAATTCCAGGAATACAGAGACTGAGGCAGGAGGATTGCTGTAAGTTGAAGACCAGCCACAAGATTCTGAGGAAAGGAGGGGAAGTGGGGGGGGGGGGGCACCCAGCAGCCCTGGATTTCTTGCTTGCTAGACTCTTCTTCCAAGCGTTAAGCCACATCCACATCCGCAGCCTCAGGCAGTTTTTGAGGAGTGTGGTGTAAGGCTAGGAAGTCAGGTTTGTGCAGAGCCCAGGGCTCAGAGCCTCCTGCACTAAATACACCTGAGCAGGAAGGGTGGGAAGAGACAGTCTTGTGACAGCGTGACATTTGGGTGAATTCATGGCGTTTTACAAAGACATGTGCATTATTTAAAGCCCATCAATATTATAGAACCAATATTCTAAGCATAGCCCCGGAAATTAATCTCTTCCCATCCCTGAAAACTCCCTAACAACTTCAAAGAAGAAAGAGTAGGTGCCTGGGTCCCTTGAGTAGCCTTCTCCCAGTCCAGCTTCGTAACACACTGGTCTCTGATTGTCAATGGACAAAGCCTGCCTCTGCAGGGGAACACTGGACCCACTCTCCTACCTATTCACAGGGGGGAAGCAAGGGAAGGTTGGTTGGTTTGTTTGATTGTTTGATTGTTTTTTTTTAATCATATAATTACCTGATTCTTCCTTCTCTCCACAGAAAAGACTAATAGGACTTGCTCTTTTCTTTTCTTTTCTTTTCTTTTCTTTTCTTTTCTTTTCTTTTCTTTTCTTTTCTTTTCTTTTCTTTTCTTCCTTCCTTTCTTTCTTTCTTTCTTTCTTTCTTTCTTTCTTTCTTTCTTTCTTTCAAGTTTTATTTTTGAGTGTGTGCATGCGCGCGTGCATGTGCATCTGTTTAGGTGCCTGTGGAGGCTAGAAGAGGTTATTGGATCCTATAGAGCTGGAGTTACGAGTGGTTGTGAGCTGTCTGATGTGGTTCTGGGATTCAAACCCACATCCTCAGTAGGAACGGCTCCCTTCTGCTCCAGCCCCCCAGAATTTATTTTTGAATCTGGAGATGTCTTCCAGGCGTCTTTTGACTGCCATAGCTCAACCCATCACATTCACATTCCGGAAGGAAGGAGAGAAGGAAGGAAAAATGATGCCCTCAGAGTAGCACATCTCATTTTTCAGGCATACTTCTGGAAATTCACCGGGACCCTTGATGGTGTTCTTTTAATGACGACGTGAGTGCTTTGAGGTTGCAAGGAAGCTGGCCAAAAGATGAGTGTGTGGTGCACACTGTCACCCTCGGCAAAGCTTGTTTATCAGAAAAATGGGAGGGGAGGTCTGAGGTCACCTCTGCGATCTAATCTGTCTACAGAGGAACAAAAGAAAATGTATAATGATCTCTGTTGGTGCAAGCTACGTATGGTGACACACACTTATAAACCCACCTGCTGGTCAAGACACTAAAGCAGGAGAGTAGAAAGTTCAAGGCCAGCATAGGTAACTTGCTGAAACTCTTGTCATTTTGAGTTTAGTTTGGTTTGGTTGAGACAGGGTATCACTATGTAGGACTTCTGTCTTGGAACTCACTCTGTAGACCACCAGGCTGGCCTCAAACTCAGAGATCTGCCTGCCTCTGCCTCTCCAGTGCTGGGATTAAAGGCATGGGTTTTTGTTTTGTTTTGTTGTTTTGGTTGGTTGGTCTGATTGGTTGGTTTGATTTTGGTCTTTTGAGAAACAAGGTTTTGGCCATCCTGGAACTCAACTCTGTAAACCAGAGTCAGCGATCCAACAACCTCTACCTCTTGAGTGCTGGAATTAAAGGTGTTCGCCAGCACCATCCCACCCCTATCCAAGGTATGTTTTAAAAGTAGGATTGAAGCTGGTATAAGGGTGCATGCCTTTAGTCCTGGCATTTTGGAGGCAGAGGCAGTGAGAACTCTTGAGTATGAGGCCAGTCTAGTCTACAAAGTGAGTTCTAGGCCAACCAGGAATCCATAGGAAGAGTCTGTCTCAGAAATCAAACCAAAATACACAAAACAAAAACCTATGTCCTTTCTACCCCTAGGCAGCAGAGAGGCATTCTTTGGGTTCTAGAGAATAAATCTTAAGAGTCAGAGTGCACTTGGAAGGCAGAGGCAGGCAGATTTCTGAGTTTGAGGCCAGCCTGGTCTACAGAGTGAGTTCCAGGACAGCCAGGACTACACAGAGAAACCCTGTCTCGGAAAACAAAACAAAACAAAACAAAAAGTCAGAATGTCATCTGGACATGCCCTCTGGACATTCTAGGACAGTGGTTCTCAACTTTGTTAATGCTCTGACACTTCAAGACAGTTCATGTTCTGATAACTCCCCAATGGTAAAATTATTTTCTTTTTCTTTTTTTTTTAAGATTTATTTATTATTATATGTAAGTACACTGTAGCTGACTTCAGATATACCTGAAGAGGGCATCAGATTCCATTACAGATGGTTGTGAGCCACCATGTGGTTGCTGGGATTTGAACTCAGAACCTTCAAGTGAAAAGTCATTGCTCTTTAACCGCTGAGCCCAGCCCTAAAATTATTTTCATTGCTATTTCATAACTGTAATTTTGCTAGTTATGATTTTCATAATGTACATATCTTCTATGCAGGCTATCTGATATGTGACCCCTATGGGGTAACGTGACCCACAGGTTGATAACCCCTGCTCTGGGAGCACCTGTTGGCTCCCTGCTGGTGGTGGCTGTCAACATTCTTCCTTTGGTAGCTCCACCACCCCAGGTTCCACCACCTGGTGCATGGCCCCGTCTCTGCTAGCTGTCCCTTGGTCTCCCTCCATCTCTGCTAGCTGTCCCTTGGTCCCCCTCCATCTCTGCTAGCTGTCCCTTGGTCCCCCTCCATCTCTGCTAGCTGTCCCTTGGTCCCCCTCCATCTCTGCTAGCTGTCCCTTGGTCCCCCTCCATCTCTGCTAGCTGTCCCTTGGTCCCCCTCCATCTCTGCTAGCTGTCCCTTGGTCCCCCTCCATCTCTGCTAGCTGTCCCTTGGTCCCCCTCCATCTCTGCTAGCTGTCCCTTGGTCTCCCTCCAGAGGTGTTTCCTAATGCATTGGGGAGATGCACTTGTCAAGAAGATGCTGTGTCTTCACTCTAGTTCAGCGTGTGCACTCAGTGTCGAAGGAGACTAGAAGAAGATGTCAGAGCTGGAACTGGAGTTCTAGGTGACGATGTGGGTGCCCTCGGAATCAAACTCTGGTCCTCTGCAAGAGCAGCTGGTGCTCTTAATCACTGAGCCGTCTGTCCAGCCTCCGTGTTCTGATTTCTGATAGGAGGCAGTGCTACTCTTAAGTGGGTTGGCTAGGCTCGAGTTCACATTGGATGTTCCTGGAATATAGGTGTCCCATCAAGTAGGAGAGGCTGACTTAGCTTTTGGGACCCACAACTTGGACAGGCCCAAGGCGTCAATTAATTCATTGGTAAAGTGAGTAAAGGCATAAGCAGATGAGCTCATCTTTCATGGGGGCTCTCATATGATCGTCTTAAGTAGGTAATAGAAAAGGGCCCAGGGGCAAATACGTTATGGTAGGAACTGTAGAAATTATTGTGGGGGAGGGGAGGCTGCTGATACTACTCTAGCTGCTTCTAATATAAGGCTCTTCAAATGTATGCAAAGGGGGGGGATCTGTTTTCTTTTTGATCATAATGTGTGCTCAGATCATTTTCTAGCTCCTAGCACTGGAGCGAACACAAAGTTGTGTCTCATCAACCCTGAAAAGACTATTGTACTGCGCGCTCCGAGGGTCTGCCGCCTTCAGACCTGGCTCTGTAGTCAAAAATCAGCACTTGGGTTTTGTTTTTTTTCTTTCGTGCTCATCATGGGCCAGGCAGCCACGTGTCTGTTGATATCAAGAACTTTGAGCCTTTCTGTCATTATTCAGCCCCGTGATGCTGTAGGCTGTGGGTTGCTGTGTGTGCGTGCATGTATGAGTGTGCAGTAGTGGGCGACAGAAAAGAAGAGAGAAAGACAGAGAGAGTGAGAGACAGAGAGACAGAGAAAGGATAAGGGAGGGGGAAGAGACAGAAGAGTGGAGGGTGGTGGATATTTCTGAACACATTCACACTCTTCTTGCATGAGTCAAAAATCACATACAATCCCATTACCCTAAGAAAACCACTATTGTGGATGTGAAAGGTCCTGCACCGGCTGGTGGTTTAGAACCCCGGATCCCCAGCTGGTGGCGCTGTTGCTGGTTTTTTTGTTTTCGGTTTTCCGAGACAGGGTTTCTCTGTGTAGCCCTGGCTGCCCTGGAACTCATGTTGTAGACCAGGCTGTCCTGGAACTCAGAAACCCGCCTGCCTCTGCCTCCCGAGTGCTGGGATTAAAGGCGTGCGCCACCACGCCCGGCCTGTTGCTGTTTTTGAAAGACTGGGGAACCGTTTAGGAAGTGGAGCCTCTATGGAGGATGTGGGCTGAGGAGGGGTGGGGGTAGGGGTTCAGTGGGCCTTGAGTTTTATAACCTGATCCTATTTCCTGTCAGTCTGTGCTTCCTCACAGACTGTCCAGGGATCAACAGGCTCCCACCGCCATCCTCCCTCCTCTGCCATACACCTTCTTGGTTGTGATGGGTTACTCCTTCCTTCGTGTTTTTGAGTTTTGTGGATCTTAGAACATGTTCCCAGCAATCCTCCTGTTCACGGGGTGACGACTGTGTGGACCTTGTTTCAGGCTCTGAATTATGCTCTGTCCCCCACCCCCACCCCCACCCCTGAGAGCCCTCAGCTGCAGGCTCTACTCCTTGTATCCTGTACACAGGAATCTAAAAATCAAGAAGCCCTGAAGCCTTCCGCTTACACATCCCGTCAACTTATATACTCGTTTCTTTGGTTTCTCTATATAAATATGTATTTGTGTTAATATTTTGTGGACGGGTTCATGGAATCCAGACCGGCTTCAAGCTCAGTGCACTGGTTAGTCTTTTTTTTTTTTTTTCCAACTTGACACAAGCTAGGGTCACCTAAGAAGAGGAGCCTCACCTGAGAGAATGCTTCCATCAGATTGGCCAGTGGGCAAGTGTTGTAGGGCGTTTTCTTAACTGATGTGGGAGGGTCCAGTCCCCTGTGGATGGTGCCCCTGTGCTGGTGCTCCTGGGTTGTATGAGAAAGCAGGCTGAGCCATGAGGAGCAAGCCCCATTCCTCCGTGGCATCTGCTTCAGTTCCTGCCTCCAGTCTCCTGCCTTGAGTTCCTGCCCTCAGTTCCCTGCAGGAGAGACTGTGGCGTGGAGGTGTAAACCTCATACATTCTTTCCTTCCCAGTCATAGTCGTCATCTTCATCATCATTGTCATCATCATCAATTTTGGATTTTCAAGACAGGGTCTCTGTCTCTGGGTAGCCTGGGCTTTCTAGGACTCTGTACACCAGGCTGGCCCCAAACAACAGAGATCGGCCCACCACCTGACCTTTGTCAGTGTTTTAAAACAGTACTAGACAGCAAATGTCTTAGTTTCTGTTTCCTTTGCTATGATTAGACACCATAACCAAAAGCAAGTCGGGAAGGGAAGGGTTTATGTGGCTTACATTTCCACATGGTAGCCCTTCGTGGAAAGAAGCCAGAACAGAAACCCAAACAGGGCAGGAACCTGGAGGCAGGAGCTGATGAAGAAGCCATGGAGGGGTGCTGCTTACTGGCTTGCTCCTCAAGGGTTGCTCAGCCTTCTTATAAAACCTAAGTCCACCTGCCCAGGGCTGGCACCGCCCACAGTAGGCTGGACCCTCCTACATCAATCACTAAGAAAATGTTCCACAAGCTTTGAAAGGAAAAGTAGTGGCTCAGGACCCCCAAGACCAAGTTGTAGATGTACTTGTCCCAAAGGGACAGAGGACAGGGAATAAGAGACAACGACAGGAGATAGAGGATGAGGGAGAAGGGAGGGGAACAAGGGAGATGGAAAGGGATATTTGTCTCCAAGGGACAAAGGATGGACTCTGGATAAAGAGGGGACAGAAGTGGCCCATAGGCAAATGTTGGTTTATAAAGGTAAAGGGGAAACCCTACATTAGGATGAGATGTTCAACTTTAACTGAGCACGCTAATTAGGTGAGCCAAAGGGAGCTTTGGATGGCTGGACTTTAATACTTTGATAGCTGGACCTTGGTCATCAGCCTCAGGAGGAGGAAGTGGTCAAATAAGGGAATAGACCTTGGTGGCTGGCTTTAGGAATGTAACCTAATGGCTTTTAGCAAGGCAGAGGGAATGAAAAAGAAGGGCAAGGTCTACCAGAGCTGTATTCCAGCTGCTCAGAGTCCCATCAGGCCTGCCCCACAGCCTGATCTTATGGAGGCATTTTCTCAATTGAGGCTTCCTCCTCTCCAGTGATTTTAGCTGTGTCAAGTTGACATAAAGCTAGCCAGTATAGCAAATAAGGACACTTGCCTATGCATCCAAGGATGGCCTTGAACTTGTGATTCTCCTGCCTATACCTTCAAACCACTGGGATTCCGGGTATGTATCCTCATGTGTGATTTTCTGGGGTGCTGGGGACGGAACCCATGCATTGTAGACAAGTGTGCTACCCACTAAACCACACCCCTAGCCCCAAGGATAGAACACCTTTGTTGATGCTCTGCATGGGTTGGCGTTTGTCCTTGCTGCAAAATGAGGAGGAGCCAGAGATGGTTTTGTATCTAATACGTTCTTGTTTATATTTAGTAACCACGGTAGCCAGGCTGAGTGGGATGTCTTAGTGTGTAAAAGCACCCGCCTCCATCCTGATGACCTGAGTTCAGTCCCCAGGACATACATGACGGAGAGGGCCGAATCCTATGAGTTGTCCTCTGACCTCCCCATATATGTCCTGATACATGTAATGCTTCCCTATATACCCTAAAATAAACAAACAAACAAACAAACAAATAAAAATTTTAAATTTCAAATAGGGAATGGAGAGAAGGGCTCAATGGTTAAGAGTGCTTCCTGCTCTTGCAGAGGACCTAAATTTAGTTCCCAGGACCCACATTAGGTGTCTCACAACCCCCTGTAAATCCAGCTTAAGGGGAAGTGATACTGCCCTTCGGGTGTGCCTGCACTTGTGTACGTACCCACAGACAGACACACATTTAAATGTAATTAAAACTTTTTTTAGGTCTGGGTTGCTGGCTCCTTACTTAAGAGTGTGTACAGTTCTTCCAGAGGACCTGAGTTCAATTCCCAGTACCCATATCAGGTGGCTCACAACTACATTTAACTCCAGCTGCAAGGGATCTGACACCTCTGGCTTCTGTAGGCACCTTTTTACTTATGTGTACAAGCTTACACACATGCAAGTGCACACACACACACACACACACAAATAACAATAAAATTTAAAAAATTAAATACTTTTGGTAGGCAAAATTATACAACAGGTCCAAATTGGGACAAACCTTCTCCTGATGGTTCAGGCAAGAGCTACTGCACAAATTCCCAAGGACAGAAAGTGTGGCTATGCAGTTTCTTCACCGTAAAATAGGAAGACAATTCCCTGGGGGAAACAGTAGGTCCTAAGCTGATATGTGTGTGTATTGGGGAGAGGAAGTATTTATCAGACCAGAATTAGTATAAAAGTTGTAATAAAGGATTAGAGAGATAGCTCAGCGGGGAAAAGCCCTTACTACATTTACAGAAAATGTGTTCTCTTCTCGGCACTCATATTTGTGGCTCACAACCACTAGTGTAACTCCAACCCCAAGAGAGCCAATGTCTATGGTCTCCTTCACAGGCGACTACATTCATGTGCACATAACCCCACACAGACATATAGACATAATTAAACAGAAAAATTAATCTGTAAAGTTATGAAATAAAAATAGACAAGGTGGACTGAAACTGTAACTTTAAACCCTGTTCCTATGGCGGTGATGCCCAGACTTCTGACTTCTGAGGTGGGTGTTGATAAATCCCATTGATTATCAGCAGCCTGCGTTCCTCAATTTGTTATTTAGTGATACAAAGGTAAAAGCGAGTTCTTCTACCTCTCAGTCTCAGCCCTACAAAATTATTTGAATACAGAGCATCCCAGCATCCACATTGCTAGAATTCATTGTATCAGTGTGTAGCTGGTAGCTGTACCCATTGCTCTTTCCAAATACTGAGGCTGCTTTTAGCAACACTGTAAGGAAACAGTGTAGAGCCAAGTCTGTGATCCAGGTCTGCAGTCTGCAACCTTTAATTGGGCTGAACTCAAATTCTCCCCAACAAGGGGTCCATCAGCAAAGCTTTTTCCTGGCTACAAAAGGTGCCTTCCCTTTGAATTGTAAATTTACTGATTCTTTTGACTGAAGTTTTCCTGAAAGGTGTTTTCTTTTTTTTCCCCTCTTTGTATGCTGTGTGCCCATTACTTGTGTCAATTGGAAGGTTTGTTGTTTTTATTCGTTTTCTTGAGACAGGGTTTCCTCTATGTAGACCAGGCTGACCTCGAACTCACAGAGATCCACCTGCCTCTGCCTCCTGAGTGTTGGGATTAAAGGGGGTGCACCACCACCAAAATTTCCTTTTAAATCGGGGATGAATACATAGTTGTTTATTGTCTCCTCAGAAGTTTTGTAAAATGGCTTCTACTGCCATCAAGCTTCAAAAAGAGTCACCGGCTTCTTTGCGTTTAAAAAAATATTTTGCCTCTCTTATTTTAATATTTCTTCTCCTGAGACTTTAGTGGCCCAGAGTGTGAGGTTGCTTTTTTTCATGTTTAGTAGCTTTTCCCAGGAGAATCAAACAATTGTCCCTTTTCTCCCTGAGTTATAAATCCTTTTATTATTGTGAGCTTTTTAAACCTTTTAGTTATTTAATGTGTGTGTGTGTGTGTGTATGTGTTTGTGTGTAGGCATGCCCGTGCCACAGCCCATGTGTACAGATCAGAGGGCAACTTGTGGGAGTCAGTCCTCTCCTTCCATCACCTGGGTCCCAGGGTGCAACTCAGGGCGGTCAGTCTTGGCCGCAAATGCTTTTTACTCACTGGGTCATCTTGCCAGCCTTGGGCTTACTTACTGTTATATCTGTGCTTCAAGACTTCCTCATTGTCTTTGTCCTCGTTAACCTTTCCTAACAGTCTAACCTAAAACACACATACATTTTAGCTGCAAACTACATGGCCTTTATGTTAATAAAGTAAGCAAAACCTTTGGAGACCACGTCTCATGTAGCCTAGCATGGCCTTAAACCCTCTCTGGAGCTGCGAATCACCTTGGCTTTTCTGCCTCCACCCCCCACCCCCCAGTGCTGCCACCACACCAAGGCTGAGATTATGCTTAAGAAATTACAAAGTGGGGCTGGAGAGATGGCTCAGTGGGTAAGAGCACTGACTAATCTTCTGAAGGTTCTGAGTTCAAATTGCAGCAACCACATGGTGGCTCACAACCACCCTTAATGAGATCTGATGCCTTCTTCTGGTGTATCTGAAGACAGCTACAGTGTACTTACATATAATAATAATAATAATAATAATAATAATAATAATAAATAAAGAATTAGTCACAAAATGTAAATTATTTAAAAAAAAGAAATTACAAAGTGATAATTAGGGGGGCTGGAGAGATGGCTTAAAAGTGAGACCACTTGCTCCTCTTCCAGAAACCCCAAGTTCGGATCCCGGCACCCATGGATGCCTGTGATGCCAACTCTAGAAGAGGCAGCACCTTCTTCTGACCTCCAAGGGTACACACACACACACAAACACAATGAGGCTGGATGTGGGATTAAAGAGCCCCTTTGATCCTGGCACTAGCAGGCTGAGGCAGGTGGATCCTTGTGAGTTTGATGCCAGCCTCACCTACCTGTTGATAAGAAATGATCATTAGCAAAGGGCAGGTAGGCATGGCTGCACACCTGTTGGCATCTTGAACATCTTGCAATGCACAGAAATGGAAGTTTTTTTTTTTTCCTCTTCGCCTTTCTTACCCTTCCCCTTTCTAATGTCGAATGGTTAATGGTCACAGACATCTTGTGCGTTTTAAAGTGCAGGGGGAAAAGTGCCAAAGGAGTGCCGATTTTCTTCCCCAGAGTCAAATAAAATGGGAGCTCGAAAAGACTCATCTCTCTAAGCAGACAGTCTCACACCCTCTATTAAAAGACACCCAGAGTCATCCTGAGAGCAGGGCTAATACATCCGTGCACACACTGCTGGTGGGCTCTGCTTTGATTTTTTTTTTCTTAACGTACATTTTCACCTGTTCAGTTTTTCCCGAATCCTAGTTGCTACTTCTACTCTGGTATAAACAGAATTCATGACAGCTGTCCACATCTAAGTGGAGTCAGAGGACTGAAAGCACGGCCCATGACAGCAATGTGGCCCCGGTGTAGGGGATGAGCAGAGGCCCTGCCAGCGTCACTCCCTGGGGAAGTAGACAAGTCTAGAAAAGCAGAAGTGGCTTGAGTGCCGAGGCTGAGCAGCTGGGAAATGATATTTCGGGGCCTCATTACCTGGAGGGACTTAAATACCCACCTGCTTCCTTGTACAGGGCAGCGATGACAAACCAAAGAATGGTTCCATCAAAGCCCAACTTGGGAGACCAGTGAGATTTGGGCTTGCTTACAGAACTTGCGTGACGGGTTATTGACAGGAGTGTGACTGACCCAAAGTGGTCACATAAGAAAGTCTTACCCCAGCATGGGCGACAACTTCCCAGGTAGTGTAGATGGGCATGCTCTAAAGTCTGTACACTCTAGGGGCTCCTGAGACAGTGAAGCCAGAAATACACACTGCTATCTGGGCGGTAGAGGGGTGTGGACAGAGTCTCCTGGGAGGGTTCAATGACTCCACCCACTTCTACTGTAAGGGATATTAGCAGCCTACCCCTCTCCTCCATACATTCCTCCAATCTTGCTCTTTCAAATCCATGGCCCCTTTGTTGTGCATTTATTGTTGAAGTCATTAAGAGAAAACATTTTAAGTTATGCGTGCTGTGTGTGTCAGCAAGCTTACCTTTGCAAAATGGCAGCTACATTCCTAACGATAGCTCAGGGACCTGAAGCATGTGGAGTGGAGGCTCACTGAACCTCTTAAAGTCTGAGTCTTGGACCAAGCCCAAGACTCTTGTTAGATTCTTAGTCAAAACGCGTTCGGGCCCAGCCCTGCGGCAATGGCATCTGGGAAGACTACACTCAGGCTAGCGTGCCCTGACTCAACCGGGATTGAGTGGGAGGAAGGATTGTCCAAGTTTCTGTTTCACTCACCTTTGTGTAGCAAGACTTCCAGGTCTGCATGTGAAACCTCTCCCATTTAAAAACTTGTGTTTAATTGTGTGTAGCTGTCCAAGTGTGGGTTTGTATACCCAAGTGCAGTGTCCTCAAAAGCCAGAACAGGACATCAGATGACCTGGAGTTGGAGTTACAAGTGTTTGTGAGCCACACTACATGGGTTCTGGGAACCTAACTCCTCTTCCCTGCAAGGCCTGTATGTATACTTAACGGCCGAATCATCTCTGCAACGTCAGCCTCTTCATTTTCAATCACTGGCTCACTTCCAGCTGGTAACAGCTCTACCAAGATATGGCCAATGGATCATGCGGTTTACCAACTTCACATGAATAAAGACTGTGTTTTATTTTATTCATAGGTCCTAAAGTCTTAGGGTTCCATTGCTGTGAAGAGACACCATGACCAAGGCAACTTTTATAAAAGAAAACATTTCACTGAGGCTGGCTCAGAGTTCAGAGGTTCAGTCCATTATCATCATGGCAGGAAGCATGGCAGCGTGCGGGCAGACATGGTGCTGGAGGAGTTGAGATTTCTACATCTTGATCCTAAGAAAATTTAAGCACAGGAGATCTCAGAGCCCACCCCCACAGTGCCATACCTCCTCCATCAAGGCCACACCTCTTAATAGTACCATTCCTCTTGGGCCAAGCATTCAAACCCATGAGTATATGGAGGCCAAACCTATTCAAACCACACCATACAACTAATTTTAAGGCATGCATGCCCCAAAACCGTGCATTCTGGCAGTCACTCTCTGGTTGTACAATGCCCCTGGCCTTGACTGGGAACCCTTGCCTAACATGACATTTGCCTATTTCATATATTTCAAAGAAAACAAGATCGTGCTGAGGACTGTTAAGGTGGCTCAGCTGTTAAGGTCATTTGTTGTTCTTCCAGAGAAACTAACTTTAGTTCTTAGGACCCACATCAATGGCTCACAACCACCTGTAACTCCAGTTTCAAGGGCTATGGTGTTTTCTTGCCTCTGAGGGTACTTCGTGAATGCACATGCGCACGCACGCACTCACGCACACACATGTACACACAAATAAAAGATAACCAAATATTTATAGAAGTAGGATCTTACGATTTGTGTAATTTGTTGCTTGTTTGATTTCTGGTGTTGTGCCTGACCAAAAACAACTTGGGGAGGAAAGGGTGGTCTTTCAGGTTATAATCCTTCCAAAAGGGAAGTCGGGATGGGAACTTGAGACAGGAAGTTGGAGACCGGAAGCTGAAGGCAGGAGCCATGGAACAATGCTACTTATTTGTCCTGCTACTTTCATTATACAGCCGAGGATCACCTGCCCAGGGTTGGCATCACCCACAGTGGGGCTGGGCCCTCTCACATCAATCACCAAGCAAGAAAATGCTCTCACAGACGTGCCCACAGGCCAATCTGTTGGGGGCAATTCCTCAGCTGAAGTTTCCTCTTCCCTTGTGTGTGACATTGACAACTGAAGCTAACTGTGCCATTGGGTCACTTCCCACCACCACCTCCAACACTGTGACCACACTAGAATATTCTGCATTCTGGGTTTGTCTCCATCCTCAAAGTACCAAGTTCAGGGGCCCCAGCACACTGCCTAAAATTCCTCCCTCCACACACTTAACTCCAAGGCCCCTCCGAGCCATTAGCTTCGCCATTTCCCTGAAGAGACTGACCCATCGGATTAGTTAGTACCAGTCAGACTGCGCAGTGAGTTACCAGCTCAGTCAGTCCAAATGGTTTATTAGCCTTATCATTCCAATACAGAGTTTGTTCAAGTATGTCATGCTTAGCTTAGCAGAACTTTTTCTTTTTAATTGCCTGTGTCTGTATGTGTGGACATACATGCAGTGTCTGCTGTCTATCCATTGTGTGGGGCTCCCAGCAGGGGGATAGAACTCAGGCTATCACCAGGCCGGGTAGCAAGCACCTTTACTTGGTAAGCCATCTCACTGGTCCAGTCTTTAAGCAAACGTTCCAAGACTCAGTCTTACTTACCAGCAGGACTAAGAGTCAGTTATAGGCTGTAAATAAAGGTTTTGGTTTTAGTTTCTTTTCTTTTCTTTTCTTTTCTCTTCTTCTTTTCTTTCCCTTTCTTTCTTTCTTTTTCTTTTTTCCTTTCCTTTTTTTTTTTTTTTTTTTTTTGAGACAGGGTCTCACTATGCAGCCCTGGCAGAACTCACTGTGTCGACTACACTGGTTTCGAACTCACAGAGATTCGCCCGCCTCTGCCTCCCAAGAGCTGGGATTAGTGGCATGTGCCACTAAAGATGTGTTTAGTTTTATGTGTATGGATGCTTTGCGTTCATGGAGGTCTGTGCACCCTGTGTGTGTGCAGTAGCCCTGGAGGCCAGAAGAAGGTGCCGGATCCACGAGGAACTAGAGTTACAGATTGTTAGGAGACACAAGGTGGGTGCTGGGAATCGAGCCCAGAACCTCTGACTAGCAGCCAGTGCTCTTAACTGTGGAGTTATCTCTTCAGTCCTTAAAATAATAATAATAATAATAAGAAGAAGAAGAAGAAGAAGAAGAAGAAGCAGCAGCAGCAGCAGGGCGGTAGTGGCGCACGCCTTTAATCCCAGCACTTGGGAGGCAGAGGCAGGCGGATTTCTGAGTTCGAGGCTAGCCTGGTCTACAAAATGAGTTCCAGGACAGCCAGGGCTACACCGAGAAACCCTGTCTCGAAAAAAACCAAAAATAAATAAATTTTAGTAATTTTTGTTTTAAGAAGAGACAGAAAAGTGAGATACCAAGAGAGGGAGAGGAGGCCGAGACTGTTACACTTGACGCCTGGGTCCTGAGAAGATGGCAAGAAGGGAAGATTTAGACCCTGGTGACCTGGATTAGGAACCCAGTTTGGGGCCGGAACCTCGGAGTCTAGGGTTCCAGTTTCCCGGTGGAACCCCTCCAGCCATAGGAACCACCATCCCTCCACGCATCTCAACAACAAACCGCTGTCAAGTGAAAGGCCCGCTTGGCCGGATTTCCGGGGGCGGAACCGGCAGCCACCCCCGCCCAGCTTGCCCAGTTAAAAGGCGGCGGCGGGAGAGGGAGGGAACTCGCTGTCTCGCGAGAGTTGGGCTACCGAGTCCTCAGTGAACCGGCCATGGAGGGCGAGCGGGCGCCGCTGTTGGGTTCGCGGCGTCCGGCAGTGTCGGCGGCGTCCGCGGTGTTCGCGGGGCGGCGTGCGGCGTGCGGGGCGGTGCTGTTGGCCGAGCTGCTGGAGCGCGCGGCCTTCTACGGCGTCACGGCCAACCTGGTGCTGTTCCTGAATGGCGCGCCGTTCGACTGGGAGGGCGCGCAGGCCAGCCAGGCGCTGCTGCTCTTCATGGGCCTCACCTATCTGGGCTCGCCGTTCGGGGGCTGGCTCGCCGACGCCCGCCTCGGCCGGGCCCGCGCCATCCTGCTCAGCCTGGCCCTCTACCTGCTGGGCCTGCTGGCCTTCCCGCTGCTGGCCGCGCCCCGCTCGCGCTCCTTCCTCTGCGGGGACCCGCGGCCCGAGCTCGTGCGCAACTGCTCGGCGCCCTTCCCCAACGGGTCAGCGTCGTGTCCCGAGAACGCCGCGCGCCGCTGTGCCCCCGCCACCTTCGCGGGGCTCGTGCTCGTGGGTCTCGGGGTGGCCACGGTCAAGGCCAACATCACGCCCTTCGGCGCCGATCAGGTGAGCCGGACCCGCTCAGGTCTTCCCGGGTTTGGGGACCACCACCCCCCCCCCCCCCGCCGCACCTCCTGCGCACCACGGCTACCCGAACCTAAGCGTTGACTTTAACAACGCTGGGGACACGGGGGAACTGGCACGGTAGCCTGTGTATCATCTGCACCTCCTGTCCCCCAGGGTTCTTCCACTGATTGGAAAAAAGGAGCCACCCCAAACACCTAAGCCTACATCCCCACTTGCCTCTGCACCTATGCGCAATCGATCGGAAAGCACAGGGCTGCCCACCAAGCTTCCCAACCCATAGACCTGCACCCCACATCGCCTCAGATCTAGAGAAAGGTTAAGGTGAGGGAGAGGAATTTCCCAACCCAGGGAATCTCCCTTGTAGTGCAGAGAAGAAGGCCACCTGCCTCTGATCCCTCCTTGTTAGTGGAGGTGAGGAAGGAGACCTGCTCTTCCCTTGGAGAGTGGCAGGAGGAAACCCATCTGCTCCAACACCCGAGTGGGTAGGAGGAAGGGCAAGACTCCCTCTAATGCGTGTGGGGAGGAAGCCCATGAGTAGAACCCATTCCACACCTGGCACTAGGTCCAGGACTGAGTAAGAGGGAGTAACAGCCCCTTCCCCTCCCCTGTGCGCACCGCTGTCCACATCTGCTCTTGCATCTGGTAGGGGACTGTAGGAGGGGAGAGAACAACACCCACCCTCTGCTCTGGGGGAGCTTTGTGTGTGTGTGTGTGGGGGGGTGGTGGTGGAAGTACTGGAATAGGGGAAAGCTGTATAAACAGTTATGATCTGGGTGGTAAGGAAGAGTTGAGGTGGGATTTATTCGTGATGCAGTAACCATTGTGGTTTTAAGGAGAAGGGACGTTCTGTTGGTGGAGTCATCTGCGTTGAGATCTGAAAGAGAAAAGGGTGAAGTTATGACTTGGAGGATAGACATGTACAAAGGCTCTGACACTGCCCTAGCTTCCCTTTTACAAAGTTAGGGGCAAGAGACAGGCAAGCGCTTAGTTTCCATCTTTAATGCTTTAAGTAAGTTTTGGGGTAGGGTGTGGCAGGTGGGAAAGACCAGCATCATTCGCTGCTACTCTGACATCCAAGAACAAGGGATGAGGAGGGAGCCAGAGCTGTGGAGCCACATCTGCTCTGCTTCCCTTTCTTAGGGGACTCCCATGCCAAGAATAGTTCTAGTGGTCAGATGCAAATAGAGTATTTTGTAAGCAGTGGAAATTATGTGGGGTTTGAGTGTCAGGCTCTCAGGATAAAGCTTGCTTTCTTCCTTTCTTTCTTCTTCTTTTTTTTTTTTTGGTTTTTCAAGACCGGGTTTCTCTGTGTAGCCCTAGCTGTCCTGGAACTCACTCTGTAAACCAGGCTGGCCTCGAACTCAGAAGTTCACCAGCCTCTGCCTCTCAAGTGCTGGGATTAAAGGCGTGCGCCACCACTGCCCAGCTTAAGGTCTCATTCTTAATTGCTTACACATCCCCGACCTCTGCCTTCCATGGAGCTGTAAAACTGAGTAAAGCAGGGGCTAGATAACTCCTAAAACAGAACACGTGTTGTCCTGTTTCAGAAAGACTGCAAATAGCTATCCTAGAGTGCGTTGTGTGCCAGGAGGGTGAGAGCACGGCTCAGACTACCGCTGGTCTGAGGAGAGAAGTGTGGCCTAGAGTGGAGGCAGTGCCTTGGACTGAAGGTTGCACTCAGATTGGGAGGCTGGCTATAGGAAGTGCTAGAGGGTTATTTGTGTGTAACAGGGAAGGTGAGCCCTGGGTCTTGGTACAAAACTGATCCTTGAGAAGCTGAAATTGAAGTCAGCAGAGCGAAGTCATCTCAGAGTAGCACCACAAATGTAGGACTGACTGGCCAGTGTTATATGGTGTCTGTAAGGCTGGCCATTTCGGAGAGGACACAATCTCAACGGTGTCAGAAGTAGTAGTGATCTCAGTATTTAAGAGATTGAGGCAGGAAGGTTGCCACATCACATATTCTGGGCTACAGAGCAAGACTGTGGGTCATACAAGTAAAATGTAAACAAAAGAAGTGTTGCTACTTGAGAGTTCTGGAGTTCTCAGAGGTGTTCATCAAACTTTCAAGACCAGACTCCTGGCCTTGGCCTCTGTTCCACTAGTATATATTACCTCTGTCATTTAAGCCTAGGTGTGGTGGTTTGCATGAAGTGGCCCTCATAAGCCTCATATCTTTGGTTGGATACTTGGTCCCTAGTTGGTGACTGGAGGAAGTATGGGTAGGCATTTTATCTTAAATTGTAACTGCTGCTCTAGTCAGCAGTCTGTCTTGCCATGATGAACTTGAACTGTGAGCCCAAAATAAACCCACCCTTCTCTAAGTGGCCTTGGTCATGGCATCTCTCACAATAAAGGAAAAGTAAGCTACACCCTGGGTCATAGTAGTACATAAGTTGTACCTGTGACTGTACATCCCTACCTTGAGCGGTTTGAGCTTTCTGATGTGCACTGGGTTCTTGTGAGCCATCATGTGGTTGTTGGAAATTTGAATTCAGGATCTCTGCTCGCTCCAGCCTAAAGATTTATTATATCTAAGAACACTGTAGCTGTCCTCAGACACACCAGAAGAGGGCGTCAGATCTCGTTACTAACGGTTGTGAGCCACCATATGGTTGCTGGGATTTGAACTCGGGATCTTTGGAAGAGCTGTCAGTGCTCTTAACCGCTGAGCCATCTCTCCAGCCCCCCCGTACACTGGGTTCTTTAGACTTTCCACTCACAGCCCCTTTTCATCTGAGAACTAAGTGACTCTGAGATAAAAATAAATAAATATTAACTGATGTCAACCAAGTCAGATTTATTTTAAAACAGTCCTTTTACCATTTATTAAAGATGAAATCCAGTTTGTGTAGTAATGAGATGCATGTTTATAAAACTTGATAACAGTCCAAAGACAGTAACTCCATCTTTGAAAGCTGAAGTGTGATGGGTGGTAGGGAAATAGCCTAATGGTTCTTTGAAATTAAGCCATTATGCTTCTATAAGAACAGAAAAACATTCTCTCAGCTCATAGCATGTTGGCCTCAAATGAAGCCAGGGTGTGCCAGGCAGCATTTGTTGGTGTCATGAAGCATGTCACTGTGTGAAGTGTAAAGTTGCAGGTGGTACTTGTACAGGGTCAGGACTGCCAGGAACATCTTGGGTCCACTGCACATTTGATTCTGAGTTAAGTTTTGATCCTTGTGCACTCAGAAACCTGTCACTGTTGCCAGGTTTTACACACATACAGTTGGAGAAGCTTTAGTTGTGTGCACCGCGTGACTGTCAGAGCCCAGCTGCTCAGGGAACAGATAGGACAGTGTGTCTTAGAGTCAGTGCTCTCCAATAGATACTAGATCAGTGATTCGCACTCTTAACAGACCCACTGGATGGCTCCCGTGAGGGTCACTGAGTGGGTGCAGTGTGCACACTTCACTGTAGGTAAGAGTAGGTGCTCTTGCACAGTGTGAGTGCTATTGTCTCCAGTGTCTCCACACTTACAATCCTGGGAAGAGACCCTCGAGAAACTTGACAGCCACTTTGGGTGTGGTCAGTGACTGGCTCTGTCGTGATTTTGTTTTCTGTTTATGAGTTTTGTTATATTTTTGAGACAGAGTCTCAGTGTAGCTCAGGCTGGCCTCTGATTCACTAGTTGAAGATGACTTTGAACTCCTGATACTCCTGCCTCTGCCCAAGTCCTGTCCTCCCACCATCCTCGGCTATTTATTTATTTATTTTGACTGGGTGTTTTTCTGTGTCGCCCATGCTGTCTTCAAACTCACTAAGTATCTCAGATGCTTCTTCAAACCCGCAATAACCTCTGACCTCTGACCTCTGACTGCTGCTTTGAGAAGTGTGTGCCACCATGCCAGGCCTCCAGTGGTTTGTTTTTGTTTTTGTTTTTTTTTTTTTTGGTTTGGTTTGGTTTGGTTTTTGAGTTCTGTTCTTGCTCTGTAACCAAGCTGGCATCAAACTCATTGTGATCCTTCTGCTTTTGCTTCTGGAATGCTGGAAGTTTGGGTGTATGTACCCCACCCATTTGTCTCTCTTAAAGGGCTTGCTTTGATTGTTTGGGCTGTTTGTACTATGGCCTGCACATCAGATGTGGGGGTGGTGTTCTTAGGTGTGGTGGTGCCTTTGTGACTGCATAGAAAAGTGGTGGTATTTTTAGGAGATTCTCAGTCACAGAATGTGTAAGCGTGTTGGGGGGTGTGTGCGCATAAATTCCCTCTCATTCACACATTTGTTTGTTTTGTTTTTGAGACAGTGTCTATCTGTGTAGCCCTGGCTGGCCTGGAACTCACAGAGATTGACCTGCCTCTGCCTCTTTTATACATTTTGTGTATGTGTGTGTGTGCGCGCGAGTGTGTGTGCGAGTGTGTGTTCATGGCTATGGTGTACATGTTGAGGTTAGAACAACCTGCAAGAGTGAGTTCTCTCCCATCATTCAGATTCTGGGGATGGAGTTTGGGTTTTCAAGCTTGTCAAGGTTGCCTTTACCTGGTGAGCCATTTTATCATGTTGGCCTAGAATATTATATTTTTAATAGGAGGAAAAAGCTAAAAAGAAGGGTACATCCTATTTTTTTTCAGCTTTTCTGTAGCTTTGAAATATTTAAATAGAAAGTAGGGTGCAGTCCCTCTGGTGATGAACCTTAGTGCACTCTGTTCATTCACCTGTAAAAATGCTGTTCACCCACAGCACTAGAGTTAGGTTCTTGTGGGTGCTGAGAGCACCACAGGATGTGAAGGATGCTCACACATCCAGTGAGCTGACACAGGGCCTGCAGGGCAGGGCAGTGGCGGCTTCACAACTCTGAATATACAAGAGATGGTTGGCCACACTTAGGTTCAGTTTGTGGTGTGTAAATGATATCTTTAGTAAGTAGCTGGGATCCTTTGGAGGCACTTGCTCTCTGCTGCCTCAAGACTGCACCTTGAGGGAGATTTCAAGGCCTCCTTGTTCTTAACATGTCTGCTGCTTTGCAGGAGAAGCCAAAATGACTGGAAGGTGCTTTGGCTATGTTTTCTGCATAGGGTCAGTTCTTGCTGGTCTTTCCCTGTAAGAGCAGTGTGCTGCTATCTTTAAAGCGCTTTTCTGGCTGGTGCTGCCTCTTGACTCTGGATTTAGCTCCAGAGTGGCTTTCTTATATGGGAGGTGGGCCTGACTGTGGGTGAACAGGAATACCAGGTCAGTTCACAGTGCCTGTAGACGTTATAAAGTCACTCTCAAATGTGGTTTGGTTTAAGGCAGAATTCATCTGCCCTTAATTTTTCACAGTGCTTACAAATTGCCAAAGGTCATTGTCATTCTTGATTGCTGATTATTCAAAAAAGTAAGCTAAGTGCTAGGTGCTTGTCTATATTCCAGTGCTTGGAAGGTGGGGCAGGGAATCCAGAGTTTGAAGCCAGCCTCAGCTACATAGGAAGTTGGAGCCCCGCTTGGGTTACTCAAGACCTTAAACCAACAAGCACTAAAAAACAGAATTAAAAATAGCTGAAAGAGGAAGAAGCTACCGTGCAGACAGTGCTGCCACTCTCGTTTGGTTTAGTTTACGGTCTGACTTCTCTGTAGCCGGCAGGCATTCTTTGCTTCAGCAGAGATTCTGAGTGCTAGGATTATGTTGAACATTGGTCAGGACTTCAGGATGGTGTTTGTCCCAGTGGAGAGAGGTTGTGTTCCTAGGTATCTGATAGCTTTCCCCTGTTTAAACACATATCCCTTTTGCCCTGCTGGCCTCTCCTCTCCCTTTGGCTTTGGTACTTTTGGAGGGCGTTGGCCAGGGCATATGAAGAGTTTGATCAGTCTTGGCAGGCATGTGGTGATGTCATGGGACTGGTACATGGGGAAGCTGTGGCTTTTTGCCAAGGGCAGAGAGAGGCATGTGACAGCCCAGTTTGCTGGCCTGTGGCTACTGAAGCCCTGGGAGTAGGCCTCTGTTTATGAAGCAGCTGTGGCTGGTAACCCTTGGACAGTGAAGTCAGTTGACCACCAAGTTCACAAAGGGACATAAAGACTTTAAAAGTCTGTATGTCAGGTCAACTGAATAAGTATTCTCTTACTGTTTTGGGGATAAGCTGTTCCTATGAATGTGGGAAGATGTGTATGGTCCTGCTATGTGTAATGGGAAGGGTCTGGGACATTTCAGTTAGTATCTGTAATGTTTCCTGTAACGTGCTGGACATTGTGGTGCACATCTGTAGTTGTAGCTGCTTCACAGGTTGAAGCAGGGGATCATACAAGCCCAGGAGTTTGAGACCAACCTAGGCAACTGATCCCATGTTCAAAGAGGTGTGCTTTTGTTTTGCTTCTTGTGTAAAGTGGCCTCTTTTCTCTCAGGGTTGTTAAAACAGTGACATATCTATGTGTATATGGTGTTTATACATACAATGTATGAAGTGTATAAATAATAAAGTATATGTGTGTGTACATTGAGTTTTATTTTCTCTATTTCTTGCTCATGTTTTTTCTTTCTTTTGGCCTGTCTCCACTGGTCATGGACATTGATGTCCACCATTGGGTAACATTAAAGACATTGTGCCCCAGCTGTAAGAAACTAAATATAAACTGTTCTGAAGTGATGTCCACCTTTAGAGTGGAGTCTTTGTTCAGAACTGACGTGTAGGGCAACAAAATGCTTGTGGTTTGTTGGTCATTTGGGGGGCTGGAAATGGAGTTTAGTGGTAAAGGAGTTGTCTTAACATTGCAAGGACCTGTGTTCAATCCCTAACCCTGAAAAAGAAAAGAACAAACCAACAACTTGGATTTTTCAATTTGCTGTGATTGTAACCCTCCAACATGAGGCTGGTGAAGTATGTGTCTGTGTGCTCAGGATCCGTCTTTGGCTGTGGGTTTGCTCAAGAAAATTTGTGAAATGAAACTGTCCAGAATCATGCTGAGTTGGACTGGGCCCATTCTTATAGTGTTCATGGTAGATAGAAACAGTACAGGAAGAAGCGAGGTTGGGATCGCAGAAGGCTTGCATGGGGGCTTGGGGGAGAGTCAACTTGGGACTAATTGTAAGCATTGCTTCAATGTGCTGATGAGATCCTCTGCAGCTCAGCCAGGATTCAGCTCATGATTCCCCTGCTTTTGTCTCTTAAATGCTGGGATAATAGGTGCGCCCCACTGGATAACCTTTCTAATCTAAAGCTAGCTCATGCTTCTCTTACTGTGCTTACAGCTTAGTTGTAAGCTTATCAAAAACTGGTACTTGGGCCCCATGCAGGAGTGGTGCCTTGCCTCCGAGCAAGCCTTACTATGCATGGGGCAAGAGCCTGCCAAGCAGGCTCTCATAGCACTTGTGTTAAGTTTAGTGAGCTCTGAGCTCAG
Organism: Mus musculus; assembly: GCF_000001635.26. Classification (NCBI taxonomy): domain Eukaryota; kingdom Metazoa; phylum Chordata; class Mammalia; order Rodentia; family Muridae; genus Mus; species Mus musculus. Next base: position 127,609,479 of record NC_000071.6, on the reverse strand, counting down.
TGTACTACGTATGCTCCCTCCGCTGTGGGCCTGGACTGGGCAGCTGTGGGTTCTGGACCCTGTTTCAGGGACCATTCCCGGTGGCTTCATGGTGGTCAGCTGACTTTGAGCACTAGGACTTGCTGGCATTTGGAGAGGCATCTAGCTGCTGGAGGGATTGAGTGTGAGATGGCTTTTGTCAGGAGACTCGCTGAATCTGTAAACAGCACTTTGACACTGTCCTTCTTGAGATCCTGTGTATCTGCTTTCAATTTGTAGATGATCAGGTGCTAGGTAGGTATGGTAACGGCATATAGCTGCTGTGGGTGGTTGGGAGGTCATTACATATGAAAACACTACAGCTTGTCATGTTTAAAGAGTAAACGGAAGGTGTAGAAGATCACATTTTCTTATGCATTTCTCTTCTCTCTTACTTTAGGTTAAAGATCGAGGTCCAGAAGCCACTCGGAGATTTTTCAATTGGTTTTACTGGAGCATTAATTTGGGAGCAATCCTGTCATTAGGAGGTATTGCCTATATTCAGCAGAATGTGAGCTTTTTCACAGGCTACCTGATTCCCACAGTCTGTGTGGCCATTGCTTTCCTGGTCTTCCTCTGTGGCCAGAGTGTCTTCATCACCAAGCCTCCTGACGGCAGTGCCTTCACTGACATGTTCAGAATTCTGACCTACAGTTGCTGCTCCCAGAGAGGAGGGCAGCGGAGAAGTGGGTGAGTGACACAACTCCTTGCTCCCCGCAGAGAAAGTCCCAGCTGAGGGCTGGGCTGTGTGGTTTGTGTCTGGTCTTCTAGCCGGCTTCATTCAGGAAGTGTGTGGTATAAACCCCTCCATTAGGATAGCAGAGCCCTGAGTTCAATACTCTGCCCAACTCCTTCACTTCCAGCATGGGTGAGGGTGCCTTGCTGCTGGGTAGCAGATTTTGAAGGTAGGGTCTGCAGAAGATATCATGGAGACATTGCGTGCTTTAGACACGGAAGTATGTTAATGAGAACTTAGGCTCTTATGTATGTTGTAGCTTCTTGTCTCAAAAGGAAGCTGTTGTCTCCCACATTGGTCAAAACAGTTTCCCTAGTCCAGGGCCACGCCATCTACTTTGTATTAGAGGGACACATAGCTTGAGATGCTCTTGGCAACCCATTTACCCTTACTTAAATGGGGCTTGCACAGCCTTAGTGCTGAAGGTCCCAAGCGTGGAACTTTCAGAAATAGCCATTTTCTGAGCTCTGCCCCCTTTTCTACTGATGGTGATCCATGGTGCCCAACATAAGTGAATGAAGTCCAGAAGTCATCCTCCGAAGGACTTAGATGCTTCTATGTTTTTTGCAGGCTGCTTGACTGTAGTTGTGATGTAAGAGAGATTGTAGAATTGTAGCCACCAGAGCAGTCAAGGAATAGAAAACCAAGGTCCAGGGACCTTGGTGGTCAGCTCCCTCCCTGTGATTTGCCGAACCTAAGGACTCTCAGTAGTTACTGAGAGAGGTAGATTCCTTGTCCATGGGGCTTCCCATGGGATGGCCCTGCTTGCAAAAGTATTCTGCATGGCAGTGTGCACACCTCCTCATGTGCTTGTCTGTGCCTGACATTGGCGTACTGGGAGCCATTTGTGGCAGATCTGAAGCTACACACTGTGACTCCTGTGGCTCTGCTGATGGCACATGAGTCCCTTGGGTGAAATCTGACTGTCCCAACTCCCCTTCGTGGACCTGCTGGGAAGGCTGTGTGCTCTGTCAGCTTTCAGACCCAGTCTAGAAGGGAACTAACACTTGAGGAACTTGCAAAGCTGGACACCACCCAGTTCCAGCACACCCTGGGTTTTTTGCCAGGACTTTACTTTGTCAGACAGAAGCTTTATTGTGGACCTTACTTGTTTCTAATCTAAATTGATTGCTGTGGGGACAGGACAGGACAGCCTTTAGCAGATATCCCTGATGGGAGCCTTTCAGCTAGGGGCCAGCATTTCTCCAGAGCCTGTGGGGTTTTGGTGCACACATGGCACAGAAATAGTGAGCCTGAACAGCCTGCCTTCCTCTGAGCTTCAGCTCTGGAAGGCTCTGGGACAAAACTAAGCAATTAACTTGCTGTGGGCCCTGGCTGTTTAGAGACTAATATTAGAGTGTCTGACTTTGATGTTTGCCTAGGAGAGCTGGACTGCTCTCAGGATTATTGTGAGACCTCAGAACAGTGAGGTGTGCAGGGCCCTCAGCAGCCTAGTACCTGATGAGGCCTGTCACTGTGCCTCTACTGGGGATGCCTGGAGCAGGATTGAAGAGCCCCGAAGTGCCCCCCCCCCCCCCACGCGCGCGTTTACCATGGGTCTGACTCTTGGCCCAGTCCCTGTGTGTCGACTCTGTGGATGTGCTTGGAGGGAGATGTGGTACTGATTTTAGATGAGACCTGATGCTCTGAGTTCACATCCTCATGTCCTCACACTACATTAAAGCAGGCCTAGGGGCTTTTTTTTTTCCCAGTAACTTCAAGTGGAGTCTGTGACAAGTGTACCTAGCCTTTCAGAGCCTGAACACATAGGCATGTGGACATATAGGTAAAGGGAAACTGAGTCACAGCTTTCATTGGAGGAGCAGTATGCTCTTGTCTGTGACTGTGAGGCACACCTTATGTCACAACATAGAGTACTAACTGTGCAGGTGGACTAGGAACTTCTTTTTTTCTGAGACAAGGTCTCAAGTAGCCCAGGCTGCTCTGCACTTGCTTCATATCTATAAGTGATTCTCCTGCATCAACCTCCTTAGCAACGGAGTGACACATGTGCCACTTCACCTGGTGATTGGGAGGCTTTAATGCAGTGGTTCTCAACCTTTCTCAGGCTGCGACTCTTTAATACCGTTCCTCATGTGGTGACCCCCAGCCATAACATTATTTTCATTGCTACTTTATGATTTTGCTACTGTTAGGAATTTTTGGGGGGAGGGGAGAGTTTCGAGACAGGGTTTCTCTGTGTAGCCCTGGCTGTCCTGGAACTCACTTTGTAGACCAGGCTGACCTCGAACTCAGAAATCTGCCTGCCTCTGCCTCCCGAGTGCTGGGATTAAAGGTGTGCGCCACCACTTCCAGCACTGTTAGGAATTTTAATATGAATATCTGATATGTGACCCCTATGAAAGGGTCATTCAATCCCCAAGGGGGTCCAGACCCACAGGTTGAGTACCACTGCTTTAGACACACCCTAGTTCATTAGCTTTAAGGTAACTTAATGATACACAACACTGAGAGCTGTGGTAGTACTAGGGGAATTTGGTTCTTGGCATCAATGTGTTTCAGAGACATACCATGTACTCATCATTTGTAAGTGTCTGTATCAGGTACATGGGGACCTCAGATAAACAAGAATTTGAAGGAGTTAGGAATGTCCTCAAATGAAGAGAAATACATATAGGCACCTGTGACTAGGACTCACCTAGTCCCTGTGATACTGCACAGGCAGCAGGTATTTACCTCATCAGAATTTGACTAAAATACTGAGTAAGTTATGGGTTTTAGTTTTTCGATCTTCTCCAACTTGGAATATACAGATTAAGAGCAAAAAATACGGGGCGAGAGAGACAGCTCAGTGGTCAAGAGTACCTGCTGATTTTTGAAAGGGCCTGGATTTGGTTCCCACCACCCACAGTCTTCCACAACTCTGGTTCCTCCATTGCCCTCTTCTGGACTCCGACAGCACTAGGCACATCTATAGTACACTTGGCATATATATGCAGGCAAGCTGGTTGTGTTGGCACATGCTCTTAAGTATAGCAAAGAATGGTAGATCTCTGAGTTTGAGGCTAGCTTGGTTTGTTGCAAGGACAGCCAGGGCTCCATAGTGAGGGCCTGTCTCCAAAGACAAAACATACATTTACGCCAGTCATACATACAAAATAGGAAAAACATTCAAATAATTTAAAATGTGACAATATAGGGAAATCAGGCTTAGGGTTATAAACTTGTATATATTTCAAAGTCTGGAGTTGGGAGGCTCTCAGTGGGGTTAAGTGTCTTATGTTGGTTTTGGTCATGCAGGGAATGGTGTGGTTTCCTACAGTTTCTGTTGGTATTGTGTAGCTGGGAAAGACTGTCGATGCCTGGAGGGCCTCACTCATTTTTTAAAAACTGCAGATGGAGAGGCAGGGATGTTCATTGTATTCCACAGCTATGAATGAGGTGTGGTTGTTCAGGCATGCACCTGTAAGCCAAGATGGCCTCGCTTTTAGTCCTGACCCCAACTCTTAGAGGCATTGAGATTTTTGACACAGCTCTTGTCTAATCTGTGTCTTGAAATGGGTCAGTAAGAGCCTTGCAGGACTTTCAGGCTTGTGATAAAGATGAATGAGTGAGTTCCCTTTCCCATCACCCTAGTGTAGCACCTACCCATCATGGATCTGTACTTTGATCTTCATCCCAGGGGCAGATGTTGCTTTTCCAGCCATCAGAGCATCCTCTAGTCCCTTGAGTGTCTACCTGTTTGATAAACCAGTATAGTTACAAGAAAACTTGGGATTGCTCAGATTGCTGTCAGCTGGCCAGAAGTCCGGGTAACATTGCTGCTCTGGAGCTGCATGAGGTTGAGATGCCCCCCTTATGGGTATAGCGGACACAGTTATCCTTTCCAAGGGTCCCATGGTCAGCCACAGGAGCTGTGTGTGCTGTGTATAGTTAGTCATAGAAGGTCTAGAAGCAGGCAGGCAGATAGCCTCTTTCCCACCCCAGTCGTGATTTGTTACCAGAGCATTGTCACTAGGGGTGGAAGTAAACTAATTCCTTCATTTTGTTTCCCAAAGTGAAGGCCTTGGAGTCTTTCAGCAATCTTCTAAACACAGTCTGTTTGATTCATGTAAGATGTCGCGTGGAGGGCCGTTCACAGAGGACAAAGTGGAAGACGTGAAAGCCCTGGTCAAGATTGTGCCCGTGTTCTTGGCTCTGATTCCTTACTGGACAGTGTATTTCCAAGTGAGTGCTGACCCAGCCTTGTGGCTGATGTTGCGGTGCAGGGCTCAGGGTTGTCCATCAGTTGCCATAGTTTTCAGTCATGGACTCAGGTTGGCTGCTTTGTGTTACAAAACCTTTCCCAAGAAGCAGCTGAGAATTGGTGGTGTGCTTCTGGTTTTCTGGACCCTCCGGCTTCTTTGTCATTTGGGTGCCTGGAAGCTTTTCTCAAAGAGACTGTATAGTGTGACTCAATAATTTCCATGTCTGATTCTGAGAGGAGTTGCCACGCCTCAGCTACAGGAGGGAGGGTGTGTGCACAGACTTGGAGAGGCCCTGCTGGCTTACCTGCACCACTGCTTTCTTTATCCAGATGCAGACCACATATGCTTTACAGAGTCTTCATTTGAAGATTCCAGAAATCTCAAGTATCACCACCACCCATCACACGGTAAGAGACCTAGAGGTGGCAGCTGCATCAGGTAGCTGTGACACTGTCACTAGAACTAGTTCCTGCTTAGTTACAGCCTGCTGAGATTGGATTGGCCAGTGCCACTAAACACTAGTACTGTCAGACTCAGCCCTCTCCCAGCTCTGAGCACACTTATTGCCAGACAGCATCTCCAGTTGAAGCATCTTGGTGTCATGCATTGTGGTGGGGGGAAGTGCTGTACCTTAGCTAATGCCATGCTCTGTGCAGCTGCCTGCAGCTTGGCTCACCATGTTTGATGCGGTGCTCATCCTCCTGCTCATCCCACTGAAGGACAAGCTGGTGGACCCGGTGCTGAGGAGACATGGCCTGCTCCCATCCTCCCTGAAGAGGATTGCTGTGGGGATGTTCTTCGTCATGTGCTCTGCCTTTGCTGCAGGTGAGCCACCATGTCTCTGGCCCCCTCTTCTCCTCTCTCTCCCAGAGTGGCTTCTGCAGCATGCAGAAGCTAGTGTATTGTTCTGAAGGCACTGGGTAGCTGGTGACTCTTCAAGTGCCATTTTCTTCTCGAGGACAAACCTTCATCCTAGGGCTGAATAGACTTGGCCCTGCGCAGGCCAACACTCAGTGTGGAGTGGGAATGACAGGAGGAGATTCTGTGAAAGCTTCACAGTTGGTGAAGCCACCAGTGTCCCAGCACGGAGAAAAAGGGTTTGTGGGATTGTTCTAGGCTCCTGGGACACTCCCAGCAAAAGTCTTAACAGCTGAAGAGCTAGCTCCTCAGGTCCCATGCCACAGTCCAGCGTGGGACAGTGTCCTAAGACTCTCCTCTTTCCCTCATTCTTTCTGTTTGCTGATGAGGCTGGGGTCTGTGTACCTTTTCAGGAGCATCAGGTGCTCTTAACTGCTGAGTCATCATCTCAGCCCCACTTTCTTGTTTAATGTTGAAAGAATAGTAATGCCAAGGATTTGCCTGTCGCTACAACTGTACCATGTTTATTATGCTTACGGAAGGGTTCCCACTCCCCTTTTATTACTTTAAAATTTTTATTTTGTATGCATATGGGGGAGGAGGTGCGCAGACCACAGCACACGTGTGGAGATCAGAGGTCAGCTTGCCTGAGTTCTCCCCTTCCACCATGTCGGTTATAGAGATAAAGCCTAGGTCATCAGACGTGGTGGCAGCACCTTCCCCCTTTGATTGAACTGTCTCCCTGGGCTAGAACGTTGATTTCTACTTGATCTGAAAGTCACTTGGGGCTTTTAGCATTTTGCTTTAGTACTTAGGTTTGTGTTTGTGGTTTTGTAGAGTTGGGGAAGATCCTGTGTTGGGGGCTTGGTAGTTTCTTGTTATCGTGGCATGGTGGCGCCAGCTTGGTACTGAAGGTTCCAGTGTACTGTCTCCCAGGTCCCCTTTCATGCTTCTGCTATGCTGTCCATCTCCTGGGCCTCAGCATTCTGTGCTTTATTTTGGTTCTGCCCACAGCCTCGAATTTATTTTCTTGAACTGAGGCAAGTTTTTGAGCTTTGTCTAGAGACTTGGGCCCATTTATTTCAAGGACTGCACATTGGGTAATTCAGAATTTTCTTTTCGTTTATATGCCTGTGGCGGTGTCTTTGGGGACTTGGGTTGCTTACAGGAGCATGGGTAACTTGGCAGCGGCCAGGCCATTCAGGAAGTATCTCACTCTCCTCCAGTGATCATTAGTTACACAGATCTCACGCCTCCTCTCAGTTTTAAAAAGATGGGGTGCTGGAGAGATGGCTCAGTGGTTAAGGTCACTCACCTGCTGCTCTTGCTGAGGTCCTAAGTTCAATTCCCAGCAACCACACGGTAGTTCCCAACCATCTATAATGGAGCATTCGTGCATAAAATAATAAATCTTAAAAAGATGAACAGGATGAGTAGCCCAGACACTTGAGGGTGAAACTGATCATAGTGAATATCTGTAAAATGCCTGGTGAAGATGACACCAGCTGGATGACATGACTGGGATCTGCCTAGGAAGTTGTCATGGTCACCCTCCTTTCTGGATCGTTGATAAATTCCTGTAATACACTGCAGACTTAGATTAATGTCAGCTTTAAGTGCTACACTAACTTGATTCTTAATTTTAGGAATCCTGGAGAGTAAAAGGCTGGACCTGGTAAAGGAGAAGACCATTAACCAGACCATTGGTGGTGTGGTGTACCATGCTGCTGACTTGCCCATCTGGTGGCAGATCCCACAGTATGTGCTCATTGGCATCAGTGAGATATTTGCAAGTATAGCAGGTGAGACTGTGAATCTGGGCCTGTTTGTATTATACCCTGCACTGAGCTGAGCAAGACCATGGTGCTTTGTGTGGGAGAGTGGGGGTGGGGGAATTGTCTCTTAAAGCATGACCCAGTAAATAGTAGTCCTCAGGCTAAGGCTGCCCTTTCTTGTGCAAAACCAGTGTTAAGATATTTTCACAAGTCCATCATGACCCGCCCTGTGTGTCCCAAACTTTGCAGAGCACAGCTGTGCTGCTGGTGCAGGCTTAGATACGTGAAAGAGCAAACCTGACTTACAGAGCTTGTTCTCATTAGTGATACCCTGCGGGGACAAGGCTTAGGGCAGGTTGTCTCTTGTAGCAGTGGGAAGAGAGGAGGCGCATGCTGCCGCCTTCCAAACCCTGGCAGATTTCTGTGACTACTGATGATGGGCTTTGCTTTAGCTTTGCCCCACCTGGTCACTGTGACTATAAGTTTATAGGTACTTGAACCTGTTATGCTGTGTTAGCTGTGAAGTAGGATCCTTTTAGAGGCCTCTCTCTAACCCCATTCAAGTCTTGACTTTTCTTTTTTTTTTTTTTAATTTATTTATTGATTATATGTAAGTACACTGTAGCTGTCTTCAGACACTCCAGAAGAGGGAGTCAGATCTCGTTACGGATGGTTGTGAGCCACCATGTGGTTGCTGGGATTTGAACTCCGGACCTTTGGAAGAGCAGTCGGGTGCTCTTACCCACTGAGCCATCTTACCAGCTCTCAAGTCTTGACTTTTAAAGATTTGTTCATTTTATGTGTTGCCTGCGTGTATACTGCATGCATACAAGTCTCCATGGAGGATAGAAGAGGGTATCAGATCTCTTAGAACTGGAGTTACACATGGTTGTGAGCCTCCATGAGGGTTCTGGGAATAGAACCCTGGTCCTTTGCAAGAGCATCCAGTGCTCTTAAATACTGAGCTCTCTCTCCAGCCCCCTGAGATTTTGAGAAAGGATTGAACACTGCAGCAATCCTCTGGCTACCGCCTGTTGAATTCTAGAATTTCAGGTGTGAGACACCATGTCTGTCTTGTGACAGAACTTACGAATATCTTACAAGTGAGAGTGCCACTTTTCCTTGACGTGTTTAAAGAGCTCTCATGAGGATGAGTGGCTACACCCAATGCTGACTTCTCCAACCACGTGTGTTTCCAAGGACAGTCCTCCTGATAGTGCTCACACCCCAGTGGGATCCATGCATACTGGGAAGCTGGCTCAGGGTGACATAGATGATCTTCTAAGAGTGACCTCCTTTTCTCTAGGTCTGGAATTTGCATACTCAGCTGCCCCCAAGTCCATGCAGAGCGCCATCATGGGACTCTTCTTCTTCTTCTCTGGCATTGGGTCCTTTGTGGGCTCAGGACTGTTGGCCCTGGTGTCTCTCAAGGCCATTGGGTGGATGAGCAGTCATACAGATTTTGGTGAGATTTGATGTCTGGAGGGGTGGGAAACCAGAGTGCTTGCTGTGGGTTGTGTGAAAATTCAGTCTGTCCCAAGAGGCCTCTAGCCCAACCCCTGCTGAATCTAGCTTAGCACTTCCTGAGAGCTGGGTGAGAAGCGAGACCTGCGTGTCAGCTCCTGTGTCAGCCTGCTCTTATGTTTTGGTTCCTGACTGTGTTGGGTTTCAGATTTTGGAAGGGTGGGTAGTGCTTTGTCAGTGAACACTGCTGCTCCTGGAGGAGGCTTCTGGTTGTTGATCTGGGCAGCTCTGCAGTGCTGTGTGTGATCCAGGGACTACAACATCCTTTGCCTTTTAGATAAGTACATGTTCCCTATGCAGAAGTCTGTACTGTGAGCATTTGCGCAGCTTGGTGGCATTTAATCTGCTTTTATTGCATAGCTTTGGGAAAGTCAGGAATTTTTTTCTAGAAATTGTGGGATTCCCAGGGCCTTGAATTGGATTCCTTTGAATCTTGGGGTAATGCTCAGAAGCCCGAAACCCCCTTCCCCAACCTCTCTGGGTGCCTATAACTGACTGTGTAGCTGTATGAGGCCAGGTGTCAAGCCAACCAGCTGTCCTGGAGCTTGCCCTTGCTCTCATCCCCCTGGGACAGTGACATTCCTGGAGTAGAGTCAGCCTGCATGATGCAGACTTTTCCAAATGGTCATCACAGGATTCTAGTTATTAGTTTAAAACATTTACTATTATATATGCAAGTAATACAGGCATGTGTGGAAGACAGCTTTCAGAAGTCATGTGTCTCCTTTTCCTGTGGGATCTGGGGATCAAACTCAGGCTGTAGGGCTTGCATGGCAAGTGTCTTTAATTGCTGAGCTATTCTACCAGTCCACAATCAGGGACTCACTCTGTAGCCCAGGGTTGCCTTAAAGTGCAGGAGTGCCATTCCTACTTAGGAGAAAGTTGTCAGAAGAGATTGCAACCTCATGAGGACTCTAGCTCACCTAGAGGACACTACATCAACCCTTACCACCTCACATGTGAGTGCGCTAGTTCTGGGATTGTAGGTGTGAGTGACCTCACTGGCTTAGGCTCTACACACGTTCTGTGTGTGCAGAGTTGGCTGCTTTTGCTTATTCCCACTCTCAGTCTGCTCCCTACCTCAATTTACTAATTTAGTCTTAGAGTTTTTCAGGGAGATCAAAGACGGGGTTTTTCTCTCTCTATAGCTTTTGCTGTCCTGGAGCTCATTCTATAGACCAGGCTGGCCTTGATCTCACAAAGGTCTGCCTCCCAAGTGCTGGGATAAAAGGCATGAGCCACCGCCGCCACCACCACCAGGTATAATTTAGTGTCTTCTTGTTCCCAGCTGTTTCTGATAGGCTGTACCTAAGCCTCTGCAGAGTTCCTTTGATTGCTGTATAGCCAGTGTGTGTTTAAGGTAGTGCTTTGCAGTGCCCAGCAGCTTCTCACTTTTTGTTAGGGACTGGGGTCAGTGCTGTGCAAAGGCCCTGGTGTAACCTGGTCTCTTTAGAAGGAACAGGAGCTCCAGGCCAGCACCCCTTCTTCCCACCAGGTGCACAGCACCCTTCCCTCCCCATTCCATGTCAGCATCCTTGCAGACGAGGAAGTGACCAGCGCTTATGTGGTGTCCCTGGTGGGCTAGGGGTTCCTCGTGAGGTTTCAGGGCTCCCTAGGCCTCCATTGCACACTTTCTTGTACCCTAGCCCCTTCCAACACTTGCCACTGTTCCCTATGTGGGAATAACACTCCTGCAGCCCAGTGCTGTCTAAGCCCTCAGTCTCCATGCTGCTAGTACAGGTCAGTGCAGAATCCTGTCCTATCTCCTCTCTTTGAGCACCCTGCCCTGGCCAGGACACATTCTGTTCTTATAGAGTCACCATGGGACTCTCATTTCTTCTGAGAGGCTCCCTGTTGATCTGGAGTGTCATTCCCCCACAGAATTATATTTCAGTGTTTCTTGGGTGGTGGATACATATTTGAATTTTTTGCATATTCCCAAATGAGGCTAGACCTGGTAAGCTGTAGTGTGCTTTCTTCTCTGGGGGCCAGTGGTATGTACATAACTACACAGTCCACTTGTCTTGCCAGCTTCACCACTGCACATAAGATTATACCACTGGTACCTTTTCACAGTTGCAGACAGGTTCTGGAAGATGGCTGTGTCACTGACCACGAGGGAGCAGGACAGAGCAAGGGCAAAGCTGTTTTCCATTTCCTGACTGAATCAGTCTTTTGTCTGTGAGGTTCAGGATAACAGGACTCTTCCCCTTTGGGGCAGACTTAGAGGTTTTGTCCTTCTCTGTGGATCATGTGTCTGTGCTTGTTGGGACCCTGTGTTGTGCTTGCCCGTGTTGCTTGATAGACATTTGATACTCAGAGCATCTGCTCAGGTAGTAAAGGGTGTTTAAAATAACCCAGCATAAAAGGACATTAGGAGGAACAAGTCTTACCTTCTCAGTAGAGACTGGAACATGCTTTTGAAGTGTCAGAAAGTGCAACAACCTCCAGCCACAGCATGAGCTGTGCGCCAGTTCCCTTTTGTATGATGAGTCACCTGGAGTATAGCTGACGTGCTCCTCGGCAGCCCCTGAGAGCTATGAATGAGACCTGTGGAGACTCATTATGGGGACAGGAGGCACCCTCAGTGCTCCTTTCATGCTGTGCCCAGCTGTCATCCTGCCACCGGCATGTATGTTGGTCCTGGATCTTTGTAGTAGTCCTGGAGCGGTGGTTTACAGAAGTGATAGTGTGAGGTGGGCAGCATTACAGCTAAAGCTGCTTTACACAGGCCCAAGTCCTCACAGGCGCAGAGTCACAGTGGAGACCACAGGCTCCAACCTTGCGACCTGGCTGTGGGAGCTCCACAGTCTATGGCCCTGACCTGCACCTGCCTCCTTCCTCTGGAGTTTGGGTGCTATAAAAGCTGTGACACTACTTTTATGGTGAGACCAAGGTGTGTGCATTATAACAGGGAGGGCTGCCTATATAGATATGCAAAACTCGAAAGATGCTAAGGAAAAGCATCTAGCTTACTCTAGAGCAGTAGTTCTCAACCTGTGGGGTGACCTTTAGGGTCACATGTCAGAGATTTACATTATGATCCATAACAGCAAAATTATAGTTATGAAATAGCAATGAAAATGATTTTATAGTTGGGGTTGCAGCATTAGGAAGGCTGAGAATCACCGCTTTGGTGGGACGATATCTCCTCATGCTACCTGTCATGTGGGAAGGCCCACAAATTGGGGACCGTGCTAGATACAGTCAGTCCCCTGCAGCATTGCTGAGAGGAATGTGGTGTGGGCTTTATTCATCCTCAGAAGTGTCACTCAGTGCTAAGTGTAGGCAGTGATAGGAGAGCGCCTCAGAGAGAGGCAGGAAGCAGCACAGGAAGCTTCTCTCATGTCTGTGTGGAGGAGAAAATGCAAGTCAGGAGCATCGCTGAGAGGCCTGAGGTGACACCCAGCCTCACAAGCCTTCCTCCGAGTCAGAGCTAGGGCTGGGACACCTGCCTTCTCACCTTCCTCCCACCAAGGATGGGAGAGGCCGGTGGCTAGTGCCCATTGCCCTCTCAGGTGGCCAAGAGCCAGTGAGAAGGTGCCCTGTCTGTGGAGTGCTCACCAGGAGGTGTCTGCTCGCTCCTAGGGAACATCAACAGCTGCCACCTGCATTACTACTTCTTCCTGCTGGCCGCCATCCAGGGAGCTACGCTGCTGCTCTTCCTCATTGTGTCTGTGAAGTACGACCGCCAGCGAGCCAGGACAGATGGGGGGCCAGCCAGCACGAGGACCTGATGCAGCCAGCCAGCATGCTCACAGGTTCTGCAGACTCTAAGGCCTCAGGGCTTGCTAACTACCAGGGCACTGCCAGCAAGCAGACTGAGGCTAGATTGTTGGTGTCCCAACTTCTGAACTTGCATGTTGTCTGGACTGGCTTCTCCCTCCCTATGCCCGGATGATGGTGGTGAGTGCCTTACTATGGCCCGTCTCATGTGCACTGGGCCTGCCAGGAGATGAGGATGTGGCTTCTCTCACTGAAGGTCTCTGCCAGTCCTGAGCCAGCCATGCTCTCCTGGGCAGCCACCGTTCTGCTGCTGCCATCCTTATTCCTTACAAATATTGTTACTTCCTCATAGCATCTCCTTTACGATTAGCAAGCACTTCCATCAAGGCATAGGAGGATTCTCTTTAGAGGTGAAAGTGTGGTTGATGTCAAGAGAGCCCTAGGAGCTGTGTCTACTCCATCATGGACTCTTGTCACAGGCCTGGCTGATGCCAAGGCCTTTGTGGGTCAGTCATGTAGGCTCATCTGCTCAGAAAGTAGGTTTTGTTGACTGAGATAAAGAAGTTTTTATTAGACTAGGCTGGCCTCAAACTTGGGGCTGCCTCATGTCTGCTTCTCAAGTGCTGAGATCTCAGATGTCTGTCACTATGGTCAGCAGGACTTAGGTCATGAACAACTGATCTGCTTTAAGCACATGTGTCCGTGGTGATTGAGGACACCATGTCCTCACTGAAACCAGACAGCAGCTGGCAGGAGATTGGCAGTTACACCACGCAGATCTTTTCTGAGAACTTGACTTTGTGTAGCAGTAAGGATGGAGGCAGGTGGTGAGTGGGGAAAACATGGGAGCTGCTGGGCTATTGGCCCAGCTTTGTACCGTTACTGACATCTGGGGTTCTGAGTTTGTCAACTGAACTGTTGTGTGTGTTGCTGTGTTTTGTATAATTTTATAAAAGCTTCTCAGACTGACACCAAGAGCTTCCTGATGGTTTCTCCATACTCTGCATCAGTTCAGCATCCCCTACAGCTGCTGCCTGCTCAGCCTTGTATTCCTTTGGCCCAGTGTTAGAGCCACAGTGTTCAAGTCCACTTCTGCCAGAAACCTGACTCTGCCTCTCTCACACACCAGGAAGAAAGAAGCTTCAGGATAAAAACCATCCACTGTGCCCCTTGTTCTTGGCTTTGGGGCGGGTTGGGGGGGATAGTTCTGCAGAGGTTTGCCCATATCTTAAAGAAGAAGCTGGATGCTGAAGTCATTAATCTGCTGTCACGACGTAGACTTTCCTGGGTTGGTGAGAAGGCCTAGCAGGTAAAGGTGCCTGTCCCCAAGCCTGAGGCTGGCAGACATGGAGGGAAGGAACCAGTTGTCCTGACCTCTACATTACACCATTATGATGTGCAACCTTCCACCCCAAGTAAAACATATTCTAAAAGTAGGTTTTCTTCACAGGAATTTCTGTATTTGCATGAGAGAAGGACCTCTGCCACCCCTTAGTGTGCTGTGGACACACAGGGTGTGTGCTGGTCATAGGCATTTCTGCTTTGATAGCCCAGGGAGCACCCTAAGTGAGACAAGAATGGCAGCTGGGCAAGAGACTCTGGTGTGATGAAAAGGACCTGTGGGAACTGTCTCGAAGGTCCTGGGGCTGAGTGTGGCGAGAGCATCCATCATCCTAATGAGACTACATAGTGGGGTTGGCTTCAGTACCAGCCATGCTCAGTGAGTGGCACCTCCACCTGGAGAAATGCAGCAGCTATTGGTGGAAGTTCACTCTACTCATGTCTCCATAGCACCCACAGGATGGTACCTGGTACTGAGCAGACTGAATGGCTTTCTCTTGCCATGTCTTCCATGTCTGTTGGGGTTCCTTTAGATGCCCACATTTGAGAATGATCTTGCATGTTAGTCAAACCTGGGAAAGACTGGTGGGTACCAGATTCACCTCCAGTCTGTGTTGTGGGAGATCTATTTGTGGCTGAGCTGGTGTTAGTCCTAAAGCCTTGACATTAGCATCTGAACAGACAGACCATAGGCAGTCACTCTGATCTACAGTTCTAAGCTGGCAGTTGAATAAAACACACCAAACTGAGCTGTGCTGTTTGGGGTGTTTCAAGCTGTGTATGCCCTGAGTTCTTGGCTGTGTTACCTCAACTGTTCTTTGTGGAGACAGACTAGCTTCTTCAGGGTTATGTGTGTCCTCATATCCTGAGGCAGAAGCTGAGATTCGTTTTGTTTGTTTGTTTTGTTTTTTCTTCAAGATATGATTTCTCTGTGTAGCTATAACTCTGGCTGTTCTGGAATTTAATCTGTAGACCAGGCTGGACTTGAACTCAGATCCATTTGCCTCTGCCTCCCAATTGCTGGAATTAAGGCATGCGCCATCACCGCCTGGCAACAGATCTTTATAAAACCAGCTTCTTCCAAGGTACTTGGTCCCTCAGGGTTGCAGTTGCTGGTACTTGAGTAGGTCATGGCCCTATGTCCGCTTTCAGTTTGCTAGAAAGCTCCACATATGCAGAGCTCCAGAGCACGTCATGTTACTCATGGTGATGCATCTGTGCTGTGGATGCTGTAAGCATCTTATATGGATTCTCACAAAGAACAAATCACTTGTGTGGCTATTTTAGTGTTAAAATCGAATATCTTGTTCTTTGCAAATAGGGTATTTTAAAGGGAATAATACACATAGGTGGTGTGCTGAATAAAAACATCAAATTACAAAAGAGAAGGCAGATGATACCAAGCTGGGTCTGTAGATTATACTCCTCTCCAAGTTACCACACAGTTAGGGTCTGAGAGAGTCCAGGACCACATCTCTCATCTGCTTTACTGACTCTTCTCCAAGCCAACTTACTGTGAAAGACAGCTCTGATCTAAGGTAAGTAGCCTGACTACCAGACCCTGTGGTAACAGGCTATGCCACAGCACCAAAGGCTAAGGTCCATGGGAGCTACGTTTGCCTTTTTGTGCCCACTGTCTGGCCATGTGAACACTGAAGGGAGTGAACGGCAGCCACCACTCGGGCCCCAGGACTGTGATAGGGATGGTTTTTCCAGACCTTGTCCCTAGCTCTGCCCTCGCCAATCATGTCAACACATGTCAATCCCCCAGCCCGTGGGTCGTTTGTTTCTAATTTTTTCTCTAGAACTCAGACCTAAATTTCTAAAAGATGTCTCCTACCTGGTCATAATGATGTATAAGTAAGTGTATTTAGATTCTTCTGAGAAGGGTTTATCTTCTCTCAGGCAGAAGGGCCTGGGTGCTCATCCTTCAGTGATCTCTCAGTATCCAGCACATTTTGCTACTGACATGTAGAGTCCTGGGCAGAGGTTGCAGCAGCTAGAGGAGAGCCAGAAAAGGCACTGGTAGTTTGAATGAGCGTGGTTCCATAGGGTCTCCTGCAAGAACAACAAATGGGAAAAGAACAGAGAATGGAGCCACTGAAATGACTCGCACATCTGATACCACGTGACCACGATGTGGGAATTCTGCTTTTTTCTTCCATCCCAAGTAAAAGAGGGTTGGATCCTGTGTGTTCCTAGCAACAGCACCATTGCTCAGACCGTCTGTAATTTCCAGGGGGATCTGACTCCCTCTTCTGGCCTCCATGGGAACTGTATGCATGTGGTACATAGACATGCAGGCAAAATAACTATCATAAGTTTAAAAAGTCACCAAATCTTGGCATCGGGAACATTTAGGCAGATTCGAGTCTTGCTCTTCCAACAGTAATGCTGTACAGGGCCAGGACAGCAGCCAGAGACTCTCTATTTCTAAGCAAGGTCATCTTGAGCTTCTATGTGTACTTGAACTTTCAGGGTTGGAGCATTTTACACTTAAAAAAATGCAGCCTTCTGAAGACTTTGGGAAATTGGTCAAGGTGACTCCCAGGGGCCTAAAAAGAAAGGAGCTGGGTTGACTCACGACCTTACCCTTGACAGGAATCTCATGTGCCTTGCTTGCTGTTTTAACTGTTTAACAGCTGGTGAGTGACAGGTGTCAGTCGTTGGCAGAGTAGTGAGAAGCTGCCCCCAAATGGACACTCAGTGTAGAGCAGAACTGGCTGAGACTGAGAACCCGGCAGCAAGCCGACCCTTGACTCATCTCCCTCCAGAGTCTGCCTAATGAAAGGCCTCCCTCAGGTCAGCACAGATACCACCACGACTTTCTCTGTTTGGGGCAAACAACTCATAGTCATTTATATCACTCCAATCAAGCAAAAATGACATTTCACACTCAGTCAGCAATGACTGGAAAGCTCATCCAGAAGACCCCACTTAGTGTGGTCTCATCTTGTCTGTCCCTGTTCCCTGTGAGTGATACGGTCCAAGGGCTGAGATCAGAGAGCCAGCTCAGTGACTTCGAACAGCAGGGATGAAATACTATGAGCACAGTGTGGCAAATGCTATGGCTACCAGCTGTGCACAGGACAGGAGCTCATACTGCCTATGTGGCTGTAGCAGAAAGAGCCCGAGAGTGGCTGAAGGAAGCTGACTCACCATGGTAGGTCTGGTTCTAGAAAATTCCAAGTAAGACAGGACCCCCTCACTGGCTTTGACCAGACTGGTTTGATCTGGCTGAGGTTAGATCCCCCCCCACCCCCCCGTGGGCCGAAAAGGGAATCTAAAATGTGGGGATAGACTGCAGAGTGAAGCAGTGCAGTTGTGGGTGCTTGTGCCATGTCTGAAGGGAGCCTGCACCCCCAGAGCATGGCCTGCTCACCAACCCGGACAGAGCTCAGAAGAATTCAGTGGGACCCCCACCCTCGGGGTGGGGGGGGGTGGGGTATGTGCAATAGAGCAGGGACTCAGTGCTTAGTCTGAGGAGGTGGGAATTTCTCCGCCCCAGGTAAAACACTTGGTTTGACTGTCCAAAGGAAGATGCCTTCAAAAGGAAGAGCTTTGAAAATAAGTTAGAATCTTACAGAAGCAACTGCCAATTATAAATGATAGAAAAGTTACTAGCAATCTCAGAGTGGGTTTTTTTTGGGGGGGGGGGTCCCCTCTGTAGCCCAGAGTAGCCTTTAACTTTGTAGCAGTTATGCTTCTGCCTTCAAGAACTATACCCAGGGCTGGTGAGATGGCTCAGCGGATAAGAGCACCTGACTGCTCTTCCGAAGGTCCGGAGTTCAAGTCCCAGCAACCACATGGTGGCTCACAACCATCTGTAACAAGATCTGACACCCTCTTCTGGAGTGTCTGAAGACAGCTACAGTGTACTTACATTAAATAAATAAATAAATAAATAAATAAATAAGTAAATAAATAAGTAAATAAAAAAGAACTATACCCAGCTGTCTATATTTTTATTGGTTATTTTATTTATTTATATTTCAAATGTCCCCTTCCACAATCCCCCTAGTACCCCTCCCCTTCTTGGTCTCTGAAGAGAGTGTTCCTCCACCCAGTTTGAGTCAGAGGATTACTCTAGTCCAGACTCTCCAGGAGTGCTTGCTAGGTAGGTAGCCTAGGATGGCCTCTAGTGGCAGCCCTATTCTTTCAAACTCCCCCAACTTCAGGAATATGGGCAAGAGCAATTATGTCTTGTCCATACCTGCTGAGTGTATATTTTTTTTACCTTCTCCCCCACCCCCCTTTGGGTTGCCTGGAGCTTTTAATGTAAACTAGCCTCAAACTCAGATAGTTCTGCTGCCTCTGTCACCTGAGTGGACCACTACATTCAGCTACTTATTTTGTATATGCACACTTGTGTGTGCTTACATGTACAACATATGTGCAGTGCAACATATGTGCAGTGTCCCCATGGAGGCTAAAAGATGGCATCAGATCCTCTGGATCTGGAGTCACAGGTGGTTGTCACAGGTGGTTGTGAGCCACCATGTGGATACTGAGAACTGAACCCAGGTCCTCTGCAAGAGCAGCCGATGCTCTTAACTGCTGAGCTTCTCTCAGTCTCCCCTCCAACCCCCTTAAGTGTGTGTATGGGTGGTTTTCCTGCATGCCCGTCTGTATACCACGTGCATACAGTGCCCTAGGGGCCAGAAGGAGGTGCTTGGGCTTAACAAGCAGTTGTAAGCGGTCATGTGAGTATTGGAAGTTAAAATCCTTCTCCACTGAGCCATCGCTCCAGTCCCATACCTATTAATAATGTAAGAAGTAACAAATCTACTCTATGACTTTGGTGGAGCCATAGAACCCATTCAAAAGACGTTTTCAAAAATAAACATTTGAATAAAATCTGTACATGTTATACTGATGTTATCATTGTCATCAAAATGTTAATTTTTATATTGATGTCATATTTATGTAAATTTGTGTTTTTACAGGTCCGAAGCAGGCTAGTTTACCCTTGGTGTGCATGTGTCTTCTCATTATTTCCACACTTGTCTGACTATAATAGTGCACCACTGCTGTTTGTATAAAGAACAGTTTGGCACAAGCCTCTAATCTGTAGATCTCTGAGATTGAGTCCTGCCTGATCTACAGAATTACAGGACAGCCAGGCCTACACAGAAAATCCCTTTCTTGAAAGTTTGGGACACTAGAGAGACTGCTCAGAGATGAAGCATGTGTGTTTCTCCTTCAGAGGACCTAAGTTGTTCCCAACACCCACATTTGATGGCTCACAACTGCCTGTAATAGCCACTGGTTTAGGTGCAGGTTCATGTACACACACACACACACACACACACACACACACACACACAGTTTTTATATGTAAATCCCCCCCCCCCCCAACTCCACAAATCACTCTTAGCAAAGCCTGTCGGGCCCATTGCCTCTCTGTGGGCTACAGCAGAATTGCAAGCCATCTTAGCCCTGTCCATTCTGACATAGACTATGAATGTATCTAGTTAAATATAGGAAACCTGCCCAAAGCCTCTTGTTGTAGGATTCAAAGCAGGATCCCGTGATGTCAAAAATAAATCTCACCCATTGCTTTGCTGGAGTGAGTATCCCCACCCCGAACTGTGCACACTCCCTCTCTTTCTCTTGTGAGTGCATGCAGACACATGCACACACACACATTAACAATTGCAATCTGCTAAAAGCTTCTGACGTGCAGGGTTCCTGAAGAACCATTGTCTGGATAACCTGATTAAAATTCCCATCTGACTGAGCAGAAACAGTATGACCTCCATTTCCAAAAATTCATTCAGTCCTATGTAGAGCACTTAGAGTCACACAATAGTTCTTCCAAGACTACAGTTCTGAAATCTGATTGAATAAAGGCACCAAACAAAAGGAGCACACTGGTTTAAATATTTTTTTTTTGAAGTTTTGACATAGAGCTAAAAATCTGTGGTGAAAGTAACAGGCGTTCTGCATGTACACCCAAAGGTTCTGGGCTAGGTTGCTATTTATTCATTACCATGTAATGGATACCCAAGTAGTTTAGCACCTTAGAAGCACACACACACTTAGAACCCCTTCTGTGGGCTGGAGACACACTGTGTAGACTTGGGAGTTAGATCACATTGCTCACTGTGTCTGGTTTCCCTGCAAAGAGGTTGTTCTCCAGGCTTCTGCCTTAGAGGTGGGGGGTTGGAAAGACACAGCAAGAGGAGGAGAAATAGACAATTGGGCATGGAGAAGTGGCCCAGAGGTTAAGAGCACTCCTTGTTCTTGTAGAGGATCAAGGTTTAATTCTCAGTATCTCCATGGTGGCTCACAATCATCTATAAGTTCAGATGCAGGGGATCTGATGCCCTCTCCGGATTATGTGGGTATCTGCCCATGTGGCATACGCTCATATACTTCTACATAAAAATAAATCTTATTAGCTGGAGAGATGACTTATCTGTTTAAGAGCACTGACTGCTCTTCCAAAGGACCTGGGTTCAATTTCCAGCACCCACATGGCAGCTCACAGCTATCTGTACTTCCAGTTGCAGGGGGTCGGACATCCTCACAGAGGTATATGCAGGCAAAACACCAGTGTAAATACAGTAAAAATAAATCTTTTTAAAAGTTAAAAAATTGACCTTTCTTACTCTCTAGCCCTCCTCTCTTTCCCTTCCCCCCTCTCTCCACATGGTCATGGCAGGTCTCTATCTCCTATTTTCTCTCTTTTCCACTGCCTTTCTACAATAAAGCTCTAAAACCATAAAAAAAAAAAAGCCTTAAAAAATTGTGTTCATGTTACTGAAAAACCAAAATAAGTATCTTTAGTATTGATTTTAAAAAAAAGTGTCCAGTCATATTTACAACAATGCCAGCGATTTCAAATTCAATGGAACAGCATTTCAAAAGTCACATTTTGATTTTATGAATTGAGTAAATTATAATTCTGTAATACCTGATGTTGTATTCAAAGCACAAATATAAAAGTCAGTGCGCTAACAAAGGCAGTGCTTCTGTCTCCCCTCAAGATAAGGAATCAACTGGCTGTGGTGAGCACACCTGTGGTTCCACCACTCAGGGAGGAGAGGCAGGAGGATTGCAGTAAGTTCACGGTTAATTTGGACCACACAGTGAGTTTCAAACCAGACTGGAGTTTAGTGTGACGTCCTGTCATAAAACTCTAAATAGGCGCTGGAGAGGTGGCTTGGCAGTTAAGAGCTTGCTGCTCTTGGAGAGGATCTTGAGTTCAATTCCCAGTGCTCAACCTACCAGGAATCAGATGCCCTCTTCTGGCTTTTTTGAGTACTTCATGCACACACGTTATAAGATAAAAATTAGAAGAAGGTGTGATCCAAAGACGCCGTGATACCCACAATCACTTCTGGAATAATCCAGGCTAGGCCCCCATTGCCATTAAAAGAAAAAAAAAAAATCACTGACTTCCAGTTTGCAAATGACTCCTATTTTGTGTAGATTCTTCTTTGAGTCAGGATCATATGTAGTAGCCAAGGCTAGCCTCAAACTTGGAGGATGCCCCTGAACTTCTGATTCCATTGACTTCGTGTCCTGAGTGCTGGGATCACAAGCATGTACCACCACACCATGTTTATGCAGTGCTGGGGATCCCAGGCACCTCTGTCAACTGAGCCACAGCCACAGGTCCCAACTTACTTGCTTTTGCACCGTCTTTGTTTCTGTCAAGGCACACAGAAGCCCCTCATTGAGACTGAGCACTGTAGATAACTTCTTATCCCCAGAACTGTTTTCTGTGGCTCTCTCAGTTAAGGTCACACACATGGCCTTCACTGGCTGACACTGACTTTATCCTCAGGCTTTCAGGACATACATGATACTTCTCATGACTTCATTTTCTGTTCCCCTCCAGCAGTGTGTTCTCTCCTGGCATCTTCAAAGAGTTGTCGAAGTGACCGCCCAGTGCCTTGGTTTAGGATCTTGATGGGCCCTCAAAAGTGCATATGGATGTCAGCCTCAATTGTTCTTGGGTAGTGGTGAAATCTTCAGGAGGCAAGGCCTAGGGACAGGAAGCTATGTCACTGAGGTTTGCCCTTGGAGAGGTACTGGAATCTGAGTCCTCTCTGCTTCCCAGAAATCATCTGAGCAATTTTTCCCAAAGGGACCTAAAAGAAACTTTCAGACTTCAAGTGCTTTGTCACAGTGACTAACAGCAAACTAACAGCTGGGCTTCTCACATCCTCCATATTTGGTAGAAAAGCCAGCATATCTTTCATTGAGGGACTTTTGCAAAGGCCCGGAACTTGATGGGATGGATCTGTGAGCCACTAGTTCTCGTCCAGCCCTATGCTGCCTGGCTTGTGCTGGATCTCGCAGCTCCCAAGTTTGAAGATCCTTCTAATTTTCCCACCCACTCCATCGGGATGCATCATCCTGGGCTATTTGTGTTTTGTTTTACTCCTCTCAAAATATTGACTCTGGAAGCAGCAGACACTGGCATATCCTTCAGAGGTTTCTTTGTTTGTCTTTAAATTACATCAGCTGAAGAGAGCCCCAAAGGAGAGCACATGTTTTGTTGGAAATATAAAGATTGAAAACAGGAAGAGATGGACATTGAGGGACAGGTTCCTTTGTCTGCTGGGCATTTCTCAGGGGACGGAGGAAAGGGAGACTCAATTTTGAGTATACACAAGGGGTCTGCATGGGATGCAGTGTGGCTCTCTGGCCCTTCCCACTCAAGTGGGTTTGAATAAATAAGAGAAGATGGATTTGTAATGGAAAAAGTTTTCTTTCAGAGAGATTAGGAAACAATAGCCCCAGTGCTGAGGAAGAAGGGCAGTTGATGGGATACAAGCTTCACCTGCTCCCGATTTGCACTGATTGAATAACAACCCCCGATTGTTCTTGCCCAGTGACAGTGGGTGGTATTCGTTACCCCAGGAAGCAGCAGAAGATGGTGGGTATAGGCTCATTTGCATGTTGCTGTGGTTCAGATATGAAGTCCCCACAGACTGACTGGTGGGTTTAAACACTTGGTCTCCAGCTAATGGCACCTTTTGGGGAGACTGCAGGACCTTTGGAGTGTTGGGGTGGGGCTGGCTTGACAGTGGGAGCTGGGCTCTACCTTCAGTGCCTCTGTCCACTTCTGGTGTGTCCATGTATCAGGTAGCTGCCACACACCCACCCCATTCCATGAAGCTGCCCATCTTCAGCCCCTCTGTGAGAGCATGAATCATCTGACAAACTCACTCCAGGATTGTGACAGATTATTTAGCCTCTGGGCATGTCTATGGGTGACGCTCTTGATTAGAGTGAAGGCCCATCCACTTTGGGTGGCACCATTCCCTAGGCTGAGAGCCTGGATTTTATAGAAAGAAGAAAGTTGGTGTGTAAGATGGTACAGTGGTTAAGAGCACTTGCTCTCGAAGAGAACCCAAATTTGGTTCTCTACACCCACATGTCAGCTAACCACCACCTGTAACTCCAATTTTGGGGAATCTGAGGCTTTCTTCTGGTTTTCATGGGTGGTACCATGGATACACATATTGCAAATACATTCAGGGAAACACTGACACAAAATTAAACAAACCTTTAAAACAAGTATCTATCTAGCTGAGTGCAAGCATTCAGCATTCTCTGCTCCCAGATCTGACCAGCTTCTTCAATTCCCTCAATGTGACTTAACTGCAGTTATGGACTGCAGTCTGGGACTGGGAACCACAATAAACTCTTCCTTCCTTAAATTACTCTGGCTATTTTATCAGAACTCCAGGAAGAAAGATCATGACACTTTCCCAATATGACGTAGAGCCTAGCAGGTGACACATGGGGACCGTGTGACTGCAAAGTCACCAAAGTGTTCTTTTGATGGCCTGTTCCAGCCCTTAACAACTAACTATATGAAAAAGCAAATCCACAGTGAGATCCCATTTCACCCTAGCTGGAAGAGCTAAGGGCTATCAAGAAAACAATAAATGCTGTTGAGTGTGTGGAAACAAGGCCCCTTATGTACTGCCGGAGGAATCTGCTGGGGAAGTTGGTCTGGATTTCTTTGCAAAGAAACTAAAGTAGATTTGGAGTTTGCTGATGAGATAGCTTCAAGTGCTTGAAGCAGGACACTCTGCCCTTATGAGGGATGGGCTCATAGGTCGAAGTGACCCTAATAAGGAGCCCTAAAGCCTCAAACTTCTGAAGCTCTGAGTCCACTGCAAGGATTCCACACTGCCCTTCATAGCTGTGTATTTTATCTGCCTTTTTTTGTTTTGTTTTGTTTGGTTTGGTTTGGTTTTTGTTTTGTTTTGTTTTTTGAGACAGGGTTTCTCTGTGTAGCCCTGGCTGTCCTGGAGCTCACTTTGTAGACCAGGATGGCCTCGAACTCAGAGATCCGCCTGCCTCTACCTCCGGAGTGCTGGGATTAAAGGCATGCACCACCAACACCCTGCTTATCTTCTGCCTTTTCAAATAAAGGGGCAGAGGGCTTCCCACCCAAGCAGTGAATGCCCAGAGCTACCTCTCACACACCACTGGAGCCCTAACAATCTTGAATATAGTTTTGAATATATAACTGCAGTTCAGCAGGGAGAGCACACACTGAAGGGCAATCAGAACAGCCTGAATCTGGATGCTCTGCTGGGGAAGTCCCACTTCCTGTTCTGCCTGGGGGTAACTGACAACAAGACACATCTCCAGGGCAGGGGCTAGATCTGCACACTCCATGCTGACATCTAATTCCACCAGTCACCATATCAACAGCCCTCCTCCCTACAGAGGAAGCCCAGGCCTCTTTAGCTGATGAATCACCCCTTTGCCTACCCAAACTTCTGAGAACTGCTTTCTGAGGTTCTCGCTCCACCACTGCATCCTCAGTACTACACGGCCCTTAATTACTTTCCCATTGATTTCTCTTCTTGGGAGCCAGTTGCAGCTAAGGTGAAATCTCAAGGCTGATGGAAAATTCAATGCATTTCGAGTGCTCCCTATCCTGACTAAGGACTCAAATAGATAAGAAAGTGCTGCCTTCTGGGTGCTTAAGCTAAGTAATGGAGAAGTCTGGACATCCAATCAAAGTTAAGAAGTGCTGATCACAGCCAAACATTTGGGGATATTGGTCAGGAAATGCAACTGGAGCCTTCAAGTTGAGAAGAAGGCTGTAGAGTCTCAGCATGGGGCTGCCATGGTGGTGCACAACCAGGGTAGAGGCAGGTGGATCGTGGTGAGTTCCAGGCTAGCCTGGTCTACACATCGAGTTCCAAGTCAGGCAGGGTTATACAGTGAGACCCAGTTTCACAAACCAAGTCTCACCACTAGCTCATTGTCCAAGGATGCTGGCTCCATGGCGGGCTTATTTTTGGGGGCGGGATCAGCTACTCTGCACATCCTCACCTCCCAAGTCCCGAGGGAACCAGTTCAAAATCACCCCGAAAGGCCTGTTCTGGGCCTTCCCATTCTCTAGATGCTGTGTTTATGACTTGGTCCCCAGCAGGTGGCACTGCAGAGAGGCAATTTTCACCAGGAAGGTGACAACATTCTCAGGGGTCAGCCCAGTGAGCTCAGAGCTGATGGAAGGAGGAAATGATGTGTTCTTCGGGTGGTATCGTTGAGAAACATATCTTGACCTTGGACACTGCCTCTCTGCCTTTGCCTCCTGTCTAACACAAGGTCGACAGGCTGTCACATGCACCTACTGCTACGATGAACATCACCACAGGCCCCTAGCCCTGGAGTCCACTGAACTTGGAATAAATCCTCCGAAACCAGGAGCCCAAATATACCTCTCCTCCCTTGTCTTCCTTGGGTAATTTTTTTTTTCATGGCAACGAAAGAAGACTCCCAGAATAAGTTGAACCTCAAGCCTTTTCCCTAGAAGCATGGGATTCCCTGAATGGCCAAGGAAACCCGCTAAAAAAAGTTTATTTTCATTTCTAAATATTTGTGTTGTCATTGTGTGTGTGTGTACAAATCTCAGGATCTAGTCATTCACTTAAGATCTTGTTCAGCTCCTACACAAAGCATCCCAAAAGCCTCACCTGTGGTAACTGAATGGGTCCCTGTGATCTAACAAGACTCGATTGTCCTTGACTAAAGGCATTAAACCCTTTCCCCCGTCATTAACACTGGTTTCTGTAACCTCAAACCAAACTGCTCCATAATAAAAGAAAAAAAATGAAAATTACTTTATTGCACTCAGCCCTAAAGTTATTCACTTCCATCCCTCAAAAATTTTTATATGCTCTTAGCATATGGAAAGCAGGCATCAATGGCCCATTATCCCTTAAGATGAGAAATCATATATTCTCTTCTTCATGATAAAAGGGCCTGGCTCTGCAAAGAGAGGGGAAGAGTGATGGGTGCTTTCTTTCAGCCGTTCCAGTGAAGGTCACTTCCCTTCAGGGAGGGGGAGCTCGGGATGGGTGGAGCTTGGAGACTGGGACTGTGATTGTGAGGGTCAGAGCTTTGGCCACTCACGCCTGTGCTAATCTTGTTTATAGTCTTTCTTTGCCTTTACAACCTAAAACAGGCCTGGCCAGGGAAATAAATGTCTCAAGAATCATGATTAAGACATAGTGGAAGGGCATCCTGATGGTTTCCCAGGAGGCAGGTAGGAGAGGGGTTTTGCTTTGTTTTTAAAGAAAGTGTGCAGGCTAGTTTTATGTCACCTTGACATATGCTATAGTCATCTGAAAGGAGGGAGCCTCCGTTGAGAAAATGCCTATTATAAGATCCACCTGTAGGGAATTTTCTTTTGATGGAAAGGGCCCAGCCCATTGTGGGTGATGCCATCCCTGGGCTGGTGATCCTGGGTTCTATAAGAAAACAAGCTGGCAAGCCATGGGGAACAAGTCAGTAAGTAGCACCCCTCCATGGCCTCTGCATCAGCTCCTGCTTCCAGGCTCTTGTTCCATTTGAGTTCCTGCCCTGACTTCCTTCAATGATGGACTATGATGTGGAAGGAAGCATAAGCCAAATAAACTCCCCAGGTTGCTCTGGCCAACATAGCAACCAGGATGGCTACCAAGAGTGCCTTTCACTGGATGAGCAGAAATCTTCGGTTACAACCCTGCTGTGATTGGTTAAGCAATTGGGAGTTCCTAGCAGGGAACTGCTGACTTCTGAAATGTATCCCTGGGGTAAATATCCAAGTCCAACTTCCAGAGGGTCAGAGCCTCAGGTCTTTTTTTTTTTAAGATTTATTATTATGTCTAAGTACACTGTAGCTGTGTTCAGATGAACCAGAAGAGGGCATCAGGTCTCATTATAGATGGTTGTGAGCCACCATGCGGTTGCTGGGATTTGAACTCAGGACCTTCAGAAGAGCAGTTGGTGCTCTTAACCACTGAGCCATCTCTCCAGCCCAGAGCCTAAGGTCTTATAGTCAGCTTTCCAGCTTCATTTGGAAAGTGGGGCCTGAATTACCATATGTCCTTCACACTTGCTCCACCAACCTCAATGTTTTCCCACTCTGGTTCTCAGGTAGACTGAGGGCAATATTCTCCTCAAACCGGTTTCTTTTGTTTGTCTTTTTGTTTGTTTGGGTTTTTTTGTTGTTGTTGTTTTGTTTTGAGACAGAGTTTCTCTGTGTAGCCCTGACTGTCCTGGAACTCACTCTGTAGATCAGGCTGGCCTCGAACTCAGAAATCCGCCTGCCTCTGCCTCCTCAGTGCTGGGATTAAAGGGGTGAGCCACCACCGCCTGGCTTTCAAACCGGTTTCTTATACAAGGTCTGATTATATTTTACATGACGAAACGACACATGGGAAGAAAGGACCAGAAACAGTATAAGACAATAGAAATATACTCTCGATTCTGGAGGCTAAGAATCAGAAACCATTATTCAGCCAGCATTCTTTGGCTAATGGACAAAGCACTCAAATCTCCACTTCTGCTTTCTCCTGTATTTTCCCAAGCCCCTCCCTCTCCCTCTCTGTATTGGAACCCTCTGTTCTGAGAGGGGCATAGTTAGCAGATTAGGGGGATCCATAGTCAAGGATGAGTCTGTCTGCATATCACTGAATCTGGCAGGACCCGACTCTTAAGTTGGCATCCTAGGATTACAAATGGATGTGAGATTTGGGTCACTGCCTAGCTCAATCCAGATGGAGATGGTGGTGTAGATAAACCACATACCATTGAAGGGACAAAAGGTCTCTTCCTGCAATTCTTATGAGAGCGTGCCCCCAAACAGGATTCCTTTTTTGCTATTGGCTAAAATAGTGCTGTATCCCTATTGTGAACCAGTCATCTGCTTTGGGAAAGGGACCGCCTTCCCTGTTCATCCCCTGGTATGGGACGCATTGTCAGTCACACTTACAGGATTGATTAGTGTACACTGCTGGGTGGCTTGTTTGCAAAAATTTGCCTTAGTTCCCCCCCCCCACCTTCCTGTTTCCCTCTTCCTGACAAGATGACCTTGAAGCCCCTCCATAGGAAGTGGGCTCTGCCTTCAGAGTGCGCCCCTCCTAAGCATGGACACTATGCAGTGGGGAGTGATGTGGTGATTGGAAAAAAAAAAATGACGGGCCACCCATGTTGCACTAGAGGGTAAAAGTGCTTCTATACCAAAGTCAGCACAAGTCCCCACTCCATGTGATTCTATTTACATGAGCTACACGGACTCAGTAAGTCTATAGAGACAAAGGGGGCGAGTGGGGAGGAAGTACTGAGGAGTCAGCCAATGGAGATGCGTTTCTAACGGAGGCGGTGAGCAAGCACTAAAGTTAGTCCTAATGTGGGCTGAGGATGTGGCTCAGTGGTTAGGGTGCTTACAGAAAGCCCTCCGTTTAATACCCAACAGGGCATAAATTAAGCATGACGGCCCTGCCTGTATTCTTAGCACAGGTGAGGTGAAAACAGCCCTGAAAGTTGGAAGTTGAAGCCTGAGCTATGCAGCAAATTCAGGGTTGCCCTGGACTACATGAGACTCTGTCTCAAAAAAATTAATCTACCATCGTAGATGGCTTATACAAGGAATAACTAATAACCATTCAAATATACACTTGAACCATCCCGGGGCTGTAGGAGCTGCATCTTGATAAGGGGGTTAAGAAATGGTCAACACTGGTGGCTGGGTGCGGTGACGCATGCCTTTAATCCCAGCACTTGGGAGGCAGAGGCAGGCGGATTTCTGAGTTCAAGGCCAGCCTGGTCTTCAGAGTGAGTTCCAGGACAGCCAGGACTATACAGAAAAACCCTGTCTCGAAAAAACCAAAAATAAATAAAATAAAGTCAAAAATAATAACAACAACAACAATAATAGTAATAGTCACACACCCTGTTTTATTCAGACCTTTGATGGTGACTTGCTTTTGCCTAAAGAAAGGACTGGCATTCTTCAGCATCTAGCTGGATGAAAGATGGCATGGAGAAATTAGTTACTGTGCGTTTCAAAGAGGGCATCAAGCCACTATAATACATGTGGAGTCACCGTATATCACGCCTCTGAGCCATCTCTTCAGGTGCTCAGACACACAAACTCCCCCAGCCAAGATCAGTCAAACACTCAAGCCATCCAACCCTTGATCGATCAGTCATTGCTAAGTCATTGGGGCAGCTAAGGATGCACCTCAATCGCTGCTCACACCTCGGGAGCTTCCTTAGGGGATGCAACTCAGAGGCTCTCGGTGTATTCATAGGTGGGTGGCCATCACCACAGACAACTTTAGGACCCTCTCCTCAGCTACCAGGAAAGGCTCCTCCATCCTGGTTTACTCCACTCCTGGCTCCCCCATTCCTGGCTTCTCTCTCTGTGTGGATTTGTCTATCACGGGCATTTCATAGAAATAGAGTTAGTCATTCAATATATTACTGCGTGAGTTTTGGGGGCCATTTTCTTGCTCCTGCTGCCATACCTTCCCCGCCATGACGGACTGCAGCCTCAGTACACCCCTCCTTCCTTAATGTGGATTTTGTCAGATGTTTTGGCTATGAGGAAAAAAAAAATGACAAATATAGGCACTGAGTCACAAGTTGACCTGAGGCAGTGTCTCAGAACTTGTAAGTCATCTCCCCTTGCTGCTGTGAGACTTCCCTCAAATGGAGCTGTGACGTGTTCCAGCCGTGTGTGTGTGTGTGTGTGTGCGCGCGCACGCGTGTGTGAGAGCTGAATCCAGGGCTCCCTCTCTGCTTCTCTATCCCCCTCCCCCATCCCCTCTCCTCCCTCCGTCTGTAGTTGCATAACGACACAAGAGTGTCCCCTTTTTGTGGCTAGCAAAACTGACAGCTCTGACAAGGGAAGACAAGGGAGATTTCCTTACCTTGGAACCACACTGCCTTAGGTGACCACTTTTCCCAGACTCCCCTTCCCGCTTTCCATCTGGGGAAGTCCGAGCAGAATTGGAGGAAGAGGGGGAGGCCGAATTTCTCCCCGTCCTAAGTCCTAAGTCTTCCAGTCTGCTTTAATCCTCAGGCGCTGAGGAGCGAGTGACAGTGAGTTCCAAGGTCGTTTGAAACCAACTTCACCATAAACAGAGCCTTTTTGTTGAAAATAAAACAACAGCAAAACAAAATGAGATGCCCTTCCTTTCTGAAGCTTGCTGTGGGCAATGGCGGGCCCAAGCTGCAATCAGTTCCCACCTCAGCCTTCTGTTCCCGTGAGACTGAGAGTGGTTATCAGCATCGCTTTGTTGGAGGTGGGGATGGGGGTGGAGAAGAGGGACTGACACAAATCACCTGGGTGAGTCCTTGGCTGCAGGGTATAATCACATCAGAGGTAAACCTGGAGCCTGTGCAAAGTTTCAGAACTCCTTCCGGAAGACCCCAAACTTTTGGAAAGTCAGAGCCCGCCTGCTGAGGAGTGTTTGCCCCGGCAAAGGGTGTGCGCATCGTCGGGGAGATTAATACTTTTCAGACCCCAGGAGATCCATTTAAAGCCCAGACACATCGTCCTGCTGGGGCTTGCAGACAGGATTTGTTACCCACGCTCCTAACACAGCCTTCTGACGAAGTCTCAGGGGCAAGGCAAAAGGCACACGTGCAAGATGTGTGGGCCAGGAGCTGATAATTCACCCTAATGGCGTCGGCCCCGGCTGCAGGAGATCTTTTGAAGGAGAAGCAAAGGGCTTTTGGAGGTGAGGGTCCAGGCTTCTGGTCCAGGGTCTCTGCCAGTGTCCTTCAGCCCACCCTACAGCATCTCCTGGGTTGGAGGGTGCGGATACATGAGATCTAGCCGATGGCATTGGCCATAAAAATGTCTCTAAAGGGCTCCTCTTTATTTATAGGACTTTGTGTGTGTATGTGGGGGGGGGGGGTGCGGGCAGGGCTTTCCTTAAACTCACTATGTAGTAAGGCTGACCTTAAACACCTGACTCATCTTGTTCCGCAGCCCAGGGCCGTTGTGCACCACTACCCCAGGGCAGAATTATACCTGTTTTGTTGGAACATGATATCTGCTTGCGGTAAAATTCAAACAGTTCAGAGATATGTAAAGGGGAATTCATCTGCACTCCAGCAGATCTGGGAAGACCAGGGGGTACTGTCTTGGGTCTTTTGGGTCTGTTTCTGTCAGTGGATGAATGGACTGCGGTTTGTGTAGTACTTGTTAATGCTCAATGAAGCGGGGTTATAATCTCCATGATGATGATGTTGTTATTATATTGCATTGTGTTATATTGCAATGTCTTTATTATGTTGTATTATATTATTATATTGCATTAAACTTTTTATTTCATGGATGAATATTTTGCTTTCACCGGGTGCTTGCAGTGCTCACAGAGGCCTAAAGAGGGCGCCAGACACATGTGGGTACTGAGACTAGAACTCCGGTCCTCTGCAAGATCCACCGAGCCATCTCTCCATCACTTCTGAACACCCTGCTTCTCATCAGAGTTTTTGCACAGGAAGTAGAAGGACAAGAGCCAGGACGATGCCCTCTGTCGATCAGCCTCCACGTTTGCTGACACTGTGTGCTTGTCTGGCCTTGATCTTATGACTTTCACTTTTTAGAAATTTCATATTTCAGAAACTTTCGTAGACACAGGTGGCGAGAATAGCCTCTTGAGCTCTCATAGCTTCCTAGCAAATATCAATAGTCTTTGCCCTGAGCTATCCCAAGCCCTGCTACTTACACTGCGCCAAGGACCTCTGTAAAACAAGTTTTAGTCCAGTTTTTCCACTTCACTCTCTCAAGGCTCTATCTATCTATCTACTATCTGTCTGTCTATCTATCTATTATCTATCTAATTTTCCTATTTATCTATCATCTATGTCTATCTATCATCTATCTACCTATTTATCTATTTTCTATCTATCTCTATCATCTACCTATTTATCATCTATCTATTTTTTCTGTATCATCTATGTCTATCTATCTATCTATCTTCCCATCCATCCATCCATCCATCCACCTATTAAAGTTAGGCCCCGGTTCTTCCTCCCAGCCCCATGCACGCAGAAATAAGACTCAGACTCAAAATGTACAAATACCTTGGCCATATAGCTAGGCTCTTCTCTGAGTAGTTATAACTTAAAATATCCCATTTACTCTAGCCTGCATTCTGCCACATGACTGGGTGCCTGTGCTCAGGTACATTTGTCTTGCTAGTCACATCTTCCTGAGGAATCTCCCACTTTCTCTTCCAGAATTCTTTCTCCTCTCCATGTCCCACCTCCTAATTCTTGCCCAAGCCATAGGCCATAGGCTTTTTAATTGACAGGTGATACATCCATACAATATACAATATGTTCTCTCTACATCCACCTATCTACCTACCTATCTTCCATCTATCTACCTACCTATCTATTTATCTATATACCTATTTATATTGTTTACCTGTCTGTTTATCATCTACCCTTCCATCTATTTATATAATCTATCACCTATATGCTTGCCTGTCTGTCTACCATCTATTCAACCATCCATATAATCTATCATTCTTTTTACCTATTAATCTATCATCTATCCATTCATCTATATTACCTATCATTTATCCGTCTATCTATATAATCTACCATCTGTCTATCATCTATCCATCCATCTATATAGTGTATGTTTGTATCTGCCTATGTATCTATCTATGTGTACATATCTATGACAATCTATCAATCATCTCTATATACTGGGGTGGAACCCAGTGTCTTGCTAACACTATTCTGCTGAACTTCATGCCCAGTCTCCCACCTCACAAATCATCTTAACCACACCTGTCTCTGTGGGGGGCAGGTTTGGCTTCTCTCCATAAGCCAGCATCTCCCATGCTAGCTCCCATAACCCTGTGTCTGCAGAAATGTACAAGGGATTGAGAGTAGCTATGTTAACAGCAGCTGTCTCTGAGCCAAGGGAGGCCCCACATCACCTCTATTGATCTGCTTTCTGTTTGGAGTGCTGTTATCCGCTTTGATGAGGGTGACAGGACACCACTTTATAAGATTCCTCAGTGCTCCAGGCCAGAGCCTGCAGACCTTCCACCCCGCCAATCTGACAATCCGACGACATCCTAGAAGTGTCTACCTCAACATCCCAAGGATTTACCGCTAAAAACCTTATCTGTTCCCAGCACCTGTGGCTGGCAAGGACGTCAGGGGAAGGGAAGGGAGAATGGGAGAGGGATTTGGCAGTTTCCTAAAGACAAGGTGTCACGACTGCAAAGATATTAATGAATGCCAAAACACGTGGCCAGCTCTGTCCAGCGTCTTTGAGCTCCCTTTCTAAGCCCACAACACTCTCTGTGTGCAAAGGACCAGGAGGGGTGGACAGAGATGTTTAACCTCCCTCCTGTCCCAAATGCAGCTAAAGCCATTTTTAGAAAGGTGTGTGGGTTTACCAAGAGGTACCCTTGTTCTACAGGAGCTGAGTCATCTGGTAAAAGCCATACCTTCCTTCCTTCCCCCTTGTTGAAGTCCTAAATTCGTTTTCTTTGATGAGGGATGAAGAAGGCATTAACGTTTGGGATTGAATCCACGAGGCTGACCTTTGACCTGGGCAGTGATCCAGAGATTTGGGTGAGCAGAGGAGAACCTGGTTCTCTCTCTAGAGGGACTGAAAAGCTATGATGTCTCTTTATGGTCCCTTCCTGATGCCTGGGACAGAGAAAGGACAAAGAAAGGTAGAGTTAACAAACAACCGAGACCTCATATGAACACCTGGATCTAGTTTTACAGCAGCTTTAAGAACTTCTATGTGGGCCAGAGAGATGGCTCAACAGCTAACAGTGCTTGAAGCCTTGCTTGATGGCCTGAGATCAATCTCTGTGACCCAGATGGTGGAATGAGAGAACCGAGTCTTGTATGTTGTCTTCTGATCACCATAAGCACCCCTTACACAAGCACAAGCACACACACTTCACACACACACACACCTCACACATACATACACACATATCACATACACACTAGACATACCACCATCCCCCCTACACACAGGAAGACACATACACAAACACCACACATAAACACATACACATACCACACACACACTAGAAATTCCACCATCCCCCCACATACACAAATATATACACACATCTCACACATACACATACACTAGACATACTACCATCCCCCCACATGCATATGCATATACCACACACATCACACACACATATACAAACACATACATACCACACACACAAACACAGCCACTTACACACCACACACACACACACACACCACACATACACACATACCACACACACTAGACATACCACCACCACCCACATATACACATATATACACACACCACACACACACACACCACACATAAATAAACATGCAAGACATACCACCATCCCATACATATACCACATATACACACAGGGAGACACACACAGAGAAACAAAGAAAGACTAAATAAATGTACTAAAAAAGAACATGTGTACACGTGTGTTTAAGCACATGTGTGTATCATGGTACATGGGTGGAGGTTGAAGGACAACTGCCAGGAGTTTGTTCTCTTCTCTCACTGTGTAGGTTCCAGGAATTGAACTCAGGTGGTCACAAGCACCTTTACTCCCAGAGCCATTTCCCCAGCCACAAGAGATATTCAAACCACTGAAAGACAGCATGGGTGGGTACTCCAAATGGGAGTTCAGGCCCCATCTTGATTTCTTCTCTCTCCTCTATTATGACTTCCTGGGTTCAAAGCCAAGGAAGTGGTCCTGAGGCTACAACCTTGCTCCAAGCACCTAGGAGGGGTACATGTCTATACCTCTTATATCTCCAGAAGAGGAGAAAAAAGAACAACTTTGGTCTTCTGGTTGGGAGCCACAAACCTTTCCCATGAACCTGTCTTGAAGAAGGATGCCATGGCATTTTGGACAAGAACCCAGAGAGAACTGTGTCTGTTTGTGTGATCCATGAATTGCAGGGGTAGCAACTTGGTGATAATCAGGACACATTACAATTTTTATGGAATACAGAAGTGAATGTCACTGGGTGAGAAGTGGCTAAGAATGGGCTCCAGAGGCAGAAAAGGGTCCATATCAATGCCACTGGGATAATTTCATAGCCCAACTGCTGCCATCACCCATTGGAGGTCCGCTCATTTAGGGCAGCCCACCACCACATCTGAAATCCCCTTTGGCTGTCTTGCTCCTACATGGACAATCTCCAACTACCTCTTTAGATCAGTCTTCTCAAACATCACTTGTAGCTCTGTTGGGTTGGTATTCTTGCTTCGGCCCCTGTGAAAGAGTCAGCTAGCACAGCCTTTGTAGCTCCTAGCTCTTGGGCAACTTTAGAAAAAGATGAGCATACAGGCCCCCAAAGGCCAGGGGAGCCACTAAACCTTCATTATCAGTTGTACACTATTAGTCTCACCCTCAATTTGTGGGGCTCCAAGTGAAAGTGTGGAGGTCCCAACACATATGGGCACATGGCTGCTGCACAGGATAACAGAAGCACACTGACCTTGACTCTCAGCTGCCACAGCAACCCAATATGATGAGTTCTAGTGGAGACTCAGCCTTCTTAGAGTTATCTATGAGACACAGCGAGATAGAAAACATCACCTCCTGTATGAGCTCAGTTGCTCTGCAAACATCCATGTCCCAAGTTCCTCTCTATTCCTAAGCCAGGCTCATGGAATGGAGCACAGCTGAACTCCTGAAGATAATTGTGACTTGGTTCAGAGGACAGTCACTCACAGCCCACAGGAATACCCTTGCTTTCTTGTAATCTCCTCTCTCAAAAGTTTCATCCCTAGACACACTCCATGACAGGAAGTTTAAGGGAGGATACAGGTAGACAAGAATTCAGGCGGAACAGAGCAGAGCCAGGCCCTCTGATATGGAGGTCCAGGCAAGTGCCCACCTTGCCCAGGTGGAGGGCACCGTGGAAGATAAGCTCTGATCTCTCCTGCTTTTGGAGACTTCTTTTCTCAGTTGATCCATGCAAGCTACGAGCTCCCAGATCCTCCAGGACACAGAACATGGTCCTACCTGCCTGTCACACAAATTCTACAATGAGCTTTGGTCTTTATAAAAAACATAACGTCCTCTTCATGGGTTCCCTATCAAAGCCAAAGGCTGTTTTTTTTTTCTTCTGATGTTAATTAGGTATAGGGGAAATTGTGGTTAGCTCTTAGAAAAAATCACATCTCTTGCTCGATGAATCATTTTCATAACTAAAGAAAAAGAAATTCGGCCTGTGACTTGAGTATGAAAGCAGAAAACAGTCTTTTTTTTTGTTTTTTGGTTTTTTTTTTGTTTTAAGTGGAAAATTTTTTCTAGATTGATCAGAGTCAAGAGTTCACAGTTTGTTTCCAGGGTGCCTTGAGCAAAGCTTAATATTTTACCTCCCCTGGGGAGGGAGGGAGGGGTGGAGAGACTACAGATTGTGATTCTCCGCTGACACAAAACATTAGGAAGGAGTTGATTTCCTTAGAGGCTCTGGGTGAGCCTGACACGGGTGTTCAGACCCTCTTTGGGCTTTGTCAGTCTGCCCCAGTCTCTTACATACCTCACTCAGAGTCACATCCCAATCCACCTCTCTTCACGGGAACATAAAGGCATAAGGAGACATTGCTGAGCGTGGCATCCAGACAGCAGCCAACCTGTGTTCCCAGGGTCCAGTGCTAGGGTCTCAAATCCAGTCTCAACAGAACAAGGAAGGATGAGGAAGGGGGTTCTTCACCATAGAAGCTAACAACGAGGCCAGAACCTTTACTTTCCCATGAGCAGATTTAGTAGTGTGTGACATGGTGAAGGGTTTTGGGTCCACCAAATTAAGAAGTCTCAATAGTGTTTTAAGCCAGGCATCATCTCCAGTTGCCAGAGGAAGGAGTGAGGCTATGAATGGCTTTTCCCACTGCCACTCATAAGTACCTGACCTAGCCAAGCTTTATTCTCAAATGTATACTGTCATGATTTTTAGAACAGTTTGATCGCCCAAGAAGAAAGAGACTCGGTTGTCACTTCTGCAGTCCCTGCTGTCATCCACATTAAGCGATGATTACTTCCTGTCCTAGCTAGCTTCAGCTGTCAACTTGACATAGCCTAGAGTCACTTGAGAAGAGTGTCTCAGGTGAGGGATTGTCCAGGTCAGATTGGCCTGTGTGTATGTCTGGGGGGGGGGAGGGTGTTGGGGAAGGGATTGTCTTGATTGACTCAAGAGGGCCTGGCCCACTGTGGGCAGCACCATTCCCTGGGCAGGTGGTCATGCGCTATTACGAAAGCCAGCAGGCAGAGTCTTCCACTGTTCCTGCTTTACTTCCTTGACTGTGAGTGAGTTCCTTGGTCAGCAAGCAGGCTTGCCTTCAAGTTCCTGCCCCAACTTGTCTTAATGATGGATTATATAATTTGAGTGTAGAAGAAGAGAATCAACTTTGTAAGGTCACCCCCAAGTATCAACCCTACTGGATTTTTGAGTGTTCAGATTAAAGGTATGTATGACACCCAGCCTACATTCGAGTTTCTGTATGAGGTCCTGGTCCCTGTTCTTCAGGGTAACTATACCTAGTTGTGTAAACTGGGCTGGGGTGCAAGCCAGGGTTGTCTGTCTGGAATGCCAATAACCAAAAACACTGAGCAAAGTAAATCTCTCTGTCATCCAAAAAGCAGTCACAGTGACCAGTCTCCTACATATTTCTCCATCACTTCTAAGACTTCAGTGACATGTGACCCACCTCTGGCCAAGTTTGACCCTGAGGCGGGGGTGGTGGGTGGGGGAGGTGGTTCATTTCCCTAGAGCCTGTCAGTTGTGGCTTCTGCTGCCACTATCTGTGATGTCCTCAGGGGCATGGTCTCTCTGGTTCCCCGATCCCCTGTGTTGCTCACTCCTCTCGTCCTGCTTCTCTCTTACCTCGGAGGCTCTCACTGACCAGATGTAGTCCATGATCCATGCATTTCAGTATCACCAGGGAGCTGATCAGAAAGGCAGAGTCTTTAAGCCTCAGCTCCCCCGATGTTTCACCCGACTTCCATTAAAGCCACAGGTGGCAGCTGGGCACAGATGGATACAGAGGAGCCAGTGCAAGTGTCTGGCTCTCTGTCCTTGTGTGTGTGACTCCCAAGACAGAGATGTGTTAAGAACAGAGAATGGGGAGTTTGTGCAAAAGACTGGGTGTAATCTCCTCTTCATGGGGCCTTTGTGTGAGAAGCCTATATGCTGCGGCATGCACTCACCGTATCCCGCCTTCTCCGCCATGATGGACGGAACTCCAGAAGCCGTGAACCAAAATGAATTCCTCCCACCCCCAAATTGCTTCTGTCAAGTGTTCTGGTGCAGTCGTGAGAGACGTAACTAACGTAGGTAAGATCAAGGATCAGGGTTTGTCTGTGCACGTTCCATAGCAATAGCTGTGGATGGTGGGGACCGTCCCTGCTGGAGTCTCAGGGAGAAGGGAATCATACTGGCAAGTTAATCTGCTAACAGAGTCCTTCTGTGTCCCCTACCTGGCTGAACATTGCCCTACCTCTAGTTTGGGTCCACCCAGAGCCTCAGTCTGTGACGCTATTTGGAATTTGGGGCAACGTAGATATACTTAGCGAATACGATTAAACCTGTTGGATTAAGGGAAGCCCTAGACCCATGGAATCTCATGTCTCGTGTTATCATTCATTGCTTAGCTATGTCTGGACACACCCACTGTACCCCTATATCCTCATCATTGGTGCAGTGACCCCTTCTCTCCACAGCTGAAGGGAATCTCAGCTAGCCACACTGTCCCCACAGTTTCCAGAGCCTTCCAGAACATTCAAAGGTCAGCAGAACTGGTAGAAGGGAAATCTTGACCCTCAGCTTAACCTGGACTTAAAAAAAAAATCAGTGAAATTTCACAGTCAGGCAATTTCCTTCTACTCAGTGATTTTTTTTTTTTTTTTTTTTGGACAGGGGAAGATAAAAAGGCTTTTTGGCTAAAACATTTTGGTTGGTAGAAAATAAATTGGAAAAAAAAATGCCATAAAGTGTCTTACTCTCTGAAACATAATGTACCCCAAAGCACAATGGTACTGGGAGAAATTGGCCTCTGTCTCTGGCTTCTTCAAGTCTCGCTTGACACAGATTTGCCTGTTAGCCTGTCCGCCTGTAAGCAGAATTCAGCTGTCAGAGCCTCAAGTTCCCCAGGTTTGCTTAAGTTTTCGCTGTCCGGAAGTAACTAATAAGCCTCTTGTAGCAAACCCATTGGAAGCTCAGTGTAGCATCTTCAGACTCAAGACAGGATGGCTGAAGCCAAATGGCTGGGCACTGTGCAAGCTGGGGCAAATGTGCCCACTTTACAAGCTGATCTGTGGGTGCCATCTGGCCTCTGCTCTCTTAGAGCATGGTCTTCCAAGGTTGCCCAGGGAGGGAAAAAATGGGTGGTGTGTGTGACTCAGCTGTTTTTACTGTACACAGGAGACTTATCTTTGCATTGTGTTTATTATGTCCAGCGTGTCCTGGCCATAGCCCTTTCTATTGGTCTTCACACCCAGACTTCCCGCTGCATTTTATGTGGGGTGGACTCTATCTCAGATGCACCTAGAGGCTCAAGTTAAATGGTGTTCCCCTGAGTGGCCTCCGTTGACCTTCTTGATGGGCTCTCAGCCTCATTAAAACTTCACTGAGTTTTAATAATAAATAATAAAATTTATAAATATAAAATATAAATATTACATAACTATTTACATATAAAATATAAATAAATTTAAAATAATACATAATAAAAGGTATTTATTTTATTTACCTATGTGTACACTGTAGCTGTCTTCAGACATACCAGAAGAGGGCATCAGATCCTACTAAAGATGGTTGTGAGCCACCATGTGGTTGCTGGGAATTGAACTCAGATCTCTGGAAGAGCAGTCAGTGTTCCTAACAACCAAGCCATCTCTCCAGCTCCTCCTTAATATATATTTTTTAAACATTAATTCTCAAACCCTTTGAAAATTTCAGACACCTATACACCTATCTTGATCATATTCACCCCTCACTCTCCATTTCAACTCTTCCCAGGATTGCCCATAATATCTCCTCTCTAACTCCATGCCTTCTGTCTGTTTAACCCATGGGGTCAATCAGTGCTCCTCATATGCTCATGGGTGTA
The DNA here is from genome assembly GCF_000001635.26 of Mus musculus. Lineage (NCBI taxonomy): Eukaryota > Metazoa > Chordata > Mammalia > Rodentia > Muridae > Mus > Mus musculus. The sequence goes on along the minus strand of NC_000071.6, from coordinate 127,568,907 downwards.
CAGTCATTCACTGGGACACGGGGAACCTACCAGTGGCCGTAGTCCTAAAGGAAAGTGACCTCCCCCCCCCCCCCAAGCACTCAACTGTCACCAGCTCCTCAGCTAGGGCCATGGCCCCAGGAGCCCCTTCCCCCTCCATGCTGGTTTTTAACTGGCTTGATCTGGTGCAGGTGACCAGAGCTGCTGTGTGCCCATATGCAACAGTCACATCGTGTCCAGAGGAAGGCATCTCTCAGCATCCTCCCGTCCTCTGTTTTTTTTTTATATTCTTTCTGCCTGCTCTTCCTCTGTGTTCCCTGAGCCTTGGGGAAGGGGCTGCTAGAAATATCCCGCCTATGGCTAAGCACTCATAATCTCTCATTCTCAGCACTTTGAGCAGAGCTGTGCCTCTCAGCCTTAACCACCATGCACTGCAATCAGAAGCTTCTCTTTGCAAGGCTAGGAGCAGAATTAATCAAAGGGTGCAGAAATAGCCATATAGAAGGGAGTTTGATAACATGAACATTTAGAAAATTGTCATCAGTAGGTCCCCTGTAGGACTTATGCCTTCCCAAGCCAAGGGTTTTGACTATCTTTACAATGACAGAGGTGAATTACCTCCTGGGGAGCAGGCTTCAATCCAGTCAAGTGAGTGTTTGGTAACCCCATTACCATCTTATCACTATTGTACTAGTGGCTCATCTTGCCTTGCAGGTCAGTATTATAGCAGCCAAAGATAAGACATTCCATGACCTTTCTCCCTCAGCAGCCTGCCTAGCACCTTCTGATGCTATGAAAACATGGTATGTTGGTGTATGTTTGTAATTCCAGGCTTGGGTGTGTGCACGTGTACGGTAGGAGGCTTGATGACAGTCTGGGCTACATATTGAGTTCCAGTCTAGCCTGGACCACAGATCAGACATGGTCTCACAAAGAGTGTCTCGATTAAGCAATGTTTATGGGCGCCTTTAAATTTTAAAAATAAGCAGAGGCTCTTGTTTATAACAATTAGCTTTGAGAATTCAAACGCACACAAAATTATGGGCAGAATTGAAGATGAAAAAGACACCCTCTTCTGATAAGGTGAGTTACTCGTTTCTCTTTCTGAAAGGAGAGGGGAGGTTTTTGCAGTCTCTTTTTATTCCTTTGGCTTTTCTTTGCCTCCCAAATGCCATGTAAGTGGACCTGAATTTCTTTTCTATAGCTCCAAATTCCATTTTTAGCCCAAGATAATGTATGTAAAGCTTGCATTCACATGGTAATTAAGACCATCCTCTTTGGATACTGGATCTTACTTGTCACATTCTAGCTGTGACCTTAAAGAGGTTGCTGTGAGCTGGACTCCTTGTCAGCAATAGGGTTCACACAGCTGTGCTGGGTCCATAACTGGACAAGGCTTAACCCAGGCCCCGGCATAGAAGAAAACTCCATTGAACAGAGTCTCATTATTTCTGTAGTGAATACTGGTGTTAATAGAGATACCAAGGTCTCCATGTGAACTTGAGAAGGATTCTATTCCTTTATTTTGACCGTCATTGTGTGTGTGTGCCCATGTGTGTGTGTGTGTGTGTGTGTGTGTGTGTATGTTGAGGCCTGAAAACAACACTGAGTGTTGCTCTTCAGAAGCTGTCCATGTTTTCTTTTGAGACCGAATCTCTCCCTGGCCTCCAATTTGCCCTCATGCGTGGCTTTTGTCTGCAGGGGTCGAGTCGGGAGAGACAAATGCAGGTCCTCATGCTTGCCTGGCAAGTGCTCTTAAGCAACCGAGTTGTCACCTCAGCCCAGCTCATTTCTGAAACGCCATGAAGCCTGACAAGGAATAAGGGGTGACACTGGAGTAGCTGTGTGGCTCTCACCTGCCTACAGCTCCCCACTTCTGGCTTTCATTGACCGCCTCCTAGTCCCTCTCATTATCTCACCCTTTGTAAGCAAAGATACAGCTAGTCAGCTGGTGCTAAGTAGTTTGTTGGTCCAGCAACATTGGGACAAGGTACTCCTGTCGGATTTTATGACGAGAACCGGATGAAAAAAACGTTAGCTTCTATAGGCTCCCATCTGCATAAAGAGAGAGATGTTTGAAAAATGAGCTGACACACAGGTCCTTGAGATAAACGGTGACGATTGTGATGATCGGTGTTCACTCTAAGAGGGAGGCTGGGCAGAGCTGGTGCTCAGAGAGGAGGCTGTGAATCCGTGAGGGCAGATCTGATTGATTGAGGGGCTGGCAACAGAAACCCTTACTATCTAAGTGAGGCCATATTTGAATCTTAAATTTGCATCATAAGAGGTGTTTGAATATGGTGAAAGATCCCAATGAGTGAAATAACTGAGCAAGGTTGATCTCTTTGTATTTTCATGAGTGTGCGCTTGTTTGTATGTATGTGGAGTCTCTGGGATGATGTCAGGAATCGTTCTCCCTTACTCTTTCACCTTATTCAAAGAGGCAGGGTCTCTCAATCAAACCCAGAGCTCACTGATATGGCATGTCTCCATAGCCAGCTTTCTCTAATGAATTATGTGTCTCTGTCCACCACCCAGCATTTATATGGGCTCTGGGGATCTGAACTCTGATCCTTAGGCTTGGACTGCAAGTGTTTTAGCCACTGAGCTATCTTCTAGAACGTCTTGACTGACAGTTGACACTGACTTCAAATACCTCACTGTGGTTCCTGGAATATGGATAGTCATTGGTGAATATTGGTGACCTATCAGTCTCTAGAGTCACCTAGGGGATAAATCTCTGGGTGTGTCTGTGTGAGATTTTCTAGACTGGGTTAACTGAAGAGGGAAGACCCACCTAAATGTGGGCAGCATCTTTCCACATGCTGAGGTCCTAGACTGAATAAAAAGGAGACAGTGAGCTGAGCATTAGCATCCATCTCTCTCTGCTTCCTGACTGTGGATGGGACCAGCTGCCTCACGCTGACCCTAAGCTGCCCTGCTGTGACCCTGTGTGACTATGTGATCAAACCTGTCCATCATCAGAATAACTCCGGATCAGCCCAGAGTTGAAGCGTGGGGAGGGGCAAGTGTATTGTCTCTTCTTTAAAATGTGAGCTCTTCTGCAGGCCCATGCCTGCCAGGATCGGAAGACAGGAAGTAGATAAAGTAAAGAACGTCCCACGAGACACTGACTTTGGAAGCATGGCAAGCGTTTTAATGACAACTGCCACCACAGGTATAAATAAATAGCTTTTTTTTTTTTAATCTATTGTAAATGCTACAAATATATGTGTCAAAGGTCCAACCAAGGCCACTAGGCTTCTGAGACCTTTTCTCAGCTACTGATTTTAGTAATAGAAAAAAAACAAAAAAACCCAAACAATGGCCGTCCCCTGGTCTCTCTGTGAATGCTGCTCTGCTGAGGGTCACAGTGCCCAACATCCTCTCCCTCAGCTGATGGATGGAGAGCGCCAGGCTCCGGACATCCTAGTTCATTTGATCCCTCCTGCTTTTTGCGTAAACACTCTGTTTTGAGTGGATATGATACTGCATTGTGCTGTTAACACAGCCATACTCTTCAAAGCCGCAGTTTGATTGACAATCTAACATAGATTTCTTTTTTTTAAAAAAATCATTTTGAGTTCATGCTGGTTCGCCTTGCCCAGTAATAAAATCAGATAACTCCAGCCTGCCCCTCCCCCACATGTCTTTTCTGTTTGTTCAGTACAGGGTCGGCTGTATCTTGTGGTAGACATGGCCCATCTGCCTGACTCTGCACACCTCGAGTTTATGGATTTCACTCACAGCTCTTCACATAGAGGCATCCCTATGCCCAAACTGCCGGAGACACCCACTGAGTCTCTGTCTCCATAGGGAGTGGCCAGGTGTCACAGGCTGCACTCTGTTCTCTTGGCCATACCCTATTCAGATAGCTGTGAACATTATTCCACTCATTGGCCTGACCCGGCTGATGACAGATTGTGGGGTGCACTCTCCCCATGTGGGGAACTGCACACTTGCTATATTGTTAAAACAAAACAAAACAAAAAAACAAAAAGAATTACAAACAAGCCAGAAAATATTAACAAAGCAAGAGATGTATAATATAAAGACAGGTTAATGTTACAACGTAAAGACTGGATTCGTTGATGATCTTCTTAAAAAGAGGGGGAAAAAGCTATCTAATGAATAGAAATATAATTTACATTTCATTTAGGAAAATGTACCACTTGGTCCTCAGAAATAAACATGACATTGAATCAAATGGAGGCTTAGGACCTTAGAAAGAAACATGGAAGCAAACAGAGATAATGGAATCCAATGTAAAATTCTCATTCTTCCTAAGAGGTGACCATTGTTCAGATGTGCCTCTCCTTGGGCAGAAGGCTAACAGACCTGGACTGTCCTCAGAAGCATAAAGACTGAATTAAAATGTAGGCCTTCTTTTAGCAAGCCCTATTTTTACATTTTGTTCCTTTATTAGAAATATAAACCGACAGTCATTTGTGTGTTTTTTTTATTCGTCTTTTTATATATTTTTTTTAACAAATATTTTTGGTAGCTTGTCTGCAGTGTCGTTTGATTCATAAAATAACTCTCTCATGTCTGAGCAGTTCTCTTTCGGATCCACTCTGCCTCGCTGCTGAGTCAGAGACTCAAACTTCTGGAAACCTACCATCCTTTGCTGCTAAAAAAAACAAAAAACAAAAAACAAAAAACAAAAAAAACTGCTTTAGTATAAAAACATCCCTTCCCAGCTTCTAACCTGCTACCTGGTATTCTGTGGGCCCCAGATTTCCTCACTCAGTCCACTGAGAGCTCCTTCCGTTCAGCTACTCTGCTGAGGGAGGTCGGGAAGGAGGCTACTGTCCCAAGTTGGCGAGGAGGCCAGAGCGCTACACACTGTCTTGGAATTTCTCCAGGTAGGTTCTGAGTTCCTTGGGTGCGCCCACGTCCAGGTCTTGACAAACCCACTTGATATCATCTTCCCCACTGAGGATGGAGTTCACCGTGGGGCAGCTTTCCTCAGGTGGGATGGTGAATGTGGCAAACTTGACCTTCTTCATCTTGGAGGTGGGTGAGTTTGCAGGCTCCTGCCTGGGCTCCCTGGTCTGCCGTCCCCCGGAGCCTGGCGGCCTGTGAACCTGGCTCTGCGTGGGCTTTTGGGAGCCACCGTTGAGAAGTAAGTGGTTGTTCTCCTCACAGCCCCCCAGCCCTCGGTCTATGATGGTCGTGTGCTCATCCTGGGGTGGGGACAGGTCCCCAATGTTCTCCAAGAGCTCCGCCTCATTGCCCAGCCAGACCCAGTCATGAGAGTGGGTCATGGATGCCTGGCCTTCCAGAGGCACCTGTTTGTGCCTGTACTTGAAGGCAAAGGTGGCGCAGTTAATGAGAAAGACAAGGATGGCCAGGCAGAAGACACCTAGGAGGGCATACATCCCAATCTCTAGGTCACTCAGGCCATGGGCTGTCTGCATGAGACCATTCTCCTCCAGTGTGCCCCTGGTCTTGGCCTTGGGGAGGTCCACATGGGCCGGGAAATTGGTGAAGTCAATGGGTATGCTGTGTAGCCTAGCCCCGTCCCGCCTGCCACTCTTCCCCACGTTGTTATCCAGCAGGGACTTGGTAGTGGTGGTAGCACTCAGCGCTCCTTCTTCACGATCCCCAGGAAAGTTGCCATGGTATAGTTCATCCTGGCCTGGGCGTTCCAGGTCCTGAATCTTCTGCCGACGGTCACTGGCATGGTTCTTGATCTCCTCCTCATCCTTTTCTCCAGTCTGGCTGGAGTCAGCGTCATCCCATCCAAACTTGACCCCCACGTGGCCAATGCCAACAGCCAGCACACTCTTGCGCTTGGATTTCTGACAGGCTTCGGCAATGGACATATCGACCCGGAGCAGTGGGCCCTGGCCTTCTCCTTCAGCTACCACGGTGGGCCACCAAGGCGAGAGGGGTTGGGGGATGGACACGACAGCCTCGTCCAAAGAGATGGCAGTCAAGGAGAAGTCCTTGGAGTCGTAGATATCCAGGGGTGTCACTGAGCCATCACTGAACTGGAGCCATGTGCTGATTATAGCTTCCTGCAGGGAGAGAGACCATGAGAACCATTTGGGAGGTGCCTTATCTCCAGGAACCCCTCCTAAAACACCACCGAAGCAACAGGAAGGGTGACATGAAGTCCTGATCTAGTTCCAACATACTGGGGAAGCAAATAGGCTTTCCATCAGTCAGAGAGATACCATGACACAGCTCCAGCCCAAGCCACCTTCTGGAGTTCATCTAGCTGGCAAGGTCATCTATCCAGTTCTGGATCAGCTTTTTGTTATTTGTCAATCACTTATTCCTGGGCTCATAGGCCATTAGTGAGTTTGTAGAGGTAGGAAGCAGAGGCAGGAAGTGATGTCAGAGCCAAAGACCTGAAACTGGAAACTATAGGCTGGGAATGTGTAGCGGTTGGTAATGAGTTTGCCTACAGTACATGAAGCCCTGGGTTTGACTAGGAGTGGCTAGCACTGCATAGACTAGGAGTGGTGGTGGACGTCTTTTCCTTCAGCACTTGGGAGAGAGTTGAGGCAGGAATATCAGGAACTCAAGGTCATCCTGCCATCTCGAGAGGGGGGGGGGGTTCTTGTCTGTCATGTGATGGCTAATCTTCGTTGTCAACTTGACTACATCCAGAATCAACTGAAACCTTTCTTGCTGCAAACCCTTGGAGGGGTTTTCTTAATCAAATTATTTAAAGCAGGAAGCCCAGCTCCAAACCTGGGCCACACCTCCAGTGGTAGCACAGGTAAGAGGACACAGAGGAAAGAAGCTTTGCTTTTTGCCTGCTTGCTCTCACTCTTGCTGGCAAGTTCCTCTATCCTGTTGCTGCAGCTGGTATTAAACCCAAAGTCTCCAGGACTGCAACATGGCTTGAAGACCAACAGATCTCTGGGAATCATCCAGAACTCCTGAGTCAGATTGAGGCTGCTGAGACATCCAAGTTCACACACTGAACAATACCCAGGTTCTCCACCTTTCCATCATGAGACAGCCATTGTTGAACTATCTGGACCACAACCAGTAAGTCATGCTAATAGATCTCCTTTCAATGTAGGGATTCATCCTTTCAGTTCTGTTCCTCTAGCGAACCCTAACTCAGGGCCCTTTCCCACCCTATGCTTTCCCAGGGTCTTATAGATATCTTTTGCTTTGTGGGGGAAACAGAGAAGCAAGTATATCTTTCCTTTGTATGACCCTGATGCACATGGCACACTCTTTGCAGGATTGTCAGGTAGACAGCAGTGACACTTGGTGAACTCAGCTCAGCTGTATCAGACTAAGAAAGCTCAGGTGAGGGAGTGGGGGGGGGGAATGGGGGGACTTTTGGGATAGCATTGGAAATGTAAATGAAGAAAATACCTAATTAAAAAAAAAGAAAAAAAAAGAAAGCTCAGGTGAGTGTCAGGGACCGAGTCACTAAAAAGACTTGCAATCATTCAGTCAATGACCAAACAGCCACACCCAGGGCTTCATGTCCCATTGTAGAGAACAGAGAAGGGAGTTTAAAAGTTCCTGAACAAGAAATGTCTTGGACCTATCTTCCTAATCCTGCTGTATAGCTCAGGGACAATATGGTGTAATGGTGGACATAGATCCACATAGCCGGGATGCTCCAGGGCATTTCCTGCAGGAGCATTCACTTTTAGCACCATGGACAGACCCATATCCTAGGCATTGCCAGCAAAAACTTGAACTTCTGAGATTCTAAAAGGGGAATCACAGAGCGTGTATGCCTATTAGGCATCCGCTGATATTCAGAGGATGCCTTTCCTGTAAGTTTAACTAGAGTGTCCCTCAGCTGTCAGGTTATCAAGAAGTTAGCAGAGCCCTGCTGTGCTGGAGACCCAGAGGTCAGCCACTGCCAGTCCCCATGGCTGGCTGAACCCAGCAAGGTTATGTTCAGCCTTTTCCTGCAGGCTCACTGCTATGCTCTTCTCTCACTACCAGAGCAGTCTTGATTGTGGGAGCCTTTCTGCTTGCCCATCGGTCACACCCATCTTAGACTCTATTGGTGCAGCAAGAGGGGGTGGGGGGAGAGTATGAGCCTCTCCATGTATGATGGGTGGGGAAATCTATCTCCTCTCTGCCACTGGTGGGAATAAGAAACCCCACACTCAGATCTGGTCTGGTGTGGCATTGCTAGTGTGCTGCAGGGAGTGTGCCGCAGGGAAGGCAAGCAGGAAAACAAGACTCAAAACTGGATCATCAAACACATCAAACCACATGGAGTTCCTTGGGAGCAGAGAAAAGTAAGGCAACTACTGTTGCACAAGGCTCCCCTGATAAAAACAAAACTATCTGTAGGTGGGTGGCAGGGGTCACAAGGGGGCATGTTAAAAATACACATGGGAGGGATGACTCAGTAGATAAAAACACGGGCTTTGCAAGCCTGGAGACATGAGTTCAATCTCAAAAACCTGTGTCAACGTGAAAGAAGAGAGAACAGACTCCTTAAGTTTGTCCTCTAATCTCCACATGTGCACTGTGAAACACACACACACACACACACACACACACACACACACACACACACACTACTGCTGCTGCTGCTGCTATTACTGCTACTATTAGTAGAAAGTACAAATCTACTATTAATAAGATGATCAGGCTACTATTGGAGATGTGGGAACAACTGGAAAAGACCGAATTAAAATAAACAAGGAAAAGAAAGATCACTAAAGAAAGAAAATGGTGAAGAAGAAGTTAAAGCAGAAACGACTCAGAGAGCAGAGGCGTGCGGAGACCTTTCAGGGTTTCTAGGAATGGAAAACTGAACGGGGTAATGTTGGCACAGGCCAGCAGTCTTGGGACTTGGGGAGTACAGGCAGAAGGATCAAGAGTTGGGTGCCAGTTTCAGCTACATAGCAAGTTGGAGGCCATCCTGGGTCACATGAGACCCCCTTCTCAAAGAAAAGAAGGAGAGAGGGTGTGGACAGGTGAGTGAACCACTTGAGATGCTTTATGCAACAGACAAGACATTGACTCACCAGCCAACACAGCCAATGTGTTTACTCAGAATTGGGAAGAAACAGAAAAAAGAAAAAAAAAGGCAGGTAGGCAGAGATTGATAAAAGAGAGCAAGAATTGTCAATAGTCTGGATACAAGTTTTAGGTGGAATTTGGAATGAGGAAAGCAATATTCTAGAACATTCTAGGGAATGGCGACCCTGAAATCCAACATGAAGGTAAAGGCAGAGACTCTGGAATGGTGTTGTGTGGGTGCCTGGATCTGGCTGTACCTGAAGGCATGAATGCCTGCCCACAGGCTGCTCCACTCTGTTTAGGTCATTTGAGGCTGAGCTGCTGCTCTTTGGAGTAGAAGGCCCAGAGCAAAGTTCTGTAAAGAAAGGGGGACTGACTGCTCTCAATGTCCTCCTCTTTTAAGCACAAGGACCATTTTTATTTGAGTTTGAGAGAAAAATAGCAGGGCAAGTAAGTTGTAAATCTTATCAGCTGTTGGGAGGAGGAGGTTGAGGAAGAGACAGAAGAGGAGGAGGAGGAGAAGGAGAAGAAGGAGGAGAAGGAGGAGAAGGAGAAGAAGGAGGAGAAGGAGGAGAAGGAGGAGAAGGAGGAAAAGGAGAAGGAGGAGGAGAAGGAGGAGAAGGAGGAGAAGGAGGAGAAGGAGGAGAAGGAGGAGAAGGAGGAGAAGGAGACTTCCATAACTTTTGAATTAGGGTTAGCAATGGAGGTCTGCAAGCAGCTATGTGTGGGGAGTGGACTTTCAGAAACAAATGAGAAATCTCAGAGTGGGAGAGGGCTGGGCACACTTAGAATTTTGTCCAAAGGTGAGAAGAAGAAAAAAAAGAGTAAAGAAGAATAGTTATTCTTTTGAGCTATTCTGCACTAATTTGAAATCTCATGATGGCGTGGAACACCTATCCTGCCAGTCAGCAGCTACGAGCTCAGCTTTCCATGATCTTCTATGATCAAGTTTGCATTCACCTTATTCATCTTAGCTCAAAGGCATCCCCTGGCCTGAAGTCAGAAATGCCAAGAAATTAACATGCCGTCCTGAATACAATAGATAGGTGGGTGTTATACTGATCTTTGTCTTCCAAGTGTGGTACATTCCTGATATTTCCTCAGCTGGCCCGGTCTCTCCAAGAGCCTTGGTGGGTGAGCATGCCTTCATTGGTAGCTGAGTGAGTGGCACAGCTATAGGACCCCCCTACCCTTCCTTGCACTCTGTCTGCTTTGCCTTCTGAGGAGCCTTCATCTTTCATATAAGTAAGGGAATCCTTGCAGAGGCTCAGCTTGTGGGGAAGCTGATATGGACAGAACGTGGCCCCATGCCTTTAGTTTCTGTTCTTGGAGCTCCGTCTGTGTTACCCATCACTTCCCCTTCTCACACTTACACCATCCACCAGAATTCCAGGCAACTCATCTCCCCCACCCGTCCTTTTCCACCCAAGCCTAAAAACAAGTGATGCTCATATTCTAGATTTTCAAAACGGAAGCTATTAATGACACAGGCAGAAGTGTCACTCTCTAATTTCTTATGGAGGAGATAAAATTCCATATGTTGTGGCTTGCTCTTCTTAAATTAATTTTTCTTCCCATTCCTGGATGGAGAAGGGAGTTAACATAAACCAAGCCCTTTTCTAAGAACAGTTGGGTTGAAACTTGTGGCTGGTCAGAGCCATTTCCATCAGTTCTGCCTTGTGACTCAGAGCTGATCCTTCAATTGTCTCATTACACTGAGGCTGGAAACGGCTTCAGGGAATCCAGCAGACGTCTCCCAAGACGACAAATGCCAAGTGACTTCAAATAACACAGAGCCACCAGTGATTTAGACCCTGCTTCTTAGAGAGTCATGCCTGCAAATTGAAGATGCTCTATCCACGGGTCTCCTGCATCTGGGCTAGGCATCCAATTACTGCTGGTTGATGAAGACAGATGGGAAATGCTGGATGTGGATGGTGGCTTTGTCCCACATCCTAGAGCAGTGGTCCTCAACCTTCCTGATGCTGCAACCCTTTAATACAGTTAGTTTCTCATGTTGTGGTGACCCCCCAACCATACAATCATTTCATTGCTACAACGTAACTATAATGTTGCTACTGTTATGAACCATAATGTAATCATCTGATATGCAGGATATCTGATATGTAACCCTCCCTACAAAGGGGGTCCTGACCCCCATGTTGAGAAACACTGTCCTTGAGGCTGTGATGCCTCTGCCCACTCTAATCTATGGCCTATTCTTAGCAAAGAGCTGTTAGCTTTTGACTTTTTTCTCTGTTTCTTTGGCTTTCATATTTTCTCCTTTTGTGCATATATGGATGTATGTAGGTCAGAGATTAATACTAGGAGTCTTCCTTAATTGCTCTCCACCTTAGATTTTGATACAGGGTCTCACTGAACCTGAAGCTTGCAGGTTCAGATAGGTTCAATGACCAACAAGCCCCTGGATCTTCCTGTCTTCACTTTCTGATAGCTGGGATGAGAAGTGTGTACCATTATGCCTGGCTTTTTATATGGATTCTGGAGATCTGAACTCAGGTGTTCACACTTACATAGCAAGAGCTTTAATGACCAAGCCCTGCCTCCTCATCTTTTATTCTCTCCTTTACAAACCAGAACACACCTTGTCAATTCCTGTCCTCAGGGAAGAAGGGCAGAGGAGCTGGCCCTGGGGACTGGACATGGCTAGAATGAACACGCACCCAGTCTGTATCGTTGAGCATTAGAATCAAAGGCAGCAACTGCCCACTGTGCTAGGCAGGCAGACTGGCTTTTCAAAAACAAATTCAACAGGGTTTCCAGGAGTCAGGTGCAGGGGCAGGGATGTTCTTCTTATCTGCATCACATGGTGCAGTTGTCTATGGGACAGGGATGGCTTCCTGGGCTACCTAGCAGAGGGCTGGTAATGGAATTACAACCTCCTTTAGGGTCATTGATTCTTGCTGCTAGTGGTAGAAGAGGATGTCAGAGCCTGGGGCAGAGTCTATGTTGTGAGAAAGGTGAGGAAGTGGGGGAAAGGGGAACTGACAGCCACAAGGACCTGAGAGAGGCACAGGGACAATTACAATAGCTGACCAAGAGATGGGGACCTCTTTCATCTGCAGTGAGGAACTTGCTCCCATCAGCAACACCTCTGGAAATAAAGCCTTCTCTGGATGAGAAATCAGCATTGTGATACCTTGAGTGCCAGGTCCAGCTGAGCTTCCCCAAAATGGGGATAGTATTGCAGTTAGCTGTTAAGTAGCCATAACTGTTACACAGCAGTAGCTAGCTGATACGCCACTGTGTGCTGAATACCATCCCAGAGTCTTACCCGGAGCCCACAGCTGGGAGGAGGTGGCCATGTGGATGTCACACAGCTTGAGTCATGTGTTTGCACCACTAACTCAGCCATGTAGAAAGGGGAATAGGGAGCCTGTGTCTGTCAGTGGTGAAACACTGCATGACATTCTGGTCTTCCCTAGTGTGATGGTTTGTATATTCTTGGGCCAGGGAATGGCATCATTTGGAGGTGTGACCTGGTTGAAATAGGTGTGACCTGGTTGGAGTAGGTGTGTCACTGTGGGTGTGGGCTTAAGATCCTCACCCTAGTTGCCTGGAAGTCAGTCTTCCACTAGCAGCCTTTGGATGAAGACGTAGAACTCTCAGCTCTGCCTGTGCCATGCCTGCCTGGATTTTGCTGTGCTCCCTCTTTGAAGATAATGGACTGAACCTGTAAGCCAGCCTCAATTAAATGTTGTTTTTTATAAGACTTGCCTTGGTCATGGTGTCTGTCCACAGCAGTAAAACCCTAACTATGACACCTAGCTAACCTCCCTGGTTTTGCTCTGTCTAGATCTGATGGCCACTGTGTTCTGGCTCAGGAGTATGTCCATTTCCACAGATACTGTTTTGTTCCTATTGTGGTATGTGAAGGACTGTAGCCTCCATTGCTATCCTGTCAGGTTTAGAGCCTGTTCCCTGTCCCAACCATGGCAGGCCAACCTCCTGGTACATCTTGTCTACATTGGGGTTTAACTATAGCTTTACTGCAGTCTGCCAACTTCCCCTGGTTACATGTCACCCATGGGAACCAAGTCTGAAGCTAAGTGCCTGAGTGAACAAGGAGCCAGCCCTGTGCGAGTCCTGAGGCCCCCACTGCTTCTTGTCTAACAGTGATGGACAGTGACCATCCCTCATGGAGGGACTCATGGGGAGGAATGGTGACAGAGGCATTCCCCATAGCACATGGTAGTTGCTTCTAATTATCAAACATGAAATGATCCCTCTCTAATGATTGAGGTCTCTAATGATTGAGGATTCAGGTGGGACTCTCCCAGAGCTCTTTTGCCAGAATCTTCTTCAGTACAGAAGTGTGTGGGATTCCACATTCCCTTCTCCCTTGCTGCCAGCTTCCCAGATTCCATTCACTTGCAGTGGCATTGGCTGTGAGCCCTTCTATTCACAGCAGAGGGTCAGCTCTGCAAAGCTTTGCTCCCATGGGACGTTATCCTGTAGCCTCTTTCCCTTTTGACATACGGTCAAAAGCAAGCACATGGTGGTGCACACCTTAATAGCGATTCCAGGGCGTACTGAATGCATAATTGAAGTGGCAGAAGAGGCAGAGATGGACCAGGCTGTGAAGATGACATTAGTGAGAAGAGAGTGGTTGAAAACTTGGGCTGGAAAGGAGCCAAGGCAGTGTTCAGAGGTGAGAGAGCCCCGAGGAGCAGATCTCAGGCTAGAGGAACTGCAAGGGTAGAATCCCAGAAGAGGAGGGGCTACCAGAAGCATCTAGGAGGTTCAAAGAGCTTGGGGTGGGGAAGTGGGGACGTGGGGACAGAGAGCAGGCAAGGTTGTGCCAGCTGGAGTGTGTAGGCTGTGGATTACTGGGGATGTACAATGGAGCAGCTGATTTGGTCTGACCAGCGCTTTCTCAGCCCAGGAGAGAACATTGAGGTGAAAGAGGAAGGATGCTGTGGAAGTAGGGTGAGGGGTGGAGTGGGAGGGTGCCATCAGCCATCTGTTCCCTGGGAACAGCTGCAGGATGGACGAACCTTCCTCTAAGTCCCAGAGGCTTCTGTGTGACCTGAGCACTTGTAGCTCCTGTAACCCTGAACCTGGCCATATCCCCTTCCCCTCCTTCCCTCGGCCAGGCCCCGCCCCTTCCCAACCCCTACCTTTTTTGGGGCACGTAGCAGCTCTTCTGCCATGGCCACAGCTGAGGTGGCCTTGTTGTTCTCTGAGATGGGGTGTAGGGTGACAGACAGCCCAGCCACCACCTGGACAGCTAAGTCTGTCACAGATACTTTGTCATCCAGCACAGTTACTGTCTTCTCGGCCAAGATGGAGTCGGACAGGGGAGACAACACCTGTGGAAGCAGCAGAGTACAGAAGAGCCATCACACTCATTTCCAGGCAATAGGAACCCCTTCTAGCTTCCAAACTCTACCCTAGATAGGCCAGAAGTCCTGAACATAGAGTGTAGGGAGGCATGGGCTTCCATCACTGTTAATGATCCCATACTGAGCCTTTGTTGAGCAGTGGAGACAGCCCTTCCCTGAAATCCTAGTTCTGTTGGTAAAAGGAAATAAATGCAAAATCTATTCCATTTTAACAAGGAATGGCCTCTTCTGTTTACATAACAGGCCACCTGAACAGTGTGCAACTTAGTTAAGTAGACTTGATGATCCCGCTGGCTGGATGCATGAAGAGCTATGCATGGACTGACTATGCATGACACAGCATGAATCAAATGCTAAGGGATCCATGGACTAACAGGGGATATCAGATCTATATCAGTGCCCCCTCCTTCCATCTGCTACCACACAGCATCTCTGTGGAAGATCACCCTGCTTTATCTTACAAGCTCAGTGTCAGGCTGGAGCTGTGCACACCTGCATGATAGAACATTTACCATGGCATTAGCATCTTCAATGACACTGTAGAGAGTGGTGAAAGCCAGGTGGGACTTGAGGGGTAGAAGAAACCTGCCCTTGTCTGTCATCTATCCTGGAACCAACCATTCTATACATTTTTTTTTTTTTTGAGTGATAGGATGCAGAGTTATAAAGAGTTTGGTGACTGCACCAGATAACAGGGTCTAGAAGAAAGATGGGAAATTCAGACTTCCTCATTCATAGCAGCAGTACATACAGGACAAAGGCAAGTCTCATATATTGAAGCCAATCTGGAGAACTAAGTGGGAAGCGGGACCAGGGGGAACATGAGTGTAGCCCCTGAGAGTGGGCTCTCGGGCTGGAGAGATGGCTCAGAGGTTAAGAGCACTTACTGCTCTTCTAGAGGTCCTGAATTCAATTCCCAGCAACCACATGGTGGCTCACAACCATCTGTAATGGGATCTGATGCCCTCTTCTGGTGTGTCTGAAGAGAGCAATGGTGTACTCATATACATTAAATAAATAAATAAATAAATCTTTTTTTAAAAAAAGAGAGTGGGCTCTCATGAGTGAGGGAAGACTAGAAATAGAAAGGCTGGTCCAAGCTCCACCCCCATTCCTATGTCACCCTCTGGAGCCATCATAAGGACAACTAGCCACAGGAATCTGCCTCGCATTCCCCCAGGATCCCTAGTCCCAGAAGAATGGTATCAGCCAAGGACACAGAGCCCCTGAGCCTCTGCTTCTTACCTGGATGGTGGTCATTCCGACTTCCCGCCCAACCAAGACCCTGCTGTCCTGCAGGGTGGCTATGTGTGGGGACTCCAGCTTCATAAAGTCAGCCACCAGGTGGGTGATGTCAAACTGCCAGTCTGGACTGAGAAGGTGGCTCAGCTGGCCCCAGGGCCCAGCACCCTCTGATACAAATTGGGTGAGGACGCGCACTGTGGCATGCTGGAACTGCAGGGTACAACCCCGGCCTTTCTGTTCTTCCTCTTCTTCCTCCTCACTGTCCCGAGTGGGCCTGTGTGGGAGGAAGAGTCCTGGCTCAGTACGTGGGGAGAGGAAGCTTAGATGATCACAGGATGGGTGCTAGCCTCAACCTCAGTAGACAGTGTTCAAGATAGGCGCCTTATGCCCACATGGGAGTCTGGGATCCATCTCTGGGCATCGAAGAGGCTTGATTGCATTGCCAGGCAAATGAAGGACATTTCCTATGCTCATATGGCTCCGTAAGCAGTCATTTGCCACGTACAGATCAATTTGTTTTTTATTTTTTAAGCATGTGTGCATATATGTTTGCATGTGTGCTGGTGTGCCTGGACCCATGTGTGTGCATGCATCTGGGGCCAAATAACAATCTCAGGTGTTATCCTCAGGCATACTTTATGCTTCCTTTGAGACAAGGTTTCTTATAGGTACATAGCTCATGGATCAGGCTAGGCTCGTTGAGCATTAATCCCCATCTCAATGAATTACAAGTGTGCGTGATCATGCCCAGCACTTTTGTTCTCGTTTTTCGTTTGTTTGTTTTTCAAGACAGGGTTTCTCTGTGTAGCCCTGGCTGTCCTGGAACTCCCTCTGTAGACCAGGCTAGTCTTGAACTCACAGAGATCCACCGACCTCTGCCTCCCGAGTGCTGGGATTAAAGGCATGTGCCACCATGCTTGGCTGCCCAGCATTTAGTTTTTATATGGAAGTTCTAGGCATGGCTCTCAGGTCTCTTGCTTGCACAGCAAGCACTTTACTGACTGAATCATTTCCCCAGCATCCAGTTGCTCTTCTTGAAGTATGCTGACTTGTCCCTCAAAATGAAAGGAGCCCGGAGACTGTCTTGAAGCACTTGGTGATCTGTAAATAAGGAGGTGGGAAGCCGGGAGCCACAGCAGTCCTTGTGAAGCTGGGTCGTGCTCATTCTGGGAAAATAGTTACCCAAGCTCCTGTCTGTGACAACCCAGCGTCACACCAGAGAATCATCAGTGGCTTTCTGCAATGGGAAGCCCCTGCTCCAGTGGGAACTGCATCACACTCTCCCAGAAACTGAGATGCCGTCATCACGGGGAACAAAAGTGAAGTCTGCATATTGAACCCCAGGTGCTGGGGACTGAGGGCCCAGAAGAGATGGCAGCCCGAAAGGAGCCACTTCTAAGTAACGGATTCAAGCTCTCATGTACTATGAAAAAAACTTGGTTCAACACCTTCCCCTCAGCTATGTGTGGGCCTGGCTAGGTGACACAAAGCTATGACCTGCTGCCAGGGCTAGGGAGATGTGGGCTGTGGAAAGACCAGCTTCTACTGTATCCTGGAGCCTGTCTTGGTCTTTTCGGTATGATCTGTGAATCAAGTTGGTGGTGTTGTGGCCAGAGGCATCTCCCCACCCCCGACTCACCTCTTGCTGGCCACGATGGGGACTCTCCAGCCCTTAACCTGGCTGAGTTCTGTGTCAGAGACCTCGATCTGCAGGGGAAGCCGTGGCACCCACACAGTGACATGCAGCGGTGCGCTCAGGTGCTGGTAGGTGAAGTTCACCACAGAGTCCATCTTGCCCTTGATCTCTTTACCATTGACAAAGACATAGTCACAGTGGTCCGAGACCTGTGAAGACAGAGAAAGAGGATGCAGTTCGCATGGCCGTGCTGACAACTCACATTCAGTTTGGTCTAATAGTTATTTGTGTGTGCGCATGCATGCACACACATGTGGACACACATGTGAGTACACACAGCATGAGAGCACAGGCATATAGAAGCCAAAAATCGAAACTGGATACCTCCAGTATCGCTCTCCACCTTACTTTTTGAGACAGAGTCTCTCATTGGACCAACAAGCATTGATTCGGCTGGTTGGCCCACAAGCCTCTGGGGCCCTCTAATGTCTGCCTCTTCAGAGCTGGCATTCCAGACATGGACCAACAGACTCAGTTTTTACATGGGTGTGGGGAATCTGAACTCAGGGCCTCATTCTTTCTTGTCGAGTACTTTGCAGACCGAGCTGTCTGCTTTGCTCCCGGTTTGTTCTACTTTATTGCAAAGTACACTTGCTTCCAGTGCAGAGCCCGAGATAAGGATTCAGAGTCACTAGCTTAATGGGAAACTAAACCTAGGGGACCAGAGCAAGGAAGCAGACCAGGGAATATGGAAGAAGAAGTGAGAAGGTACACACACCACTTCTGGGATTGCAGGGTTTAGTCTCTTGGTGGCTCATGAGAGCACTCAGCATTGCCCATCTAAGGGGCAAGCAGTGGAAGATTTCCCAGTTCCCAATTCCCAGGCTGCGGTTGCCTTTGCAATAGAAAGCAGAGAACAAATTGAGGTCAGGACCTTCAGTCTCCAAGTGAACTTGTATCTGTAGAGAACCAAAGCTAGGGTTGAAACCTGAGTGTACACAGGGCATGTGGTGGCCATCAGGAGCTGGACGTAGGCTGATGTCTGTTCAGAAGGTAACCATCACCACTCCCCAGATGACCCAGCTTCCAAGAATGCCAAGGGGCTTGACACCTTCACCTGCACATGCGTGCCCACGGTCTCTTGCCCCTCTCTCCACTCATATAACCCCATTGGTTCTCTGCGGTTCTCAGTCCTTCCTCTAGAGACACATTTCCACCCCAGTTTGCCTGGCCTGAGCATGCAGGAGTCCCTATGATGCTGCCCCAGCCAGGACCTCTGGGATCTTTACACTAGGATCATTGATGTTCCCCATGAGAGTGGTGGGATCTCATGGATGGATGACTTCCTGCCTTTTCCTGAGCCCTTGCCTTTCCCATTCTCTTCTCCTGGGCCCTTTTCTTTTCCCCTCTTTCCCCTCCCTCCCATCTCCTTCCATTTTTGCTTTTAGAAGCTGTTTCATCAAGAAAAAAAAAACGACTAAGAAAACAGAGAGTCTACAATCACCTGGCCTCTGTGTTCCAAAGGCAATTGAAGTATTCATGTACTTTCTATAGCCACATTCAGTCTCATATCTGCAATGGAGCCCAGTAAAGTGAGTGAAGGCATCAGACACGCCTATCCTCCCAGGCAGGCATGATGAGCACCAAGATCAGTGGCTATGTGCATGTCACTGATATTGGATGTCTCTGGGGGTCATGGTGAGAAGATTAGACCAGGACCCCCCACAATGAGTGTCCAGTTAATAGGTTACATCCTTTGAAATCAGACCTATCTGTACTATTCTAATGAGCTGAAAATAGAAATCAAGTTGTAGAAAGGCAACATGATGCGTCTTGCATAGGCAAGCTTATGGAATATGGCTTAAATTGGTCCCATGTGTCTGTATCATCATTGAAACTGTTATATTCTGGATGAAATTGTACATTATGTTCATTTCCCATTGTTTGGTCCTTACAGCAGCTGCTTATGAGGTAGGGGCTGAGCAGAGTTCACAATGGCTAGGGGAATAGATGGATAGAGGGGTGGGTGAATGGATGGATCAGTAGACAGATGAGAGACAAATGGATGGGTGGTGTATAGATGGAGGGATGGATGGAAGAGTAGATGAAGGATGGATGAATGTGTGGGTGAGCTGATGGACAAATGGGATGATGGATGGATGGATAGATAGATAGATAGATAGATGAATAGATGATGGATGGATGGATGGATGGATGGATGCCTCCCTGGTTAGATGGGCAGACTGACAGATGAGTTGGGAGATGTATGGATGGACAGACAGAGAGTAGATCAATGGGTGGATAGGTCAATGGGTAGATGGAGAAGAGAATAGATGAATATTTGACTAGGTGGATAGGTGGATGGATGGATGGATGGATGAATGGATAGATGAATGGATGTATAGATGGATAAATGGCTGGCTGACTGGTTAGATGGGTAGATTGACAGATAGGTTGATAGATGTGTGAACAGACAGAAGAGTAGATCGATGGATGGATGCCTCACTAGGTAGATGAATAGATCAATGGTAGATGGATGAAAGAATAAATGAGTATTTGATGGATGGATTGATGGATGGATTGACAGGTGGACTGATGGGTAACTAGATGAGTAGATATATTTATATGAAGATTAATAGACTTGTGGGTAGGCAAATGACTGGAAGGGTAGAGTTGAAAATGTTTGTGAATGGATAGATGGATGGATGGGTGAAGATTTCGAGATAGTAGAATGAAGATGGGTGGGTAAATAGGTGCACAGGAAGATAAAAAATAAGTGGATGAATGGATGGAAGGACAAAAATCCCCCCTTATGGATACATCTGCTTCAAGACAGCCAAAACAACCGAGGGGGGAGAGAGAGAGAGAAAGAGAGAGAGAGAGAGAGAGAGGGAGAGGGAGAGGGAGAAAGAGAGAGAGAGAGAGAGAGAGAGAGAGAGAGAGAGAGAGAGAGAGAGCCTAAGATGATATGTAAGTAGTGATGACATATACACAGGAATTTAATCTGAAAGCTTTCAGAAAGTTCTCAATCTAACCATTCTAGGTCACTGACTCCCATGAGAACCTATCTAGAGTTGATTTGTGCTGGAAAATTGCACACATGTGCAGTTCGGCAAACATTTCTGAACTAAAGATGTCACCCACCACCCATGTGGTGCCATGCTAAGCTCTAACTTTCATTTGCATATTTGTCTCCTACTAGACACTGTCCTCTGGAGAGAGCAGAGTCCCATCTGAGTATCTGAACCTGACTAAATAACACCCTGTGCTGAGCAATAGTTGCTGTGACCAGTCGCTCTTTCTGCAGGTATGGCTACTCTGGGCCCCACTTTCATCTTTTCTATTTGCAGGGCAGATGGTGAGGGCTGGGCAGAGAGAATTCTCTCCATCTGCTGTGGACAGTGGTATGGAACAGTTGGGAGGGGCCCCAGGAAGGGGTCTTTTCACTCACTGGTCAAGAGTGGTTTAAAACAGTTTCCACACTGAGAGAGGATGGGAAGCAATTTTAGCCACTGTCCCAGACTTATCATTAGCATGTAAACGCTGTCCAGGATTGGGGAACATATTAGCATAATAGCCAAGCATAGAGTCTATCACTAATCACATCTTTAATCAATGTTGTAATTTACAGACCATTGACTTTCCTCATTTATTACCTCTCTGCGCTCGGGTGGGTGGAATCTTGCCTCTCCAGAATATATAAATGATTAGGAGGAACACGGAAGACACAAAGGTGCTACGCACGATAGAGTCATCGTCCCCGCTGTTCCTGACGGTGTCACCAATGTCCGGGGACGACTCCGGACAAATTAATCATGTCCTAAGTGGCTGGCAGTGGGAATGAGGGTACCACACAAAATGAACAGGTTCTCTTACAAAAAGGAACTGATTCCTGCAGGAATCTTTCCAGCCCATTGGCTGTGTTTCTCGGAATCTTTTCATCTCTGTCGGTGGGCTGTGCACGTGAGCCGAATGCTTGGTGGAAAATTGGATCAGCATTAGGTCACTGTCCATGAGGACCTGGAGGGTAAGGCGAGTTAGTGGAGGTTTTGAATGGGGATTACATAGAGCCAGTTGTCTTATTTTGATGTCCCTCGGGGGGTTGGTACTTTCTGATGACCTAGGAGTCAGTCTCCATGGAGAAAGCATAGGTGTCGATTGCCAACTGCTGATGTCTAGGGAACCATCCTATAGCCACTGGGGACTTTAAAGATTTATGGACACCCAGCCTGTGGAATCCACAGCAGCTTCTGACTTTTGGGGGGACTGTGGATCATGCTCACATGTCTCATGGAATCTTGTTTGATGCTAGTTTCAAACTCTGAGAATCACTCCATCACATGAGACAGCCATGTCTTCTATCTCAATTATGTCTGTCATTGTTCTGAATACTAATTACGGTGCTTTAAAAGTCATCTCCAATAACAGCCTACCTTCAGATATCCAACTGTTTTCTTCCATGTCTCTGCTGGAGGCAAGCTTGCGAACCTTAGCCCCGTTCAGCCTCCTTGTCAAAACAAGATTACATAATGTACATTTCAAATTCGGAAAATTCAATAATCAGACTCCTGGCCTAATTCTTTTTCTATTTTGGTGGCTGCCGCTATGTATAAGTGGAGTCTAGGCATAGGGAAATCAAAATTGCTTCTGGATACACCTGAACTCATGAGCCAGCTCTGTCCATGTAGGAGATCATTGGCTCTCAGATCTCATTTCCCACTTTCAGTATGCCTGCCTACCACTGCTACAGAAACCCTGTGGGGGCTTGGCACACTGATAGCATCCTATTTTGCAGATGAGAATCCCGAGGCCTGCTGCGGAAGGCTGCTTGCCTACAGCAGACAGAATGAGTTCCATTTATAGCTATAAGTTCAGAGCTCACCCAGGCTGCTCCAACCCTGCACGTTAACAGACTCTAACGCGAGACTGTAGCCTTGACCCAACTGTCTCTCCATGTCATTCCTATTGCTGAGATGGCAGGGAAAGGCAGGCACTAAGAGGAACTGCAGCTTGGCAAGTGTGACATGGGCTTCAGCCAGGTTGGCTACATGCCAGAATCCTTCCTAAAGGCTGTTCTTGCTCTTGTCCATTTGGTCCACCCCAGACCAGTCTGCTTGGACAGGTTGTGTCTTTCTGAGCTCAGGCAGGGGACAGATGGTCAGGAAAATATAGTATGAGCTGAAGGGAGGAATTCTGTGAAGATATGGAAGAGGTTGAGGGAGATCATTGGGATGTGCTGATGTCTGCCAGAACTAGAGTGTCCTGGGAGGTTAGTGGGTTTTAGAGCATGCTCCGAATTCTCATCCATTCTGAAAAAGGTTGTGGCTGTTGGACATAGGGTTGCACATGCCATTAGTTAAGGAAGAAACCAAGATGGCTTAAATATGACCTAGATCAATTTGTACCCTGGGACAATCATTGTCATGGTTTGAGTACGCATGGCCCAGAGAGTGGCACTATTAGGAGGTATGGCCTTGCTGGAGTAGGTGTGTCACTGTGGGCATGGGCTTTGAGACCCTGCTCCTAACTGCCTGGAAGTTAGTTAGTCTTTCTGTAGCAGCCTTCAGATGAAGTGTAGAGCTCTCATCTCTTCCTGCACCATGACTGCCTAGACGCTGCCATACTCCCACCTTGATGATAATATACTTATCCTTAGAACCTGTAAGCCAGCCCCAATTAAATACTGTCCTTTATAAGACTTGCCTTGGTCATGGTATCTTGTCCCAGCAATAGAAACCCTAACAAAAACAATAACAATTTTTTGAGTCCTAGACTCTTTCTAAACTCTGTAAATGCCCTTAACTGGTGGGCAGCCTCACTGACACAGCTGTGTTACCATTCCCACTGCAGCTAAGTTCTCTTGTGTTTTCTCTGTCCTAGTGCTCAGCACATGTCATATATGTCTACCACAGGGCCTTTGCATCCCCTCTTCTTGCTGCAGAAGACTCTTCTGTAGCTGTCTGTACATTCCTTCATCACAGCAGCCAGATTTTTAATGCAGAAGATCCTGACCAGGGACAGTTTTGTCCCCAGAGGCATTTCCGATATCTCTGGAAATCATGGCAGTCATGATTAAGGGGAACATTGCAGCTAGTGGGGAAAGAGGCTGGGGTTGTATGTCAAGACTGTAAGGTTCACTGACAGCCCCTCATGCCAAATGCCCTAAATGCTATCTGTACCACTGTACCGACGCTGAGAAATGGAGTTTAAATTAGGTACCTATGCTTTCAAGGTAAGCAGTTTATCAACCTAGCTATCGCTACTGCCCACACGCCTGTGTTTTTTAGCCTTGGAGGCTTGTCTATGTCACAAGGTCTTGATAGCTCTGTAGATGAGGATACTGCGACTCAGAGTGGCTGGAATTCCTGCAGTCACTCAGAAGGCAAGTGGCAGGGCAAAAGTGTGGTAGGGTCCCTCTGTCTAACTTCAGCCTCTACACAAAGTCACCACATTGGACACTTACAGGACATGAGCAATACCCCCACAGAGACCTTTTGTCTACCTGGCACTGGGTAGACATTTTTTTTTAAAGATTTATTTATTTATTATATTTAAGTACACTGTATCTGTCTTCAGACACAGCAGAAGAGGGCATCAGATCTCATTCCAGATGGTTTTGAGCCACCATGTGGTTGCTAGGAATTGAACTCAGGGCCTCTGGAAGAGCAGCCAGTGCTCTTAACCACTGAGCCATCTCTCCAGCCCTGGACAGACATTGTAACCTCAGCACAGCTCACTAGAGCTGTCGGATGCTTCTTGTATGATGTTTAGTAACATTCTCTGCATCCCTAGATGTTAGCGGTCCAACTGCCACGCATCACAACCTAAACTGTCTCAAGATACTGCCAGGTTACTTCTAGGGGAAGATGACACCCGGTAGAGCTTTGTTTCTGAAGCTTTGTCAGAACTCACAGCAGCCCCAGGAGGGAGGAGAACATCCTCAAGATGCAGAGGAAACAACAAGGGCAGATAAGATGGCTCAGTAGGGAAAGGCACTTGCCTCAGAAGCTTGGCTAATGGAGTTCCATCCCCAGAACCCACACATAAAGGTAGAGAGGAGAAGTGACTTTGTTAAGTTGTTCACTGGCCTACACACCCACACACACACACACACACACACACACACACACACACACACACACACACCATGGCACGTGTGTTTCCCTAAATGATAATTAGAAAAAAAATGGAGGCTTCCTACAGAACAGACCAGTGGCAGGAAGGAGGCTGCACTGCTAAATTATAGCTTAGCCATCATAATTTGAGCCCACATAGTAGTATCCTAGAGTTGGTCTATCCTCAATAGACCAGCTTCTTACACTTTAAAGTGAGGACCCCCAAGTCCAGCAAGGGTCATGGTTGAGCACTACCACTGGTCACCTGCTGGTCCGCAGTGCAGTGCCTCCGGATTTGGAGAGCTGCTTTGCCCTCTGGCCTTCCCTCCTCCTGGAACTAGACAGTCCTTTGTTTGTTGCTTTGTTTTCACTTCATTTAGGTTTGGAGACAGGGTTTCAGTCTGCAGCCCAGACAAGACTTGAACTCACGATGTCATCCATTCTGGCCTCCCATTTGTGCTAACTCTCCTGACATATTCTCTTAAGTGCGGGGATCACAGGCACGGGCCACCGCTTGGCTTTTGAGGACAATGAGGACACAAGAAGCACACACGGGGTCATTGTTTTAATGAGTCCCCCACGGGCTCATGTGTCCAATGGTGGCACTGTTGTGGAGCCTCTAGGAGGTGAAGCCTGGCTATAGGAAATAGGACATTGAGGGCCAGCCTTGAAAGTGTTGGCCACCTCTGCTCTCACCATAATGGACTATGTTTCTTGAAATCATGAGCCAAATGCACCTTCGCACCCCCCCCCCCCAATCCCCGATGGCACCACAAACCTGCAAGTCCAGAAACTTAGGACTATTACTAAAGATCTTTGCTCTTCTAAGGGCTCATAGCCTGTGTCAACAGAAATCCTGGGACAAACCAAGGCTGTCATTAGAGGGAATTGCTCCTGTGACCTGAAGCTTGAGCAAGCACCTGGTGTCACAGAGGTCAAGCTACCCTCTCCTCACTGGTACCCTGTGTTTGTGGCTTAATCCCTGTGATACACTCAATGTGTGTATTCCCGGAGGTCAGGAAGGCCACACTGGAAATCCCACAAATCCGTCCCTTAAATACTGAATCCTCAACCCATCACGGCTGGTGCCTAGCAATCTATGGTCATGAGAGCCCATGGAAAAAGATGTGTTAGACTATAGAGTGAGGTGGTTTCCTTAGGGAGCCCATCACAAGCATCACAGAACAGCCATTAGTAGCCCTATTCAAGCTGGCAGCTTAGTGTTACCTAAGCCCCCTTAACAGGCTCAACTGTCCCCTCCCGGGAGGTCACCTTGTTTGAAGTCACCCCACACCAGTACTCTTTAGCACAACACCTGGACAGCACGTTTCTGCAACTATCACTGTTGGTCTCCGTCAGTGGCCAGGTTCTGTGAGCGTGGGGCCACAACTACAATATTTACTGTTCCCCCTGTCTCAGGACGCCCGTCAATCTTCACCGAATGAATTAGCCTGTGATTTATGAAGACACCAACTGTGCACTGTCAAAGCTCATATGATCCAAGGATCAACTAGGACAAGTACAGACACATGATCCATGCCGTGTCACCGGCTGGGAGACAGCTTTATTTCAAAGGTGGCAGGCTAGATACTTTGTGATGCCACGGAGACACTGACAGTGTAGAGGCAGCCTACATATTCTTCCCACACCCTTGTTCTGGGTGTCTGTCAAGCTCGTTGCTTCACTTGAATGTACATCAAGGTAGATAGGAACATCTGAGGTTCTCCTGGGGGGAGATGCTGAGGCAATGATGAAGCTACATATAGGGAACAGAAAAGACAGATGCCTCAGCCTTGGGAGCCTTTGCCCTGCCTGCTTTCGAGTCCCAACACCTCCAGGCAGAGGGATTCATGGTGCACGTGTAGGAATCAGGAGAGACGACTCACAAGAAGTGGCTGTTCCTACAAAACAAACCATGGTTGAAATGCCTTGTGAATGCTGAGTGTATTTACACACATCTACGTATATGTGTGTGCATGTGTTTAAGGTGATAAACACATGAAAGAAGCCACAAAAGGAACCAGGGATACTGTCTCACAGATTATCTGGGATCCAGAGAAATGAGAGTGTGTATATGCTGTGTGTGCGTGCGTGTATGCCTCTGAGCAGATTATATGTATGTATGTGTGCACGTGTGCATGTGTGTGCATGTGTGTAGGGCATGAGGATAGAAAGGGAACTAAGGGAATGAGATCTAAAGGAAGGGGAATAAGAGCAGTTGATGAAATCTTTGTGGCAGGATAGAGGGCTACTTGGAGTGACAAAGAGGACAAGCAAGGGGGTAGAGGGATATATATATATATATATATATATATATAATATAAGGTAATACATTATCTTTTATGCTAATTAAAATAATTTAAAAAGAGTCCATGGGGGCTGAAGAGACAGCTCAGATGCTAAGGGTGCTGGCTGCTCTTACAGAGGACCAGAATTTGGTTCCTAGCACCCACATAGAGGCTTGCAACCATCCATGACTTCAGCTCCCTTCGACACCCTCTCCTGGCCTCTTTAGGCACATACACATGAGAAAACATAAAGATAAAAATCTCATATTAAAAGGTCCACAAGGAAAAATGGTATGGATGATCCGATGTCATTCTTATAAATGCATGGCTATTTGTATTTGAAGAGTATGGAAAAAACCCTGATTTGTACACTTGTGACCAGAGAATAGCCACACACCCCATGGGGTCAAGCAGACAGCCTGGTTAGATTGAATGACCCAGACAGGAGGCAACAGGGATTGGTGGCCACTGGATGATTGGCAAGTGTATTAGTTAGGGTTCTCTAGAGTCACAGAACTTATGGATAGTCTCTAGATAGTAAAGGAATTTATTGATGACTTACAGTCGGCAGCCCAATTCCCAACAATTGTTCAGTCGCAGCTGTGAATGGAAGTCCAAGGATCTAGCAGTTACTCAGTCTCACGCAGCAAGCAGGCGAAGGAGCAGGAGCAAGAGCAAGAGCTAGACTCCCTTCTTCCAATGTCCTTATATTGTCTCCAGCAGAAGGTGGAGCCCAGATTAAAGGTGTGTTCCACCACACCTTTAATCCCAAATGAAAGGCGTAGCCCAGATTAAAGGTGTGCTCCTTAAACTCGGAGATTCAATCTTCTGGAATCCATAGCCACTATGGCTCAAGATCTCCATACCAAGATCCAGATAAGGATCTCCAAGCCTCCAGATAAGGGTCACTGGTGAGCCTTCCAATTCCGGATTGTAGTTCATTCCAAATATTGTCAAGTTGACAACCAGGAATAGCCACTACAATCCACCCCTTGTCAACTTGACACAAATAATATCTCATGTTCACATGAAACAATAACAAGGTTGTAAATACGCCTAACATGATATAACTAGCCCTCGTACAATCGCAAACGCATTAGTAAATTTACAATGGGCATTCATATTACTTTATAATCCTCGTTTCTGCAACTGGTTACGTGGCCTTAATTGGTATTTATAACTACCTTCCTCTACTACCCATTCTGTATTTCCTTCTCCTTCAGCCAGCACCTCAGCAGGTCTTGGCTCTTTTCCTGGAGGATTGACCCATACCTTCATTCCTGATGGGTCTGTGTCCTTTGTCATCCTGCTTGGATTAGGCTGTTGTAGTTTCCCATTGACTTTAATCACAGGACATGGTAGTACTAAGAGACGCCCTAAGGGATCTCCTACACTCCAGACATAATCTTGCTTACCACCATTGTGAAGAGGTAATCAACTGTCATTCTCCATGATCCATCTGTTTTCTGCACTGGCCAGATAGGAGAGTTAAACGGAGATGTGGTGGGAACCACCACCCCTGCATCTTTCAAGTCCTTGATAGTGGCAGTAATTTCTGCAATGCCTCCAGGAATACGATACTGTTTTTGATTCACTATTTTCTTTGGCAGAGGCAACTCTAAAGGCTTCCATTTGGCCTTTCCAACCATAATAGCCCTCACTCTACAGTTCAGGGAACCAATATGAGAATTCTGCCAATTTCTGAGTATATCTATCCCAATTATACATTCTGGAACTGGGGAAATCACCACAGGATGTGTCCGGGGACCTACTGGACCTACTGTGAGTCGGACATCAGTCAAAACTCCATTAATCACCTGCCCTCCATAAGCCCCTACTTTAACTGGAGGGCCACAATGTTTCTTGGGATCCCCTGGGATCAGTGTCAACTCAGAACCAGTCAGCAGACCCCGAAAAGTCTGATTATTTCCTTTTCCCCAGTGTACAGTTACCCTTGTAAAAGGCCGTAGGTCCCTCTGGGGAAGAACTGGAGAAAGGGTAACAGCAAAACCTTTGAGTGTCTTATCAAGATCCTTCCTCAGCGGAACCTGGCCACCCCTTCATTCAAGGGGTTCTGGATCTGCAAACTGTCTCAAGTCTGGAAATTGATTCACTGGCCGAGATTGCTGTTTACCACGATCTAATGTAGCCTTTCTTTCATTGGGCTGTTTACCACGATCTAATGTAGCCTTTATTTCATTTGTTTGAGAATTTTTCTGCTTATACAGATCAAACAAATATGCAGTAGGCTTCCTATGTATTTCATTCCTGGAAACACCATGATTGGTTAGCCAGTACCAAAGGTCCAATCGAGTCATGCCATTATAAATTTCACCTCTCCTGTGCTGACCATTACTGGGTATGTTATTATAAACATTCTTTTGTCTACGCTGTCCATTATAATAACTAGAATCACCTTGTCTCCGGCGATTCAATGCTGCCACCTGGCCCTTGTTACCTCGGAATCCAACTAAACCCAGTGAATTTAATTCATCTAATTGAGCAGAAGCATCTCCAATGCTAAGATCTGGCACAAGGAAAAGGGAAAGAACAAAACCCTTCAAATGTGCTGGTGCCCCTCTCACCAATTTGCGTCTTATAGAGCTGGTGAAAGGCATATCTTCTGGACCTTCCCATTGTGGACAATTAGGCTTTACACAATATATCCACTCTAGCATTGCAATTTCCCTAAGTCTTAAAATCCCTTCATCAACACTAAGCCACGGAATATCAGGCATCTCCAAGTCATTTCCAGTAGGCCATCTTTTGATAAACACCTCAGCCAACCATTCAAACAAACTTTTGACACCTTTTTTAACTATGCGAGCTTCCGTATTAAACCTAGAATCTCTACTCAGAGGACCCATGTCAATAAACTCAGCCTGCTCTAGTTTTATGTTCCTTCCACCCTTATCCCACACCCTTAAAATCCATTCCCACACATATTCACCAGGTTTCTGCTTGAATGAATTAGCAAACTCATTAAGCTCCTTAGTAGTGTAGCGAATTTCCTCATGGACTACACTTTCTACCTCCCCTCTAGGAGCCTGTTTTGCTTTGAGTCTGGTTACAGGTCTAGAAGAAACTATTGGTGGGCCTTGAGAAACATCAGTAGTGAAAGTCATTGCTGGTTTATCAGACTCTGCAAAATTAATTTCCTCATGTGGGGAAGGCATTATTTCAAGGGGTGGGGCTGAGGGTACTACTTCCTCAGGTGGGGCAAACCCTTGAGAATCTGAAGATTCAAAATTCTCAGCTTCAACATGGTCTTCCCACACATCCCCGTCCCATGTTGTAGGATCCCATTCTTTGCCAATTAGAGCCCTTACTTTAACTGTCGACACACTCTGAGGCTGAGACTTGAATTTTCGCTGTAGTTCAGCCAGCCTTACAATGAGAGTTTCTGTTTGATTTTCTGCAACTTGAGCTCTATTGCTACAAGAGAGAAGATTCTCCTCAAGGACACACTTAGCAACTTTTAGATCGTTTACTTGTGTCTGGAGCCTTTCGATTTTATCACACAACTCCTTCCTTTCATTCATCATTCTTTCCACAGATACTAATAGCAGCCAGCCAGTAAAATCATTTTCCGATTTTTTCCCCATCTTGTAGAAAGCTTTGTGCACTGAATCACCTAATTCATTAAGAAAATCAAGGTCATTAGCTTCTTTAAGTTCGGAATATAGTTTCAACCATGGGTCTTCAAAATTCTCTGAGCTCCCAGGAGGGAGAGAATCTGGAGAGGTTTCAATAGTTGAAAGTGCTGGTGGATCAACAAGCCAATTCCAGTATTTTAAAAGATTCATCCTTGTACTTCTGTTACTCTAGAACCACTCCTGGTACCAACTTCTGTATTAGTTAGGGTTCTCTAGAGTCACAGAACTTATGGATAGTCTCTAGATAGTAAAGGAATTTATTGATGACTTACAGTCGGCAGCCCAATTCCCAACAATTGTTCAGTCGCAGCTGTGAATGGAAGTCCAAGGATCTAGCAGTTACTCAGTCTCACGCAGCAAGCAGGCGAAGGAGCAGGAGCAAGAGCAAGAGCTAGACTCCCTTCTTCCAATGTCCTTATATTGTCTCCAGCAGAAGGTGGAGCCCAGATTAAAGGTGTGTTCCACCACACCTTTAATCCCAAATGAAAGGCGTAGCCCAGATTAAAGGTGTGCTCCTTAAACTCGGAGATTCAATCTTCTGGAATCCATAGCCACTATGGCTCAAGATCTCCATACCAAGATCCAGATAAGGATCTCCAAGCCTCCAGATAAGGGTCACTGGTGAGCCTTCCAATTCCGGATTGTAGTTCATTCCAAATATTGTCAAGTTGACAACCAGGAATAGCCACTACAGCAAGTATCTGTTTAGGGGACACTGCCTGGAACACGGCTCAGTATGTCAGATCTGCTGGGCTCTCCCAAGATGCCAGAGGACTCCCAGACTTGGGGTTTATAAACATGTGGTTAGTTGCTGCCTATTACATAGGACCAGAGTTCCCCAGAATCAGGGTTTCTTCCTCAGGATACCACCAGCTCCATATTCATGAGTCATAGGCCTTATCTGTACCCACTAATGAGATGGAGTTCAGGATGTGGCTGTATGAAACTGCTGGAATAGTGGCTGTTTTGTACCTGACCCAGAAACCTCATTTTGCCACACAAAGCCACAGCAGTATGATTCACCAGGTCATATGGGGGTGAAAATTCAGAGCCCCTCCCCTCCCAGTCTTGACAAAATGAAACCATCTAGTCCGAACCTCCTGCACATGCAGCAGAGTTGGCACTTGTTACACGTGAGCTCCCCTCTTTGTCCCTCCACAGCATGCCAAGTGGCATTCAGGAGCTCAACAGAACTAGTGACCTCAGACTAGAGCCTGAGTCCCAGGGATGACCCAAGCAGATGAATCTAAGCCCCAGAAGAGAGCTTGTCCAGGCCCTGCAGATATGAGCCTAGGACCCAGGGAAGAGCTGAGCTCTGGAGATGAGACTTTGGGGATTCACTCCTACACCAAAGGCTGCCCGCTCCATGCTTCCCCCAGCTCTTGCTGATTGGATGCTCTGCTCTGCTGTGTCAACAGCTAGAGGATGGCCACCTCCTGACTCATGCCAGGAGGCGATTTTCATTTCCGCACACACTTATTTCCCCAAAGATATTGATCTGCATTCCTGGAAATCTCGCCACTGGGCTCCAAGTCAGAGTCCCTTCCGCGGATCTAAAGGTTGTTCTCTGTGTAACCACGGTGGCATTTTGTTTCTGGATTTGGTTCACACCTGGCTTTTGTAGGCTGAGAGATGAACTCTTTGCCTCTAGAACATGGAGCAGATGTGACATTGTTCTCCCAACACGTTGCTGCTCAACCAACTGAGATTTTTTTGTTGTTGTTGTTAGTCCATCAGCATCTTCTATGCCCCACCCACTCCTGGCATCCTCTGTTGTTTGCTTCTCCGAATTCATCTCAGAGGATATTTAGGAGGTCTCCTGCCCTGCAGGCTGGATGTAGTGAACAATGATGATTATTTTTAGTTCTTTTCCTTAAGGAGGAGATTTTTAAGTATTAGTGCCGTGAGTTAATGCATGTGTTCTCAGCCTGACAGAGGCATTCCTTGTCTAGAATTTAGAAGCAATGTTCTGGAGAGCAAATAGATTTCAGTTTGATAGGATAAATATAAGGAGGGAGAAAAGAAAGGAATGAGAGAGAGAGAGAGAAAGGGAAGAAGGAACGAAGTAAATAGGAAGGAAGGAAAGAAGAAAGGAGGGAGGGAGGGAGAGACACCAGAAGGCTGGAACCAATCCCCACCAAGCCCACTTACCTTGATGACATTCTCGTCTGTGGCCTTGCACTCCACCAACTCCGAGATGTCCCTCAGGGTGCTATTCTCTTCCACCGACACCACCCTGACAGGCATGGCCACCGTCTTCCCTGTGAGGATGGCTGTGTTCAGGAGTTCAGTGTCCTGCCAAAGAATCAGACACATCAGGTCAGGGGACAGTCTCCTTTCTGCTGGTGCTACGTGATGCTTGGGGACGCTCCTGAGGTCAGCACTAGGCTGCTCCTCTTAGACCTACAGTGGCACTTTCCTGAGGAATTGCATCAGAAGGACATTCTTCGGAATAACAATGAAGAACATTTTTAGTATTTCAGAGACCCAGCAGAGTCACACAGCAACCAGGTGACAAGCAACAGAAGCCAGTTTGGAGTACGATAGGAAGAAAGATACCAAGCTCAGTTGATTAATGCCTGTCGCCACCAGAAAAAACAAATATGCCCAGAGCCTATGAACATATCTTACATGGGGTAATGGCTGGTTTTGTTTGTCAGCTTGACAGCCCGGGAAGAGGAAATCTCAACTGAAGAGCTGCCTCCATCAAACTGGCCTGTGGGGTGTATTCTTGATTGACGGCTGAGGTGGGAGGGTCCAGCCAACTGTGGATGGTGCCATCCCTGGGCAGTGCTTTGGAAAGCAGGCTGAGCAGCTTCAGAGGAACAAGCCAGTAAGCAGCACTCCATGATCTCTGCTTCAATTCCTTCCTAGAGTTCCTGCCCTGACTTTTCTCAGTGGCGGAGTGTGACCCGAGAGTGAGGAGCTGAGACCAACCTTTTCCTTCTCGGGTTGTTTTTTTTTTGATCATGGTGTTTATTCTATCGAAAGAAAGCCATGTAGACCGCCTGGGAAGAGGGACTTTGCAGGTAGAATGAAATGTCATGGTTTCAAGGAGAGGTACTACTTCTTGAGCTGGCCCCAACAGAATCCTAGACCCTGAGGCAGGAAGAGTCATGAGGGTCAGAGGAAGAGCTCAGGTGGTGTTGATGGAGAGGAGGTCAGCGTAGAGGTGACCAGTCAGTCCCAAGGGTCCTGAAGACAGGAAAGGCAAGGGGAGATTTTTCCCTAGGGGCCCAGCCCTGTTCCACAGCCCAGCTGGCTTTCACCTCACACAGCTCAAGGTCGAACCTCTGCCCTCCAGATGGTAGATAAGACAAGACCATCCTCAAGTCCCTGATTGTGGAGTAGCTGTGGCTTCCAGGTGCCACTTTACCCACTAAAGTACCCCCCAAACTTCCTTTTTCTGTTGCTGTTTACAGTGTTGGGTGTCGAAGTGGGGAGCTACACGCTAGACCAGTGCTTTACCTCTGAGCCACATCCCTGGGCCCACAGGTTTCCTCTTTCAATTGAAGCTTTATTGATTTATAGTTATTTTACAAACCAAACTGTCTCTCTCTGCTGCCCCTCGGGAGCACACTTCACCACACCTACAAGCATATCTGCTTGTCTCTTTGTGTCAATGGTCTGGAAAAATTGCACACATTATCTATTAGGTGATGGAGAGAACTCCATTGTTTTTGAGTTTGCAGGGTGGTTACCACCTTCTCTTGGTGGCCACATGAATATGCAAACAGATCTTGGAATCTAGGGGGACTGACTGGCACCTTCTGCCTTGGTGTGTGTGTGTGTGTGTGTGTGTGTGTGTGTGTGTGAATTTCTTGCATGTCTCTTTCCACAGACTCTTCTCCAGCGTCACCACTGTTGTCTGAAGCAGGCATACAGGGCAGAGAGGCTCCCTGTTAGAATTAGAGACTCAGCTTCCCAGACAGTGTCCTCACCCTGAAGTCGAACAAAGCTCTGCCTGCCTTTACAGGGTGCCTGGGACTCCTGAAGTCAGGTTCCAATTGTGGGTGGCCTTGACCTGGCTATTACAGATGCTAAGAATACTACGGAAATTCCTCAGTCAAGGTCATTACAGGTAATGTGCTCAGGGTTGTCTTTGAAATGGTCTCAGTGAATAGCTTCATTAAGCAGTGTGGTCACTTATGGGGACCATAATTGTGATTAGCTTCCTAAATGGTTGTTAAAGCTTAACAACTGTGTGTGTACACACACACACACACACACACACACACACACCACCACCACCACCACCACCACCACCACCACCACCACCACTATCAGCAGCAATAGCAGTAGAATCATTATACCTTGGCACTCATCTCTGATCAAAGCTAGTTGAACATTACCAATTTCTTACTGGTCACGTCAGTTTTAAGAATTATCAGTCACAGAAACACGAAACAAGGAAAGAAAATCTTTAGCCAGTGAAGATACTCTGACTCACACTCAGGGGAGAAAGTTCCCTGTATTTAACAGCCGTTCTGCTGACCAGTTAGCTTCAGTGAGTGCCTGTTGCTGTGTGGGCCAACAGTCTGGCATTCTAGATTCTCCCCTGACTTCTCCATCAACTTCAACATTGCCTGGATCACATTTATCAAGCTTCTACAGGATGAAGTGGCTATATCATTTGTGACTACTTGACATCTATGAACTGTCAAATCCAGACCGCTTGCATTCTGGGCTCCTTTATAGTATAAGACAGAGTAGCTTAAAAGAAGGGACAGTTATTCCTCAAAGTGCGGGAGGCCAAACACTCATGACTCTGGGGCTGGTGAAGACAAACAGCTTAAAACTGTATGTGTGTGTGTGTGTGTGTGTGTGTGTGTGTGTGTGTGTGTGAAAGAGAGGGGGGGAGGGAGGGAGGGAGGAGAGGAGAAAGGAAAGAGAAACAGACACAGGAGAGAGGTAGGGAGAGGAAAGAGAGTGAGAGAGTCCTCTTTACATGCTATGCTGTTGGCTACATGGGATCAAACAGGGCCTCAGGAAGCTGGTGTCAGAGCCTCACAGGGGGTGTGAAGGTGTCACCACCACGAAGAGGCTTCAAGCTTGCAGCTGTGTCTTTGCTGTCCTGTCCCTCCTCCCACTTCCATTATACATGAGGTAACTACTCTGCTTTGCAAAAAAAGAATTAGTACCAGGCATGCTAAATCACTCCTGTCCCTTGGAATTCTGGAAGAGTCTGAGGCTCCCAAGAGAGATTCCCATGTGGTTTGTATTCACATCAATCTCTCTGTCTATTTCTGGACAAATTACACTTTTACCTTTTTGATTAAGAGAATAGAATAATTTCTGATGCATTAAGAAGTCTTAGGGATGCAAGCTCACTAATAATGACAGGGAAGTGACCAGTTGTGGCTGGAGTGCTCAGCCCTGGAGTGTCTGCGGGGAGCACCCCTGAGATTCCCTGGAGAGGAGATTCTGGGTGTGAAAGAATCAGGGTGGGTCTTCACAATAGTCACAAATAATATAAAATACCTTGGTGTGACTAACTAAGGAAGTGAAAGATCTGTATGACAAGAACTTCAAGTCTCTGAAGAAAGAAATTGAGGAAGATCTCAGAAGACGGAAAGATCTCCCATGCTCATGGATTGGCAGGATTAATATAGTAAAAATGGCTATCCTGCCGAAAGCAATCTACAGATTCAATGCAATCTCCATCAAAATTCCAACTCAATTCTTCACTGAGTTAGAAGGGGCAATTTGCAAATTCATCTGGAATAACAAAAAACCTAGGATAGCAAAAACTATTCTCAACAATAAGAGAACCTCTGGGGCAATCACTGTGCCTGACCTCAAGCTATACTACAGAGCAATTGTGATAAAAACTGCATGGTACTGGTACAGCGACAGACAGGTAGATCAATGGAATAGATTGAAGACCAAGGAATAAACCCACACACCTATGGTCACCTGATCTTTGACAAAGGAGCTAAATCCACTCAGTGGAAAAAGAACAGCATTTTCAACAATTGATGCTGGCACAACTGGCGGTTATCATGTAGAAGAATGCGAATTGATCCATTCTTATCTCCTTGTACAAAGCTCAAGTCTAAGTGGATCAAGGAACTCCACATAAAACCAGAGACACTGAAATTTATAGAGGAGAAAGTGGGAAAAACCCTTGACGATATGGGCACAGGGGAAAAATCCCTAAACAGAACAGCAATGGCATGTGCTGTAAGATCAAGAATCAACAAATGGGACCTCATAAAATTGCAAAGCTTCTGTAGGGCAAAAGATACTGTCGATAAGACAAAAAGGCCACCAACAGATTGGGAAAGAATTTTTACCAATCCTAAATCTGATAGGGGACTAATATCCAATATATACAAAGAGCTCAAGAAGCTGAACTCCAGAAATTCAAATAACCCCATTAAAAATGGGGTACAGAGCTAAAGAAAGAATTCTCAACTGAGGAACACTGGAGGGCTGAGAAGCACCTGAAAAAGTGTTCAACATCCTTAATCATCAGGGAAATGCAAATCAAGACAACCCTGAGATTCCACCTCACTCCAGTCAGAATGGCTAGGATCAAAAATTCAGGTGACAGCAGATGCTGGGGAGGATGTGGAGAAAGAGGAACACTCCTCCATTGCTGGTGGTATTGCAAGCTTGTACAATCACTCTGGAAGTCAGTCTGGCGGTTCTTCAGAAAACTGGACATGGTACTACCAGTAGATCCAGCAATACCTCTCCTGGGCATATACCCAGAAGATGTTCCAACTGGTAATAAGGACACATGCTCTACTATGTTCATAGCAGCCCTACTTATAATAGCCAGAAGCTGGAAAGAACCCAGATGTCCCTCAGCAGAGGAATGGATACAAAAAATGTGGTACATTTACACAATGGAGTACTACTCAGCTATTAAAAACAATTAATTTATGAAATTCTTGGGCATATGGATGTATCTGGAGGATATCATCCTGAGTGAGGTAATCCAATCACAAAAGAAGTCACTTGATATGCACTCACGGATAAGTGGATATTAGCCCAGAAACCTAGAATACCCAATATACAACTTCCCAAACACAAGAAAATCAAGAAGGAAGACCAACTCGTGGATACTTCATTCCTCCCTAGAATAGGGAATAAAATATCCATGGAAGAAGTTGCAGAGACAAAGTTTGGAGCTAAGAAGAAAGGATGGACCATCCAGAGACTGCCCCACCCGGGGGTCTATCCCATAATCAGCCACCAAATGCAGACACTATTGCATATGCCAGCAAGAATTTGCTAAAAGGACCCTGATCTAGCTGTCTCCTGTGAGGCTTTGCCAGTACCTGGCAAGTACAGAAGTGGATGCTCACAGTCATCTATAGGATGGAACACAGGGCCCCCAATGTAGGAGCTAGAGAAAGTACCCAAGAGCTGAAGGGGTCTGCAATCCGATAGGTGGAACAACAATATGAACTAACCAGAACCCCTAGAGCTTGTATCTCTAGCTGCATATGTATCAGAAGATGGCCTAGTTGGTCATCATTGGGAAGAGAGGCCCCTTGGTCTAGCAAACTTTATATGCCCCAGTACAGGAGAAAGCCAGGGCCAAGAAGTGGGAGTGAGTGGGTAGGGGAGCAGGGTGTGTGGGGGGGGGAGGGTTTAGGGGACTTTTGGGATAGCATTTGAAATGTAAATGAAGAAAATATCTAATAAAAACAAAACAACACAAAAAAGAAACAGGGTGAGTTATGATTCAGCTGGGAGGAGGACTGTCCACTGCTAGGCTTCCAGACAGACAAGGCAGAAAACATGGCACCGGGTGAGAAAATCCAGATGCAGCTAACCCTAGATCAGGAACCCTATCCAGCTATCCAGAGCTGTGGCAGGGACTATGATGGAGATAAGCATGGGGTCTCCTGCCTAGAGACTGAACATTGTCAAATTATACAGCGACTCTGCATGTTGTAATCGCATGCAGGACAGCACATTGCATGCAGGACAGCACACTGCCAGTTAAGAGGCAGGCTCCGGGGTGTCATCACCTAAGCAGGGTGCACCCTGGTTTTTCAGGTCCAGCAGGTCTCTGATGGTCAGATATCATGGCAGGAATCACCGAAGAATCCAGACTGGGAGGGGTCAAGAGCACCACAAAAGACCTACAGAGCCAACTAATTTGGACCCATGGGGGAATCACAGAGACTGAACCACCTACCAAAGAGCACACATAGACTGGACCTAGTCCCCCTGCACATATATAGCAGATGTGCAGCTTGGTCTTCATCCTGGTCCCTAACAGTTGGAGCAGGGGCTAACTCTTACTTGGACTCTTGTTGCCTGCCATTGGATCCCTTTTCCCTAGTTGGGCTGAGTCGCCTGGCCTCAGTGGAAGAGGATACACTCTTAGTTCTCATGAGAAGGTGTCAGGGCCAGGTTGGTACCAAGAAGGGGTGGCCTCTCTTCCTCAGAGAACAGGAGAGGGCAAAGGTGAAGGAGATGAAACTGAAAGGAGAGGAGGGAGGGGGGCTGCGATCAGGATGTAAAGTGAATAAATAAATTAATATGAACAAAAAAGAATCCAGGCTGGATGGCCACAGTCACCTAGGACTGAAGCATTGGACCACCTGGGGCTGAGGTAATCGGTATTTGGTGCCATTTAATAGTGCTAGACCTGGAGCAATTGCATGAGCAATCAGGTCCTTGTGTGAGCATGTGCGTGGTTCCTCTGCTGGTCCACGCCTTCCTTGTACCTTGTCCAGGGAACTCTGTCTTTGGAGGATGTTTCTGATGCTTTCTCTAAGATCCCTGAAGATGAAACAAAACTTACACCCCTTCGTGAGGGGTCCACATCCTTCATCTTCTTCTTTTTTCTCCGGGGAGCACCTTTCCTTCTAGGACCCC
This sequence comes from Mus musculus, assembly GCF_000001635.26. NCBI lineage: Eukaryota > Metazoa > Chordata > Mammalia > Rodentia > Muridae > Mus > Mus musculus. Next base: position 127,529,808 of record NC_000071.6, on the reverse strand, counting down.
CTGAATGATCTCACCTAGAGGGACAAAGGTCCTCGCTGGATGCAGGAGTGGATGAGTTTCAGACCCCTGCGGTTCCTGCAGGTTGTCTAAGATGACCCCAGATGTCAGTCGATACCAGATAGGGCCTGAAGCCCCACATATGGGCTGCACTTAACCTCAGATATATTCACATGGAAATATCAGCTCACTGTAGCAGGCTTGTGGCTGAGCCTGGGATGAAAGAGGCACAGCTCTACCCTGAAGCAAGACACTAGCTTCTCTGTCTGCCTTAGGGCTACCTTGTCTTCATGTCCTTGTCATCTGGGGCATCCTCACCTCCCATATCAGCCTTCCCCATGGTTGCTGGGGAGCACCAAGTGCCCAGATTTCTCTTTCTCTTTCCCTCTCCCTCTCCCTCTCTCTCTCTCTTTGGTTTTTCAAGACAGGGTTTCTCTGTGTAGCCCTGGATGTCCTGGAACTCACTCTGTAGACCAGACTGGCCTCAAACTCAGAAATCCATCTGCCTCTGCCTCCCAAGTGCTGGGATTAAAGGCGTGCGCCACCACTGCCTGGCCAGATTTCTCTCTTTTTACAGACAACAGCCACGGGGCAGCAGTGTACCTTTGCAAGCTTTATCTGAACTTGACCCCATGACTCCATTTCAGGCTCACAGGCGCTGAGCCTTATGACTTAGTATCTTCAGGGGACAAAAGTCTACCCTCCCTCTGCAGAAATATTCCGTATAAGTTTTCATTCAGTACAGCTCATACAAAGGGGTGGTGGGGGTGTGTTTACCATGGAGGAAACGGAGTTCTAGAAGACCTCATCTCCCAACCAGACCATCTGCTGAAGTCTCTCTTTGTGCTAACCAGTTCCCCTGCCCAGCTAGTGTTGAGCTAAGCCAGGCAGCCACAGCCACAGCTATGAGGGCACCAGTGTCACAGGACTTCATTTCTCTGGGAAGTAGGACTGACTGAGGTTGAAAAGGGTTCTGGCTAAAGTCAGGCCATTACACAATTTTCTCCAAGGTGAATCATCTCTTTACTCTATCTTGTCTGCATTGATAACATTAGGACAACCCTATGCATTTATAGATTTTTTCCTCTATGGTGGAGAAAGCACATCACTCAACATACCATCCCCTCTTCCAGCGTTGTTTTCGGGTAATTTCATAAAGTCACTGTGGTCCCAGAGGGCTCAGTCAGGCTCAGAGGCTGGAAAGAGACCAACCTGACCACCAGCCAGGCATCTCACCCTGATCCTCTGGACCCCAGGACACGCTGTGCTCACAGATACACAGGAGCTTTCTCCCTCTACTGTGAATGCTGCTTCTTGTGATGCTGAGGACTCCGTGTTCTGAGAGCAAGCATTCCTAGACAGTGTCTTGTCAAGCGTGCCTCTGTCCATTGGCTGCTTTTCCAGCTCCATCTCAATGAGAGACTCTCCTGCCAGCCCTTACCAGCATAGATCCTCTTTCTTAGATCTTGTTTCTCTTCCAATTTGAGGGCCAGGCTCAATAGGATGCTGTGAGGTGGGCTTGCCTCATGTCTTGTTCAGGGGAACAGGCGAGCATCCTTGTGTGTGACTGGTGTAGCCCCCAACCCTTATTCGAACCCCAAGCCAGTGAAGATTTCAATTCAGGAGCATCACAGGATGGTATAGCCCAATCCCCAGACAGTAAGGACTCCCATTCAGGAACCCACTGGGATGGTAGATGCTCTCCATCTTCCAGCCTAGGTAGCTGGATCATATTTCAAGAGCCCCATGTTCCACACAGCAATGAGGCAAGTTCTTTAATACACTAATGAGAAGACCCTGTTCCTATTCTGCTGGAGTGTCACATCTTCCAGAGCCTCTGTCTCCCTCTACTTCTTTTTGTACTTTCTTAGCTACTGTGACTTCATCTCTGCACACACCTTGTTCCTCTTATATGGAATACTGTTCCCGCACATAACCACACGGTTCCGACCTTGCTTCCCTGTACTACCTACCTATATACGGCACTGAGTAGTACTACTGAAAGATGCCTATCAGCGAACACTTCTGAGTGTGTCTGGGAGGGAATTCCCAAGACATTAGATCCCGAGGCCTCTGAGTGGTTGACACTAATTCCTGGATGGATTCACAATCTGATGATAACACTGTGAGAGGTGAGGACCCGTTGGGAGAAGTAAGTCACTAGGGGGTGTGTCCTTCGGGCTGGGTCCTGGTTTCCTCCACTTCCTGTATCTTCTTCTCTGCTTTTTGTCTGGCAGGATGTGAACAGCTGTCCTCCATCACTCACTCCCGTTGCCATGCTGTACACTGTCCAAGTGCATGGGGCTCAGTGGCTATGATTGAGCCCTCAGAAACATGAGCCAACAATTGCTCTGTCCTCTCTTGTTTGTTTGTTTAAGCCAGGGATTTGAACATGGTCACAAGAAAAAAATAACAAACATGGCAGCTATGTTTTTCCATAGTTCATCAGTGCCTCTCGAGAGATATGGTTTCTATTCAGATTTGCAGCCATGCCTGTCTCCTCCTGAAAACAAAACTCTACAAAAGAAAGAATTCTCTTCTCCTCCTTCTTCTTCCTCTTCTTCATTTTCCTCTTCCTCTTCTTCTTCCTTTTCTTCCTCTTCTCCTCCTCCTCCTTCTTCTTTTCCTTTTCCTCCTCTTCTTCCTTCTCCTCTTCCTCCTCCTCTACTTCTTCCTTCTTCTCCTTCTCCTCTTCCTCCTTTTCTTCTTCCTCTTCCTCCTCCTTTTCTTCTCCTCTTCCTCCTTTTTTTCTTCCTCTTCCTCCTCTTCTTCTCCTCTTCCTCCTTTTTTTCTTCCTCTTCCTCCTCCTTTTCTTCTCTCCTTCCTCTTTCTCTTTCTTCCCCTCCCCGCCCCACTTGCTGTTCTACTCCGAGCACCTGGAACAGCCACTGCTGAAGAACTCTGTGCTACAGACATATGATAAGAGGCAGAAAAAACAAACTGCCTACAAGTCTTTCTAGTTTGAGTTTCTGAATATACCTACAGGGCTGTGGCTGTAGCTCAGTGGGTAGAGCACTTGCCTGGCATTCACAGAGCCCTGGTTCAACCCCTAGCACCTCATAAACCAAGCATGGAGGTGCATACTTGTAACCCAGAACTTGGGAGGTAGAGGAAGGAGGATCATAAGGTCAGAGTCATGCTTGGCTATGCAGTGAGCTTAAGACTAGTCTGGGATACCTAAGATCTGATCATTTGGAGCCTAGCCTTCTTTGAAGGTCTTGGATTAAGGACATGGTACTTGGATGCCTTCCTGGGTCTGTACATGAGACCAAAATCCTGGAAGGGGCTGTTGTTTCATGGTTCCATCTTTGGAAATGAGGCCAGGGCTTGGATCAAGGACCACAGTCTAAGAGTAATGGGTGGTATGGAATGACAAGCTGTGTTAATCATGAGTCAGAGTCCCCTCAAAGCTCCAGCTTTGGCTTCGGAGTTCCAACACTTGGAACTGACATGCTAAAGGCCTGCATGCCAACAGCATTCTGATTGGTTGGTGCTACCATCTACTCTGGTCTGATTGGCCTGAGCCTGTATCACTCTATCAGATTTTGAATATCATTCATTTGTACTCATGTGAGTGGTAAGTTTCAAGTAATCAGTGGATTTTCTTTGTTGTTTTTGCGTGCTTTCTAAGTGATTCCCTAGTTTGTTGTAAATAACTCAGTAATGGTGTGTGTGTGTGTGTGTGTGTGTGTGTGTGTGTGTGTGTGTGTGTGCATGCACAAATGAGAGGTTTATATAAGTGTCTTTTTCAATTGCTCTCAGCTGTACTTTTGGAGACAGGGTTTTTCTGGTCAGAGTTAGGCTGGCTGACCTGTGAGCCCAGCAATCCTCCTGCCTCCACCTCTTCAGTGCTGAGATTACAAGCATACACCTCCACAGCAGTGTTTTATGTAGTGCTGGGAAGGCAAGCACTTTACTAACTGAGCCAGCTCCTTAGCTCTCAGTACAAATACTTGGTAAAAATTGCAAAGAGCTTCATGGGCTTCCTGGGGGCACCTGGACAATCAGGGTAGAAGAGAGTCACCCTTGCCACAGTGACCTCCCAGGGTCCAGGCACCCTCAACGTTTTGCACTGTGGGTATTCATCACAGGGAGTTAAAAGCCAGCTTCATTCCTCCACTGTCCTGCAACTTTGTTTTTGTGCCAGCTACCACCACTGGAGGAATGCAGAGGTCCCACGGCAAGCCACTTACCCATCCTTTCCAGGGAGTTACTGCTGCTCTCCGAAGGTAGCTGAGCAAATTTCTCTCCTTCCCCGAGGACACATGCTAACACCTCTGCGCGCCTCACAGCCACACAGCAATAATTCCAGGTCCTGGCTCTGTGGGGAAACCCAACTCCCACCTCATTTACTTCCAATTTATTCATGGTACAAAACTGGGGTGCGGGAGGCAAACTTAACTTAGCTGTCAATTTGCTTCTAAGGCAAGATGGAGACTCCATTCTAAAGCGTTCATTTAAAACAAGAAAGCAATTCAATTTTGCTAGGCACCATCTACAAGGTCCGGAGCGGTAACTCAGCTATTAAACAAGTCACCCTCTGGGGTGGCACATAAGAATAAGTTGCATGAACGTCTCCAAGGAAAGCCAGTCGCTTTGCAAGTTTGCTGAGAAGTGCTTGAGAAATACATATTTTATTTCGGCAAAGTTGTGGCAGATTCTTGCACTTCTTAATTACGTGGACACGGCTGCTACAAACTGAGGGTGGTTTTCCCATGATCTTACAGTGGGTCCTGCTCTAGTGATGTCATGAGGAAGAAGGAACCAGGGCTGTCTGCTCAGGAAGAGGGAACCTGGGCTGTCTGCTCATAGCCCTCTGACTTGCATGGGGCACAGAATAGAGAGCATATCTTTATGTGTTCATCCCTAGGACACTTGCCTTTCCAAAGCCATGGGGAAGAGTCTATCCCAGGTCCCTTGTACCTAGGAACTGGAATACAAATGATGTGAGCCCTTTGTGGTCTTCCTCTCGTCTTCTCCATATTCATTCATTCTCATTCATATTCTCTCTCTCTCTCTCTCTCTCTCTCTCTCTCTCTCTCTCTCTCTCTCTCTCTCTCCTCTTCCTTCCCCCCCTATTTCCTCTGTGTGTGTTTGGAAGAACATTTGAATCAATAAAGGTGATCAGAGCCAGGCATATGCTGGGCAGTCTTTACAAACTTAACACAGACTGGGAAGTCACCTGGGAAGAGGGAGCCTCAGTTGAGAAATTACCTCTTTGCATAGGTCTCTGGGCTTTTCTGTGGGGGAGTTTTCTTTATTAATGATTGGTGTGGGAGGGCCCAGCCTACTAGTGGTGCCATCCCTGGGCAGGTGGTCCTGGGGTGTCTAAGAAAGCAGGGTGGGCAAGCCAAAAAGAGCAAGTCAGTCACAAGTCAGAGTAGCATTCATTTGTGGCCACTGTTTAGTTCCTGTGTCCAGGTTCCTGACTGATTGCCTGCCCCGACTTCTCCTGATGATAGACTGTAAGAAAAAAATGTGCTGGCTTTTGTTTTTGTAGGTAGGGTTTTTTCCTGTGTCCTGGAAGCCACTCTGTAGACCAGGCTGGCCTCAAACTTACAGAGACCCACTTATCTCTGCCTCTCGAGTGCTGAGATTAAAGGCATGTGGCACCACACGAGCTCAGACAGAGGTTTATCATGGCGGCAGAAGAAAACCAGTACACACATTGACCCGCAGCTGTCTACTCAGTATTTGAGGAGAAGCAAGAGGATTTCTACAAGATTCAGGTCAGTCTGATTGAGCTCCAGTGTGATCCCCCACAGACAGATATACAGGCAGACAGACAGACAAGGAGAGCTTTCTACCTCTGTATGGGTATGCAGATAAAACAGTAATCTGTCAAAGGGCAGACTCCCTTTTTCTCTCCCCTCTATCTTTCCCTTTTTCTCTTTCTCAACAGTCAAGGTCCAGAAACCCCAGGATAGTGTCTGGGACCCTTAATCCCCGTGTCAGAGCAGCGCTTGGGCCACACTCTGGTGGTCACACGATGTCTGTGCCAATGCTCTGACATCTGGCGAGGTACTGGCCAGTTAATTGGGGAAACAGATACATGGGATTCTCCTGCCAGCCACACCCACATTCAACTCGGATGGATGGAAAGAAAGAGCATCTCTGCCAGCAGTGCTAGCATTTCAAAGAGGATGGTACCCAGTGGGAGATGCTTACAGAGTTGTGTGGGCTGGCGACGGCAAGATGGGAGCCAGTGCTTGTGGGTAATCAGGGGAGTGGCTTCCCAGGCAACTTTCCCTTGATTTTCTTACAACCACACACCGATTCTTTATCATTTGAGGCTTTGGGCTGTGAACACAGAAAGGAACAGAAGGGGGTTTTCTGGAATGGACTAAGGTGTGGGGAGGGCTCAGGATAGGGTAGGCTCAAGTGTGGGGTGGGCTTGGGTGTGGGTGGCTTAGGTTCACGTGGGTTTGGATACAGGCTGGGTATCGTGATTGTACCTGGGCAGCAGGGTCTGTCCCACTTGCTTGGGAGATGCCAGCTGGTGTAAGTCAGATAGTTGAGGGCTCCTATACCATGCCAATCAAGAATGGAAGGATCCAGCTGGCCCCGTTTGAGTGATACCCAGTACTGGCAGTGAGCCAGGTTTCTATACAAGTCACTGGCATGGGATTGAGGAGTTTACAGTTCTGTGCTCTATCAGACACTCTGTGTATGGTGGCTCCCAAGGCTCTGGAGAGGGTCAGAGGAACCTCCTGGCTCAACAGTCTGTCAAGACCTTTGGACTGCCCCAACTGTACTTCAGCAAAGGCCAGGAAGCTCCCGTGCCTCATAAAGCTCAAGGGACTCATCTCCTATTTTAGCGTCGACTCCCCAAATCTATCCTGAACTCCCGGATCCAACCTGACCATCCCAGGGACAGCCTTAGCATCTGATGCATAAACAACCATTAACACCACCCCCTAGTGGCTGAGGTGGGGAACGGCCCATGGTGTAAACAGACCTTTTCTTTTTGAAAACTTTTGACAATTTCCTACACATGTGCAATTGTACTGTTATTGTATTTACCCCGATCACCCTCTATTATCCCTCTCCTACCCCTCCTGACCCCCTTCTTTTTGGTGACCTACCACGCCTAGATGGTTAAGATTTTGTGAAGATGCCACACACTGGATATAGAACACAGAGAAGTCCAGCTGGAGCTTAGCTGGAAGCTTCTCTCTCTCTCTCTCTCTCTCTCTCTCTCTCTCCTCTTTTCTCTTCTCTCTCTCTCTCTCTCTCTGTTTCTTTGACTTTCTGTCTCTCTCTCTCCCTGTGACACAGTCTTTCACCAGCTAAAGCAAACTGCAGGTCACACAGCCTACTCAACAAGTAGAGTGCAGTTTATTCCAGGGCTTTGCTGCTCCTCATCCCACATTGTGTCTCAAGAGGTGTCAAGATTCCCCTCCTATAATGTACCCAGGACAATGAACTTGAGCAACTTTGTGCAACTTCACTTGCTTCTGCTTCATAGTCTTAGAACGGCCCATCTCTCAAAGGCTCTCCTGGGCCATTTCCAATTAATCTCTGCTCCAGCCCCAGGCAATCGCTGACTGCTCAGTCTCTGTAGTTCTGCCATTTTTAGAAATGATCCCCAGAATGCCTAATTTTTAAATGCCTAGTTTCCCCATATCTCAGTTTTTTTTAAAAATGTGTGTATGTGTGTGTGTATGCACACACGTATGCATGTCAAAGTCAGAGAGCATCAGGTGTCCTTCTTCAGGAAGCCATCTACTTTATTTACTGAGATAGCATCTTTCACTGGCCAAGAACTTGCCAAGTAGAGACTCTACTGGTCTTCCCTGCCCCCAAACCCCTGAGATTACAGGTATGTGCTATCATAGCTGTTTTTGTTGTTGTTTTACTTTGAATTTTTGTTTGTTTAATCCCGTCCTGGATACAGGCTTAGGTCCTCATGTAAATACTTCACCATTTGCATTCTCTCCCCAGTACCTGTTTGTTTGTGTGTGTGTGTGTGGGGGGGATGGGGGGTGGGGTGGGGGGGTGGAGTGTGGGTAGGGTTAGGGAACTACTACTAAACCCGAGGCCAGGCTCTGGTTTCCTAGGGTATTCCCCAGCTCCATCAGCTGCTCTCCCCTGTGAGCTTTTACATTCCCCTTTCTCTTTAAGGAACGTGTCTCCAGGGTGCCTGAGAGACTATGAGGTGCAGACAGACAGCAGCATCCCAAAGTTGTCTCCTCCCCCTCCCCCTCCAAAATGGAGTTTGGGATTCAGATTCATGCAAATCTTCCAGGAGTTAAGGGAAACATTTTCCAGCCTCCTACACCTCAACTCTACTTTACATTTAATTTTGAGCATGAAGAGTAATCCCAGCGTAACATTCCCCCATTCCCCTTTCCCCATCTTACAGGGAACCACACTATTTTAGACAAATAAGAGTCCAGGGATATGAGGAGATCGCGCCTCTTTCCTGCAAATGATTAGGGATGAGGAACTAGTTTGTGGGCTCTGTGGCTCCTAAGAACCAGAGATTTCTCTGAGGACTGGTGACAAGGGACCTCCATAATGAGGAGCCGGATGACAGCAGGCAGGCTCTGGCATCTGTGATAATCCACTTATGTTTCTTTAAATTAGCATGCAAGTCATCACATGGCAATTCTGAGCAAAAGGTCTTCAGTCTCCATCCTCCCCAAACCCCTGCTGCTGGTGCTCCCTGCAACCCTCTGTCTCTCTGATGTTTTCATGTCCCACACTTCTGGTCTTTACCCATAAGCCACTGAGTCCAATTACTGCTGGCCACAAGCTCAGGGGTGTGGGGGCACCCACAGGAGTATAAGCAACCCACCAGTGGCCACATATCCCAAAGATCTCAGAGGTAACCAACTACCAATAGATCCGATTATCATTTAGGCTTTGTGCTCTCTCTCTCTCTCTCTCTCTCTCTCTCTCTCTCTCTCTCTCTCTCTCTCTCTCTCCACCTCCCTCCCTCCCTGCCTGTCTCTCTCTCTCTCTGTCACACCCCCACACACACACACACTACACACACATTTTCTTTTCTCTCTCCTGTCTGTCTCTGTCCTTTCTGTCTTGTCTGTCTGTCTGTCTGTTTCTGTCTCTGTTTCTGTCTGTCTGTCTGTCTGTCTGTCTGCCTGTCTCTCTCCCCCTGCTCAGGCTAGGATTCCTGTACCCCATATGAAAGAGCGCATGTGTTTTCTGACATTCTAACTTTGTGTTATCTCCACATTACACTTCCCATATCCATCTAGTCTCCTGAAGATTTTGTGAGTTCATACTTTTCCTTGCAAACGAATAAAACCCTACTGTGTCTAGGCACCACATTTTTATTACCCATCCATCTGTTGATGGATATCTAGGCTGATTCCACGTCCTGGATACTGTGGACAGCTCAGCAGTGGACACGGATGAGTAATGTCTTAGGGTAGGATGTGGAGTCCTCTGCACACATGCCTGGGAGTGATGTAGCTGGGTCAAGCGGGAGCTCCAGCTTTAATGGGGGGTGGGTGGGTGGGGGCGTTCTCCCCAACTGAGTTCCACAATGGCTGTATTAATGCATCCCCCTATTAGCCACTAAAAACTCCTCTCTCCGCACACCATCTCTGGCATTTGTTCTTAGATTTCTTCATGTCAGCCACTCTGACTGGGCTAAGGGAGTATCTCAAAAGAGTTTTAATTTACATTTCCCCAATGATGATCTCTTTAAAAAAATACTCATTACCCATTTGCATTTCTTACTCTAAAGGATGTTCATTTCATTAGCCAATTTGTTGATGGCAGGGTTCGTTTGGAGGGAGAGAGATGTTTAAAAATTTCAGTTCTTTTAAAATTCTGGATATTTGTGCCTCTGTCTGAATTATAGCTGGCAAAGATTTTCTCCCATTCTCCAGTGGGCTGTTTACTCTGTTGGCAGTTTTTTTTTCCCTGTATATCTTTTAAATTTTATGCTGCCCCATGTGTAGATCTTGGGGCTGGTTACTGTGCTGTTGGACTTCCAAGAAGAAAGTTCTCGCCTCCACCCATGTCTTGAAGAACATGACTTAGGTTTTCTTCTACCAGTTTCCGTGTTTCGGGTTTTAGATCGGAGTCTTCAATTCACTTTAAGATGACTTTTGTATAAGGTGAAAGATATACTTCGAATTTCATTTGTTCCCCTTGCAGGTGGATATCAGTTTTGCCAGCACCATTTGTTGAATAGGTTTTTCCACATTGTATGCTTCTGATGCCTTTGTCAAATATTAGCTGACACAGCTTTGTTGGCTTATCTGTCTCTGGGTGCTCTCTTTTGTCTCATTGACCAGTCTGTTTTTAGGCCAGTGCCAGGAAATCTTTGACAATATAGCTCTGTAGTGTAAGTTTAGGTCAGGTATTGTGACCCCCCCCCCCCCATGCACTTTGGCTCACTAGATTCTCCCTTGTCTCTGCTTGGCTAGCCCCAAGGGAGAGAACAGCCTATGCCTGGAAACCAGGTCACCTGACTCCAGCCAGAGTCTGTCACCTGCTAGGGATATATCAGTGCACAGTAACATGCCCATTTTAGCTTATGAGTCTCAACTCTAGTGGCCTAATTAAGCACTCTCAATGCTCCATCATCTTATTGCGAGATGAGGAAGTGGCAACTCTACAGGCTGCACGTCTGCAATGAATGTGTGGAGGGGACGCTTTCAGCAAAGGCTCATGGGAGAATCCTGCCTTGCCTGTTCCAGCTGCTACTGTTAGTCAGAAACCCTTGGATCGTGGCTATGTGCCTTCAAATGCCTGTGTTTTGGGGACAATTTTAAGAGTCTTACAAGCATATGTTGGATTGGGTTTAGGGCTCACCGTTACCTCATGTGGTCTTGCCTGGCCCCTTGGTTTTGTCTTAGCCAGGAAGACCTGATTTGCATATAAGTCACAGCCACAGGTGGCATGGGTTAGGACTCAGACACATCTCTGAGGTACATAACCCCCCACTAAGGCAACAAATCTTGCAAGATGCTGGGAGAGACTGTCTGTGGCTGTTCTGCTATTATAGAGGGATATATATTATATTATATAGTATATATATATATATATATATATATATATATATATATTATAGAGGACTATGGAATATGAACCACCAGGTGGTTTGCCTGTGGCTAGAATGAGGGGATGTCGGGTAGGACAGGAATTCAGGAAACTCCCTCTACAGGATGGATTCTGGCCAGGGGCTGTTTTATGGTTTCTGACCCTCAGAGCCTTTTGTGCTTTTCTGTATATTGATTTAACCTCATATTCTCTGAGAGTGGGGCACTTAACATGTACACTGGGCATGTTATCATCTCTCCTTCCCTCTCCCCTCTTCCCCTTTCTCCCCTCTCCCCTTGTCTTTCTCCTTCATCCTCATCCTCCTTATCCTCTTCTTCCCCTTTCCTCTTCCTTCCTTCTCTCCTCCCCATCCCCCTATCCCTCCTTCTCCTCCTCCTCCTCCTTCCTTTCCCCTCCTCTTATTTTTGAAACAAGATGGAATTCCTATGGCACATGTCTAGCCAGTGCTCCTTAGAGTATTCACAGAGCTGGTCAGCCATCTCTACAATGAGCGTGGTCACATTTTATCATCCCGTAGCTATTCTGCCTCCTCTGGTGGTCACCATGTCCTCCCCATGCTGGGCTGTCCCTAAGTTGTTCTCTGTTATCTGTGGATTTGCTGATCGCTTTTGAGTAGGATGCTGGTTTTGAAGCTCAGCCTTGCTCTAGCACATGCCTGCACTACTTCTTCTTCTCCCCCCCCCCCTTGCAGGATGATTGCAGTACTCTTGAGTGGAGTGGTACAATTACCGGATGGGAATCATAAACCAAAGCGGCTGTATCACTGAGTGCTTCCTACGATCCAAGCTCTGCTCTAATTACACATTATCTCAATGGAGATGCCTTCCGAGGTCGGACAGGAAAAACAAATGGATCCAGTGGACTAGGGGGGAAACTGTTGCAAGGGCTGGTTCAGTCCTGGCCCAAGGAGGGTGGCGTGCAGCCTCCACTCAGAAATTCTGATGCTTGCCTTGGGGGGTGGTGTCACCAGACACTCTGTGACCTTCAAGAGAAGCCAGGGCCAGGTGTGGTGACTCATACTGTTAATCCCAGCAGAGGCAGGCAGATCTCTTGAGCTTAAGCCAGCCTGGTCTACACAGTGAGTTCGAGGACAATCAGGACTGCACTCTTCCAATTGGTAATTATGGACTACAGAATTCATCTTAAGGCAATTTAGGCAGAGAATGACTTCTGGATAGCTACCTTCATTCCTACAGCGAAGGCTTAGGGTAACCACACCGAGTCACACACATCTCTCGAGTAACCTCAGAGTCAAAGGGGAAACCAAGGTGGCCAACTCACTCAGGTTCATGTAGGTTGTCCTGGTCTTCAAACCAAAAGCCCTGTATCCCAGGAACATCCTCGGTGCTGAACAAACTGGAATGGTCCTGTGAGGTCACAGTTGAGGATCCCATGCCTGAGGTATTTCTGAGCGCACTTGTGGATATCAACTCGGAGTGAATATTTGAACACACAAAGGAAAGAAGTTGGCATTTTCAATCCATTGAAATATTCTCTAGGGCAGCGGCTCTCAACATTATGGTCTTTTTGGGGGTCAAATGACCCTTTCACAAGGGTCACATATCAGATACCCTGCATATCAGGCATTTACATTATGATTGATAGCAATAGCAAAACTAGTTATGAAGTAGCAATGAAAATAATTTTATGGGTGGGTGGGGGTCATCACAACATGACGAAGTATATTAAAGAGTCACAGCCTTAAAAAGGGTAAGAACCACTGCTCTGGGGTCAAAGATGCCATTTTGTCTCCTCACTAATCAGATTTGAGTTTTGACTGTTCTCAAAGATGATATCACCACTAATGACCATGACTCCTGTCACAAGAACAGTTATCAGCATCACTGATTCCGTCCACCCTGCCACGATCCTTGTCACCACAGGCACATCAGCATCATCACCACCACCATCGCCATCACCATGGTCACTACCACACTCACATCACTGTCACCAACACCACTACCATGATTAATACTTTTGATTTCATAAAGGTACCAAAGTGGGCAGCTCTAATCTCTAGATAACATGCATGCTTGTTCTGACTCTCTGATTAGGCATTCCAGGATCACGTAGGCACAGTCCTGTGATGATGATGATGGTGATGATGGTGATGGAGATGGAGAGGGTGATGATGATGTCTCTGAGTAGGACTATCTGCAACAGACAGACAACGCTTGCAACAAAAGTATCATTATGCACCATGGATCTATAAAGGCACTGCCTAACTCACAGAATCTTGAACTTATGTGAGAGAAGTAGGTGTGTTCAGCCTGTGATCCATTGGAGGGTCAGGAGGGGCACCTAAGCTGTGAATTACCCTCCTCTATGCCGTGCTGAAGGAGCAAATCCCTTGTTGGCTGTGTTGTGCTGGAAGCTTCCAAAGGTTTTTGGGAAAAAGAAGGCGTTCTCACGTTTCCCGCGGTGCCTCCGTAGGATCTCAATTAAAAACCCCAAATTAGGAGCGACATATTTTCTCTCTCTGACTCTTATAGTTCCACCACGCCTGTCTAGATGTGCCAGGCCACAGAGAAATTAGGTCACGCAGAAGCAAATATTTATGGTAAACTTGGCAACCGTCCCTGCAGGGAATTTCCACTTTGCCAACTGTGGAGTTGGAGGGGGGACCCCGTGTTCAACCACAGTGTTGTCAGGAGCAGAGAGAGAGCTGGGGAGAGACCGGAGACTTGCTTCAACAGGGCTGTGGTATAACATGACACTGTCAGGACTGTACATTCAGCTTTTGGCTAATCCCAGCTGCTGAGTCTGAGAAAAGACACTGAAGTCACAGGTAGGTCAAGCCCTGGCAAGGCCCTGACCAGCTTATGCTTTTGACCCGTTGGCTTTACTTCCCTGAGCCTCAACTTTCCCAGCTGAAAAATGGGAGTAACACACCACACCTCGGGGAAACCGAGGGATCATCTACAGATGCTGTGAAGGGGCTCACACCCGTCATTATCCATATGTGGGGGGTGTAGGATGCAGGAAGAATGTCCACCAACTGAGGCATATAAACAAAAGAATGAGAGACGTCTGTGCCCCATACGTTCTGCAGCAATATGAAAACAACTGCAATGTCCCCAACAGCTGGATGAAGAAAATCTGGTCCAAGGGTATGAAATCCTATTCAGCCATGAAAGTGGAAACGCAGACACAGATGAGCTCAGGGGATGCAGTGCTACTCCAACAGAGCAGATGTAGAAGATTCGATTCATGGATGGACCTAGTATGGCCCCCATGCAGAAGAGGAGGGAGATGTGATTGATAGAGACGCTGGGGAGGGGCGAGAAGAATATCAACCAGTGGGTGTGAGGCTCCAAATATGCTCCAATTATGCATATTAGGTGTGTGTTTGTAGCTAACCACAGGATACTGTGGGTATACCTAAGACTTTGTTAAGAGGACATCCTGAGCTGGGGAAGTGGCTGACTCAGCAAAGTGCCTGCCTCACAACCACAAGGACCTGAGTTCAAATCCCAGAACTCACTTTAAAAATCTGGGCATGATGGCACACTTTTTTTTTTTTTTGAGACAGTGTCTTACAGCATAGCCCTGGTTGGCCTGGATCATGCTTTGTAGACCACACTGGCCTTGAACTCATGACCATATGCCTACCTCTGCCTCTTGAGTATAGAGTTTAGAATTATGACAGCAGTGGCACACAATTTTCATCCCAGGAGGTGCAAAACGGGAAGATCTCAGGGGCAGGGGCTGCTGTGATCCAGCCTGGCCTGCTTAGTGAGTTCCAAGCCAATGAGAGAGCCTGCCTTAAGCAATGAGGTACACAGTTGCCCAGGAACGAACCATGAGGCTGATCTCTGGCTTCCACATGCAAGAACTCACTTGTATATACAAGTGCACACATGAATAAGCACACATAACATACACACTTAGGGGACACTTCATGTTAAGTGTTCTGTGTGTGCACAAGCACAAACTTTCAAAATCAAAAGAACAAAGTCACTACATCTTAGCCTATGACAAAACACCTGGGGTGGTCAACTTAATAGACGGGAAGGTTGACTTCTATGCTTGGTTTCAGAGATCATAGCCCCTCCCTCCCTCCCTCCCTCCCTCCCTCCCTCCCTCCCATCCTCCCTCCTATTCTCCTTTCCTTCTTTCCTCCCTCCCTCCCTCCCTCCCTCCCTCCCTCCCTCCCTCCCTCCCTCCCTCCCTCCCTTCTTTCCTCCCTTCCTCCCTCCCTCCCTTCTTTCCTTCCTCTCCCTCCCCCCTCTCTCTCTTCTTTCTGTCCGTCATTTTTAAATAACCTATTTCTTTTGCCCCAGGAGGAAGCGGGATTGTGACAAGACTACCTGGCTTTAAGAACCTATTTACTTCACAGTGGCTAGTAGGCAAAGTGAAAAACTTGGTGATGTGTATGGTGGGTTGTCACAGCCCCTTTCAGGAAGACTTTCATGCCTGGCCAATGACCTAACATCCTTCCAGTAGGCTCCGCCTCTTAGAGCAGTGGCTCTCAACCTTCCTAATGCTGACACCCTTTAATACAGTCCCTCATGCTGTGTTGACCCCAACCATAAAATTATTTCTTTGCTATATTATAACTGTAATTTTGCAGTTGTTATGAATCACCATGTAAACATCCGATATTCAAGATATCAGATGTGCAACTCCTGTGGGGGATGCGACCCATAGGTTGAGAACTGCCATCTTAGAGGTTCCATTACTCCCAACAGTACCATGGCTGGGAAACATGCCACAGGAGGGCCTTCATCCAAGCCATATGCAGACAAGAGTTCCGGGAGACAGGGAAATGTTTAGTACCTTGACTGTGGCAATATGTCCAGATTTATCAACTTGTGGACAGTTTTCACGTATCCACTGTAACTTAGCAAAGTAATTTTTTAAACAATGGTGGTGAGAAAATCTGAGTAAGTCCCATGTCTTAGTTACAGTTTCTATTGCTGTGAAGAGACAGCATGACCACGGCAACTCTTACAAAGGAAAACATTCAACAGGGGCTGGCTTTCAGGTTCAGAGGTTGAGTTCATTATCATCACAGCAAGAAGCATGGCAGCACGCAGGCAGGCATGGTGCTTCAGAGGTAGCTGAGAGTTCTACATCTGGTCCACAGGCAGCAAGAGGAGAGATTGACAGCAGGACCTGGCTTGAGCTTCTGATGCCTCAGTGTCACACTTTCTTCAAGAAGGCCACACCTCCTAAAAGTGCCGCTCCCTATGAGCCTTATGGGGGCCATTTCATTCCAACCATCACATCCCATGCAGTTGGTGGAGTGAAAGACTAAGTGGGGCTTGCCTTGCCTGGGGATGGTGTGGGCGAGTGTGGAGGAGGACAGGTCCAGGGTTGGGGGTGGGTTTGGGACTTCCACCCTCAGCTTCAATCTTTGCCAACATTGTCAGGGAGCCAGGGATGGCCATCAGAGTAAAACTTCAGAGTAGAGTAGGATTCAGGGTGTGCTCTGGCTTCTGCTGGTCTCCTGAGGGGCAGCACCAACCACAGCGGTGGCCTAGGGCCTTTCCATCATTGGGCAGCATCTCATGGAGGCTGTGGGTGACTTGGGGTTAGTGCAAGCGAAGTCGGAGGATTGTGTGTGACTTGGTGGCGGGGGACCACTCAAAGTGAAGGAGGAACCTGCCTGCCCATACGTTTGGAAGGGAAAAAGAACAATTCTCCATAAAATAAATAAATGTCCTGATTTTGACCTTTGAAAACTCCTTGACAATACCCAAATTGGGGGTGGGTGGGTGGGGGAAAATCTCGTGTTTCATCTAACTGTTCTTGTATTATGTTCTAGGGCAAAATACCAGGTTTAGTTCTCATTAAAATCTGTACCCACCTAAGGTTCTCAGGAATAAAATTCTATTATCCATTCTCTTTGGTTTCTCCTTTCAAGAATGCTTGGTATGCTGCGACTCTACACAGCAGGGCTTCTGTGTCGCTGAGAACTTCTCCCCTCTCCTCCCCTCAGGACCTGTACAGTGCTTTAGCTTAGCAGCTTGGCTTCTGGACTCTGAATACCATGCACGCACAGTCTGAGGTAACACCTCTACAGCCTTAGAAGTAAATGTTAGGTCGGCTTGCAACACAGGCTGTCACATCCTGTGTAGTGGATGTCTTATTTCTGTGGCCGACTGCACATCTGGCCCTGTGGTGTCTACCAGGACAAGGGTGGTGGGCTTGGGCATCCACTTGGCGAAGGGATTGCACATGGATTATACACTGGCTCCCTGATCAACCTGGCTTTTACAAAAGCTTTATCGTATACATATGAGTATTGTGCCAGCATTTCTCTCCCAACCCTGTCCTTCTAAAGCCCCTTCAGAAGGAGAGAAAGTGAAGAAAGATGCTGGGTCTTAAGCCATTAATGGTGCAGAGAAAGCAGAAGGTTTAAAGCATCTCGGTTGGTTGCTAAACCCCAAAATGCTTCTCTCTAATGAAAGGGGTGTGTGTGTGTGTGTGTGTGTGTCTGTATGCATAGGTGTGTTTGTATGTATGTGTAGGTGGTGTGTGTGTCTGTATAGGTGTGGTGTGTGTATGTGTGTGTGGTAAGTTGGCTGGTTGTGGATTTTTGTGGTGTCTCTGTGTGTATGTAGGTGTGTGCTGTGTTTGTGCAAGCCTCTATATCTCCTTATACGTGTGTGCCTGTTCTTGTGTTTTCGAGTGTGTTTGTAAGCCGGAGGTTGATTCTCCTGTTTCTGCCTCCCTGGTGCTGGTTTTACCATGACAGACTGTCATGCCCACCACCTTCATGGTTCTGGGAATCTAAACTCAGTTTCTCGTGTTTGCACAGAAAGCTCCTTTTCTACCTTGCCTATCTTGCAATCTCTTCAAATAGTTATCCATCCATCCATCCATCCACCCACCCACCATTTTGTGGTAGTTTGAGTGAGGAATGCCCCCTCTAGGAGGCTCATGTGTTTGAACACTTGGTCCCCAGTAGGTGGCGCTGTTTGGAAAGGCTGTGGAACCTCTAGGACAGCAGTTCTCAATCTTCCTAACTCTATGACCTTTTGCAGTTCTTCATGTTGTGGTGACCCCCAGCCATAAAAGTATTTTCGTTGCTACTTCATAATTGTAATTTCGCTACTGTTATGAATCGTGATGTAAATATCTGTGTTTTCTGATCGTTTTAGGCAACCCTTGTGAAAGGTCATTCAACTTCAAAGGGGTCATGACCCACACATCGAGAAGCCACCTTCCTGGAGAAGTGTGTAGCTGAGGGCAAGCTTTGAGTGTTCACAGACTCACCTATTTCTAGTTCTCTCTCTCTGTCTCTCTTTCTGTCTCTCTCTCTGTCTCTCTCTCTCTCTGTCTCTCCCTCCCCTCCCTCTTGCCCCTCCCCTCCCTCTCCCCCTCCTCTTCCCTCCCCTCCCTCTTGCCCCCCTCCCCCTCCCCCTTCCCTCCCTCTCCCCTCCATCTTTCCTCCCCTTCCCTTTCCCTTCCCCTTCCCCTCCCCTTTACTCTTTCTCCTCCCCCCTTTCCCCTCTCTCCCTCCCCCTCCCTTTCCCTCTCCCTCTCTCTCAGCTGCACATTTTGTGGTTGAGATGCGATCCCTCAGCTGCCATCTCTGGCTGCCTGCTGCCCTGCCTCCTTTCCATTACGGACTCTCCCTCTGGAACCATAACCCCAAGCAAACTCCTTTTCTCCACTTTTGGATATATTTTATCACAGCAACAAAATAGGAACTAATAAAAAAAATGACCCTCCCCCACCCTGCCACCTGACCATCGACTCCTCCAATAGCTTCTCACTAAGCACCCACTGCCTACTAAGCGTGGTTCAGGATGGTACAGAGCGATCCTTTCCCCTCCCGGGGAAATTCAAATAATGAATGCAGAAGTGCAATTCAATTCTCTATCAGTCTACGAAAGAAATGGCAGGCCGGGTGAAGGGTGACTGGGATGTAAGATGTTGAGGTAGACCCGAGACAACGTAAGCAGAGACTTGATTAGCACGAAGAAGAGCACTGCCCGGACAGTGGGAAGAGGCTTTGGGCACAGCGAACAGTGGATGTAAAGGCTGGTTCCATCCTGGCTTTTGTGAATATGCTTCATTAATGAGCACCAGCCACCAGCATCAGCGACTGTCCTAATCCAAAAGGGCCACAGCTCAACATCATTACATTTTCAAAGCCACAATTTCCAAACAAGGTCAGGCTGGCTCTGGGCCGGGAATAAAGAAGGAGCTAGATTGCAATGGACTCTCTTCGGGGGATGAAATATGCAAGCCACCCCTGACCAGGTACTTCTGACTGTCACTCAGTGGACTCCCTCTGAAGCCAAAGATCAGAATTCTGTGAGTGCAGGACCCACATCATTGCGGGTGCAGTGCAGTCAGTACATTTGCCAGATTTCCGGCTGGTGGGTCATGGTCAATGAGGTAGGAGAGAGTCTCAACAGAAGGCTCAAGCTACTGGCTCCTTACAGCACATCACACACACGCCATGGTAGCTCACATGCCTCATGAAGCCTCTGGTCCCCTAGAGCAGCAGAGCCAACAACCTTCCCAATGCTGGGACCCTTTAATACAGTTCCTCACGTTGTGGTGACCCCCAACCATAAGATTATTTTCACTGCTACTTCATAACTGAAACTTTGCTACTGTTATGAATCGTGATGTAAATATCTGCCATGTAGGATATCTGATATGTGACACCGGTGCAAAGGTTATTTGACCACCCCAAAGGGGTCGGGACCCACGGGTTGAGAACCCCTGTCCTATAGGCACCATCTCAGTAGTCCACACACTCAAATTCTTTTGAGTAGCCACTGAGTAACACTTTATTTTTAGTTTGCTCTTAACTAGAGATTATGATGTGTCACAGAAAGCCCAAGGACACAACTCCAGGTTCCTGCTATGTGAACGGGTCAGGGGAAATGACTCCATCTTGAGTCTACATTGATAAAACAATGATGACCTGAAGACTCATCACAACTCCAAGTAAACTGGCCGGCACCAGGAAATCCAGCTGAAACACCTCTGTCCCCGGAAGGCAACTCCTTGCTCCTGTCAAATGAGAGCTTTCACTTGAGTAGGCCTAAGAGTGCTTTTAATTTTTAAAAAATTCATTTTTTTTTGTTTTTTTTTGTTTTTATAGAGTCCTACTATGTGGCTCCAAGAGACCTGGAACCTACTTGTTTTAGACCAGGCTGGCTGAACTCTGCTTTCTGAGCGCTGGGATTAAGGGCATATGCCATCACGCCTGATCAAAAGTTGGGGTACTTCTCTCCCATTTAAACAAATTGTAGAAAGACAATTGGGGACATTAGATCTATTTATACTCATCCAGCTACTGGCAAAGAACCATCTCTCCTATGAAAGATATCCCCATGTGGGCAGCCCCACCAACATGCGAGGTTATACCCAGCATGGAGCACTCCCAGTATGGGAGTTCCATTAGTCCCAGTGGATTCTACTGAAAGTCTACAGCCCCTTACCCCCTGTCCCAAAGAAATGAGCCCACTGAGTCCTTGCCTGACCTCTGCTCCTGATCAACAACCTTAGATAGATATTTGTTTTTACATAGAAGAAATGATCACCCCCAAGATGTATTTGACAGCCCAAGGACTTCACCAATTTCATGCTACCAATATGCAGACCTGGTATGCTCTTGGTCCTTCCTAGACTCATACCTCTGCCCCAAGCCTGATGAGGGTATGAGGAGGGTACCAGGCAGGGAGAGGATGCTGATGGGAAGGGCAATCCATAGCTGTCTGGAGATGGGGCTGTGTAGGCTGCATTGGGACCAGCTGCTGCATGGGATGAACAGGCTTCAGCTTGACTAGGCTCTTACAGACCTAAGTGTGCAGCCTGCTCAGTGCTTGGAGGGAGTCAGATGCTGAGGCCTGATGGTACAGTCTTAGTACAGTGGCTCTTCCTATCCACAGCTTTCTCTCTGCACTGAGTAAAGGGTTTGAGAAGAAATGGTGCTGAGGCGAGAACTTCCTTGAGAAACAAATTCCTCTTTAATAGTCTTACTCACCCACCGGACCCTTCTAAAGGCCGTTTTCTTTAAGATAAACAGCATCCTGGAAAAATTTCTTGCTTTCTTTTCCATTTATG
Organism: Mus musculus; assembly: GCF_000001635.26. Classification (NCBI taxonomy): domain Eukaryota; kingdom Metazoa; phylum Chordata; class Mammalia; order Rodentia; family Muridae; genus Mus; species Mus musculus. The sequence continues at coordinate 127,508,733 of NC_000071.6, read as the reverse complement.
AATATATATATATATATATATATATATATATATACGCTTTTCCCCACATGTATGGGGGTGTCCCTTGAGGTCAGAAGAGGATGCTGGAGCTGGAGTTACAAGCAGTTATGGGTCACACATTGTGAGCGTGAACCGAGCTGGGATTCTCTGCAAGAATGGCAAGTGCTTTAAACCTCGGAGCCGTTTCTCCAGCCCTTATTCAATGTTTTCAAAGGCCTAAGCAGCTGTCAACTAGCAATAGGGGTCTTGCTTCATGGCATTTGCTTTTTTTTCTTTCTTTCTTTCTTTAAAAAAAATTCTTAGCTAGTCCTGTCATTTGTAGATACTTGGGATTCTGAGGCAGGAGGATGGCAAGCTGGGGGCTTGACTGGACTATAGAATGGGGATAAGGGCAATTTGGGCAACAGTGAGACCGTGTCTCAAAGTAGAAGGATGGATTGTAGCTCAGTGGCGGGGGTGTTATGGAGTGTGCATGGGGTCATAGGTTTAATCCCAGCGATAAAAAGTGAAATAGAATTTCTCATCTTTGAGTGAAGCTCTACATCCTGCTCCTATCACTACCAATAAAGGTTTGTTTGTTTGTTTGTTTGTTTTTGCTTTTGGGGGGGCTAGTTACAAATGTACTTAATCTCATTTTAGTTATAAAAAAAACCACTTTCTGATATGGTTATCTGTTTTCTTCATAAGGAACTGAATCCCCAAAACATTTTGTTACTTTCAAACGCTCATACCAAAACACAGTTTTTAAGTGCCTCTGAGCCATTTCATCTAAAACCCTTTTGTTAGCACATCCCCTTATTCAGTTTTGGAGGCAAGATCTTACCATGTCACCTAGGCTGGTTTTGAACTCAGAACCAATCCTCCTGCCCTCAGTCTGAGAACTGGGATTATAGGTGTGCCTAGTCACACCCCACTGAAGACTGTTCCCGAATCTCTAGGCTGTGCTGCACAACTGAAGTCCAGTAGTATGTTACAGAGAAGTACCACACGGGTGAACCTCTGAGCCTAGAGACCACATGCAAGCTGCACGCACACAGGTCCTGTGGAGATGGCATCATTGTCTGTGATGATGGCATGAAGCCAATCGGAATTCACTAGAGGTAAAACTTGCAGACAAAAAGATTTGGGGTGTGACATTAGAAGTGATTTCAACTTGTCTTAAAAGCACTGTAAAATCACAATAACCACAATAATGACATCTCATTTCAAGAAGGACTCACGTGTTGACAATGGACCGGAATAATATCTTATGTCTTTATAATGGTTTTGCTTTTCAAAGCATTTGAATGTCTTATCGTTCTGAAATAGTCAGGATAAGAATTGGGTGCTTATGTTCCGTAATGGATGTTGGCATGAATTCTAGGATGCAGATTTGAAAAAAAAAATTGCCACAGGTCACACGGTAAATATTTTAGAGTTCTTGAGCACACAAACAAAACTGTTTAAAATGTAGACTTGAAAACGGACTTCAAGGTCAGTTATCCGATGGAGGGTTACCTTGGGTTACGGTACACATTCAAAGCCAAGAATGAACCAGGCAAAGTGGTGCACACCTATAAGCTTAGTACTGTGGAGTCTGAGGCAGGGGGATTGAGCCTTTGAAGTGAGTCTGGATTGTATAGTGAGTTCAAAGCTAGCTGATTTTCCTCAGGAGACCCTTGCAGCTCAGAGACCATGTGATTAGCAACTGTGCAAGGCTTGGATTTAATCCACAGCATCCAAATACTAATGCTGGCACTAAAGCAACCATTCTTTGCTTTCTCCAAGCTATGGGATCCTGGAGCAGATGACATGTAAGCTAATGTCTGTTGTTTCTGGCTAGCATCTATCTCCCACTGTATAGTGAGAGACAGGATTTTCCATGATACACCACATCTGCTTATTGTGAGGTCTACTGTGCACCTGCCCTGGGGGACATAGCTCTAGGCCTGGCAAGTGGAGCATAGCATTCTCTCTGACTTCCATGAATGGCTGAGGGGGAGCCCACACAAACCAGGCTAATGCTTCCAAAGATTTACTCTTTTTTATTTTTTTAAAGTGTGTGTGTGTGTGTGTGCGTGCGTGCGTGCATGCGCTTGCGCGTCCCCGCGCGCTTGCGCACGCACACGCATATATACATGCAGTGCCTTCAGAAACCAGAAGAGGGCGTCAGATCCCCTAAACTGGAGTTATAGGCAGCTGGGGCTAGAAACTGAACTCGGGTCCTTTGAAAGCACAGAATAAGCTTTCTTAATTAGAGAGCCATCTCTCTACTCCAATGCTACTAAGCCAGAGCTTCCCAGGGGCGGGGGCGGGGGATGGGGAGGAACTTCTGAATGATTGGCAGTGAGGGTCTCGTCCTTTCTGCTGTGACAACACAATTGTGGCTCCTACCATGGGCCACTTGCCAGTCTAACGGAGGGTAAGATACCCAAGGCCTGGAGCATCCAAGGTGTGGTTTACAGACCAGCACCAATAATCTTTCCTAGAAGGTCTTAAAAGGCTCCAGGTAGATCTTCTAAACCACAGAACGCACACACACACAGAGGAGTCTGAAAAACATTTGAAGTTCAGATTGGTTTTATCTCTTACATAAGCTGAAGAATCCTGAACAATCCATTTCCCATAATCTCTTATTAATCCAGTTAAATTGGATGCTTGCTGATAAGTGCTCATCAGTGAGAATGGTGGATGCTCAATACATAATTTATAATCCAGCCCCACGGCAGGAGGGATGGAGAGCACGAGGTCCTGTAACTCCAGTGTGGACCCATCCACTGTATACAGTCTGCTGACTCCTTGACTATTGCGAGAGCCTAGTCTATGGTTCAAGGGAAATGGGGTGAAGAAGCTGCCTACAAGGAACAGGGAGGGGCTAGAAGCGCCCCCTTGTGGGGGGAGCTGCATAGTATAGGGGCCCCTGCCGTCTTAGTTCCCTTTCTGTTGTGCTAAGAAAACACCCTTAACAGAAGGGGCTTAGAGCATAAAGGACTTCTTTGGCTTACACTTCCAGGTTATAGCTCATCATTAAGGGGATATCAAGGCAGGGACCGAGGTTGTATCCACATCCGCGGTCAGGAGCAGAGAGGAGAGAATTCACACATGCTGCCTGCCTGCCCATGGGATGGACGGGCAGCCTGTTTTCGTCACGCTTACACAGTCCATGAAATGGCGCCGCCCACATTCAGGGTGGGTCTTTCCACCTCAACTGATCATTGAGATAATCCCCTCAGACATGCGCACTGGCCCCAACCTGATCCAGGTAATTCTTCATTCAGACTCCCTTCCCAGGTGATTCCAGTTTGTGTCAAGTTGAGAGTTAAAACCTACTAGCATATTTTCCCATTTACATCATGCCATACAATGACGAATGACCTGGGTTCACTCAGGTCTCTGAGATCTGTGGTCACTCGTTGCGGCAGGCCTAGCCCAGCGCATCCTGACCAAGAAACATGGCACCCTAAAGTTTCTAAAAATGGGGTCAGGAAAAGGAGAGCTGAAGCGGTTTAAAACAGAAGCAAGCAACAAGGACTTTGGTATGGAGACGCAGCTAGTACCATGACGCATTATCTGGGAAACTTAGCCAATGAAAGGTGATGTTGGCAATCCTAGGGTGGAGGAAGAAAAGTCACTTATATATCAAATAATCAAATAATTGTAGCAATGACCTGGGAAAGAGGAAGCACACAGTAGTGGCATTGTGACTTACCATAGCAAGGGGGACGATGGCAACTAGGTCCTTCTGGCTGATGAAGATCTCCGACACAGCAATGTCCGTGGCCCCCTTCCTCGGGTACTCCACCTGCCATGTGATAGGCTGTGTCCCCGAGAGGCTGCTGAAGCTGGCGATTTCAAAATTCATCTGCATGACCTCGCTGAATAAATTGCTGCTCCTGGAAGGGAATGGAAGGAAACAGCTTTAATGTGATGTTGTTTGAAGGTTGCTTCTCTCCCTTTACCCCAATCCCACAATTGGGGTGCTCGGAACAAGGGGAGGAGGGAACCACCTCTCAGGAACAGACCCTGGCACTTGAAGCACGACATCACTTTTAAGTTAGAGAGTGGGGAGCTGGGACAGAAGAGTACCCACAAGCTACAGATCTGGACTAAATTCTTAAATATTGAACATTGATCACTGTGTTGAGGGATGAGGTCTTTGGATTATTTTTGAGATAAGGGTTTACTACATATCTATAGCTTTCATGGAGTTTACTCTGTAGACCAGGGTAGCCACAAACTTGTAGAAATCTCCAATCCCGAGTGCTGGGATTAGTGTGCACCATCACACGCAGATAACGCTTGTTGCTTTTGTGCTCAAGTGGGGACTTGCCATAAACATGTACTTTGAAGTCAGATCCCTGGAGCTGGAGTGTAGCTCAACGGGAAGAGTTAATGTACATGCTATCCTGGCATGTACAAAGCCACTGGTTCAGTTCCCAGCTCTCTGTCCACCAGGCATGATGGTGCACACCTGTGATCCCAGCATCTGGGAAGCTGAGGCCGGTGGATTGGAGTTCACAGTCATCCTGGCTACACTATGATTTCAAAACTAACCTGGGATACATAAGATCTTGTCTTTTGGACTCTGCCATGCATGTGAGCCTGATTCATCCAGCTCTGTATAGCATATCCTCACTCAGAATCTGTCCCTACTAGATGTTCCCTTATATGCATTGTACTGGAAGATGGCAGCAAAGAAAAGGAGGCAGTCTATCTGGTGAGCATCTGCTTTGAGGAGATTAAGAACATCCACATAAAATAATAATAATAATAATAATAATAATAATAATAATAATAATAATAATAATAAAGGGCTGGAGAGATGGCTCAGAGGTTAAGAGCACTGACTGCTCTTCCAGAGGTCCTGAGTTCAATTCCCAGCAACCACATGGTGGCTCACAACCATCTGTAATGGGATCTGATGCCTTCTTCTGGTGTGTCTGAAGAAAGCTATGGTGTACTCATAGAAATAATAAATAAACAATGAAAGAGTATCCGCTTAGCAGGGGAGTATGGTGATGCTGGAGTTAGGGAGAGAGAGATATAAGCACTTAGGTAACACCAGAGAGTGTCAGAAACCACAACTTGATAAATCAATGTTGGGGGGCTGGAGAGATGGCTCAGTGGCTAAGAGCACTGACTGCTCTTCCGAAGGTCCTGAGTTCAAATCCCAGCAACCACATGGTGACTCACAACCATCTGTAATGATATCTGATGCCATCTCCTGGTGTGTCTGAAAACAGCTACAGTGTACTTACATATAAAAATAAATAATAAATAAAACTTTAAAAAATGCCAAACTGCAAAATGCTAAAATAATAACAATAACAACAATAATCAATGTTGGGGATTTACAGATGTAACCCTTGAAAGAAAACTCAAAATTATCTTGAAAAAAAAAAAGTAAGTTAATACCCCCAATAGTCACAACAAATTCCAGAAAACCCAACTTCCCAAACCTCTTGGACTCATCTGCAAGGAAACAGAGCCTCAGAGTGAGCTAAAAGCGAAAGGGAGTTTAACTTCCCAGCCTGGAGGTTCAGTGCCCATGGAAGCAAAGAGACTCACGGAATAAAGAAATAAAATTCTGAATGGGGAAGCCTTTCTCAGGAGAACAGTACAATGTGATCACGGGCTGTGTTTCACTCCTGCTTTGAGCGTTGTCAGGAACCCAAAGAAATCTTTCCCACGCTGCTCACCCAGGCACCTTTTCGGAGAGCTCTCCGTGGTGCTGAGGTTTATCGAGTCACTTTGCATGCTCCCCCTTGAGTTAACTGAGGAAGTGGGGATTGAAAAAGTGTCTCAGTGTGAGCCAGTGGCTCCCATTCAGAGCTAGGAGGGAGGATATCTGATCAGCTGAGATGCAGCATGGGAGTGCAGAGAAAGGCCCTGGCCTCCCCTGCTGTTGTCTGTAGTTAGTAAGCAAGACAGAACTCTGAACTCAGGACCAGAGAGCAGCAGGAAGGAGGAGCTTGTGAAGTCTGCCCTGTGGGAAAGGACAGCACATTTGGATTTGACTCCATGATTCAGCTTTAAAGATAAGCAAACAGGAGGGCTTGAGAGACGGGTGAGTTGTTAAGAGAATTGGTTGCTCTTACAGAAGACCTTGGTTCAGTTCTTAGCACCCACGTGGCAGCTCTCAATCATCTGTTCCAGGGGATCTGACATCCTCTTTTGGCCACTGTGGGCACCAGGTACACATACACATATGCAGGCAAAACCTTCATATACATAAAATAAAAATCAATCTTAAAAAATTAAGAAAAAAAGGCTAAAGGGATGACTTTGTAAGTAAAGAGCTAGCCATACAAGCACGGAGCCTTAATTCTCAGCACTGATGTAAAACAGCTGGGTATAATAGCGCACACCTGCTGTGGCATACACAGTGCTTGGGAGACAGAAAGAGGAGAGTCCCTGTGGGTAACTGGCTAGGGAGCCTAACTAAATTGATGTTCCTTAGGTCCCAGTGAGTGACTCTATTGTAGAAAACAAGGGAGATGGGAGATTAAGAGAGGTTCAGACATTACAAGTATGTAACTGCTCTCACAGAAGATTCAAGCTTTGTTTCCAGCATGCATGCTATATGGCTTACAACTGCCTGTAACTTCAGTTCCACAAGATCTATGTTCTGGTCTTCGTGGGCATTTCTATACGTGTGCACATCCTTATAAACACACACACACACACTCACACACACACATGCACACACACACACATGTGTATAATTAAAATAAAGTAAATCTATAGGGACTAAAAGGATGTCTCAGAGTCTTGGAATATGGAATACTTTTGCAGAGGACCTGAGTTCAATTCTCAAGCCTCATATGAGGCCTCTGCCCTCCTTGGGCACCCATACTAACATATCCATGTCCCCCATGGAGATTTACAAAATAGTAAATGTTTAAACAAAAGCAACAGCAAAATAAAGTGGTTATCCAAGAGGAAAGTGATGGATAAGAGTGGAGGTTGTCCTCTGGCCTCCACGTGCACACACATCTGCACACACTTATATTCCCTCACACAGATGCAGACATACAGACACACAGACACACACACAGACACACACACTGAAACAAGCAAACAGATGACCTTTTACTTCTATCTCCTACCCCAAAGACTAAAGGCCTAGAGGAGCAGGTAACTACATGGGGATGCAAAGGAAAGAGAGCCTTGCCCTGTACTTTATGTAAATGACAATATCATTGTTTAAAGGATCCAAAACCTAAAAGGAACCTGAGCTTTCCTGCCCTCTGATACAGGCTACAGCCCCACTAATGATTTAAGTACCCTAGAAGTTGGGAAGAAAGCAATGGATACCCAGGTGTGCTTTCAACAAAGACAATGGAAACGTCAAGAGTGGACATTCAGAAATTAGAATGGAGATGGTGACAAAGGGTCAAGTTCAAGCTGCAGCTGTGCACAGAAAGCTTTCCTTGTGGGCACCAGCTTCTCCACTTCCTTCCCCTCCATCTGTCAGTGCTTGTGCAGAGACAGGATAGATGGATGGTACAACCACAGGTTCTGAAACTGAACTGTGACTTCTCTGTGGAGTTGAAGGGAGATCTCAGGTAAGGTGCTTGACCTGGCTCTCAACCTGGGAGGACCAGAGTGGGTAAGCTGAAAGGCTGTATACAATTCTGGTATCTATGCTTGCCCATCAGAGCTCTTGGCATTCTGCTATCCATTCTGCTACCCTTGGCTTTACCAGGGTGGGCTGGGGCTTGGACACAGATTCCTGCGGATCTCCGATGACTAGACTGTTTGGTGACATTTAAAAACTTCTGAATCATTCCAGGGCTCTGGTCTGTGGGATGGTACCACTCACATTCAGGGCAGGTCTTCACTTCTCAGTGCAACATGTCTGGACATGTCCCTAGAGATGCATCCAGATGTGTCTCCCAGGTGATTGAGTTAACATTCAAGTCTGACCATCACAGGGGCTTCTGGATGGCACCAAATGCAATGCGGGGAATAAGTAGAGTCACACACTGCTCCATACACTGGAGACAGATTGAAAATCCCCCTTTTGTGTTTGTTGCCTGAAGTTAAACTCAGCACATGCATTTTATTGAGTCAACCTTCTGAGTCTTGGGCTGGGGCCCTGTGATAGTTTGTATATGCTTAGCCCAGGGAGTGGCACTACTAGGAGGTGTGGCCTTGTTGGAGGAAGTGTGGCCTTGTTGGAGGAAGTGTGTCACTGTGGGCATGGGCAATGAGACCCTCCTAACCACATGGGAACCAGTCTTCTAGCAGCCTTCAGATGAAGATGTAGAATTCTCGGCTCCTCCTGCACCATGCCTGTCTGGAAGCTGCCATGTTCCCATCTTGATGACAATGGACTGAGCCTCTGAATCTGTAAGCCAGCCCCAATTTTATGTTGTCCTTATAAGAGTTGCCTTGGCCATGGTGTCTGTTCACAGAAGTAAAACCCTAACTAAGATGAACCCACAATCCTTTCATCTCTCCAGTCCTGACAATAGAACTCTCTTCCCTCTTATGTTTTCTTACTCTCTTTCTCCATCTGGCCGCCTCCACCATTCAGGCACCCCAGGTGTGCCTCTACTCAGGCCTTCTGTAATTATTCCCATCCACATCACTTATCATCAACCTATCCTGCTGCCCACAGCTCACCCACTGATCCATTGAACCCCTGTGGCTTGGAACTCACACGACCCAGTGTACATTTATCTGCACTTGGGTGTTCAATATCCACATCTCCCTTCACCAATTCATGCTCCCTAGTAGCAGGGCTATGGAATCCTTCTATTACCTTCAAATGACACATTACCGTGCTGACCCACCAGAGGGACGCAGTAAATGTTTGCTAAATGAATAATAGATGAGCGACCGCCTGGCTTCCTGATATTCACACTTTTCCTTCCAGTAGTCAGGTTAATATTAATTTCTACACAGGAGGGGGAAGAGTCTCTGTTTTGTTAGGAAGGACGGTGGAGGCATGCTTTGGAGCTATCAGCTTCTCCAGAAGGGTTGAACCCATTCCAAGAAGGAAAAAAAATAGCAAAAAGCAGGGTCTGTTGGAGACCTTCCAGAGAAGACACGCTCCGAGGTCCACTCCTAAAACTTTGCCTTTCCCAAATATCACAGAGGACAGACGCTGGATTTGCTCCAAAGCTTGCTATTGAATTTTACGCCTGCTAAGCTCTGCTAAGTACATAATGAGGAGTCTGAATTAACTATGCAAAAGTGTAATTTACAGTTAATGTTTGTAATTGATGAGTTGCGGGTCTCTGTGGTGGCGCTAACTGCTGAGAGGAACGGGCCCTGAGGGGGATGAAGAAAAGTTTCTTAGTTCTAGAACAGAAGGCTTCCTCTGCTCATTTCTCACCAGTCAGCCATCCATCAAGTATTCAGAAGAGTAGATCCCTGCCAGGGGCTCTTTGGAAACACCCAGAAGCGATCACTGTAGCTGACGGTGGGTGGGGAAGTGCCATGGAGACCTCCCAGATACCTGCTGTCCACTCTATAGTTACTCAGCTAAAGTCACAGGGAAGAGAGTGGCCCAACCAATGTATATTAACACGCCGTGAGGCTCCTTTCTTGTCCCAGGATTCTCTTTGACATCTGCTGCAGTGACATTTTCTAAGCAGCTGGGACCCAGCTGGGGCTGAGAAGTGTGGTTGTTTAAACAAGGTATGTCCTCACTCCTACCTCCCAGATGTGCCCATTTGAACACTTGGTTTTGAGCAGGGGGTGCTGCTTTGGGGAGCTTGTGGGATTTGAGAGAGTTTAGTCTTCATCAGAGGTAGTGGATTTCTGGGGATGGTGAGCCTTGAGGTTAATAGCTTGACCCTGCTTCTTGTCTGGTCACTGCTTGTTGACTGACAGCCACGATGGAATCAGCTGCCACGATCTCCCATTGCAAAATGGCCCTTGCTCTGTCTTGCCTGTATTCCCCTAAGACCATGAGCTAGAATAAACTTGAGAGAAACTGTCGGGAGAAGGCTGTCTTACTGTTGCTGCAACTATGTTAAATGTGGTGTGCCTGGTAGCTTTGGGGTATCAAAAATCTCTGCCCTCCTATTTGAAGTGCTTAGCCGGAGCTGGATGACCGGATATCTAGCTTGACTTCCGTCTTAGGAGTCTCCTTTCTCCTGCTGTACAGAGCCTGAAGGGAGGGAATGGTGAGTTTTTGACTTCTCCATGTTCTGCCTGGCTAGTAGGTCTAACCTGAAGCTCGGTGCCCTCTCTGCTACTTGTCAGAAAAGCACGCCAAGGAGAGAGATGAGATGGTGGAGATGGCTCAGCTGGTAAGGTATTTGCTTTGCACACAGGGTCCTGAGTTCAGGTCTCAGAACATAGGGACAACAGCCAGGTGTGATGAAATGAGCTCATAAGCCCAGGGTTAGAGAGGCAGAAACAGGCTGATCTCTGGGGCTCACTGGCAGGCACCAATGAGCTGATTCAGAGCGCTCTGGGACCCCATGAGTATGGGCAGCACCTTAGGAGTGACAGCTATGGTTGTCCTTTAATCTCCACACATACAAATGACCACACACATATACACAAAGAAAGAGAGAGAGAGAAACGGGACAGGTGACAATGATCTCTGCATTAGGGGACACTGGCTAACCAGCCTGACTTGAAGATTTTGGGTTTTGTTTGTTTGTTTGTTTGTTTGTTTGTTTTGACAGGGTCTCATTGTGAGCTCTGGCTGTCCTGGAACTCACTATGTAGACCACACTGGCCTTAAACTCACAGAGCTCTACCTGCTTCTGCCTCTCAAGTGCTGGGGTTAAAGAGATGCTCTACCACACCTGGTGGCTTGTCCTTTCTTTACCTTTGAGCCCCCCTTTGTAAGCATCAGCTATGGAAAATAACCAGATAGCCTCAGGGCTATGGGTTAACACTCTGTATATCGGTCACATCCATCCCACCCTACACCTGGTAAGCTGGGGTGTGGTGATGTGACTTTGGGAAGAAGTCTCTGCCACTCAGGTCTCCAGAGAGCCACAGTGTCCTCCCCAAACTGTAAGCATCCCCAAGCTCTGACACCAGAGTTCCCAGCTTCGAAGGTATCAGCTGCCTTAAACAATTACCCACTGCCAGACCCTGTGTGAGAATCAGGTATCAAGAAAACAACAGACAGCCAATGGAGAAATAGACACAGGACTCAATGGTCATCCCCACTCTCCTTCATGGACTAATGGGCTCACTCAAAAAAAAAGAGTGCCCCTTGGCCAGCAGCCCCTCCAACCTCAGATGCCACACCCATAGCCTAGTGTCCCCAGAGCATCTGTGACAGAGAGAGATGGGGAATGTGAAAGCTGTAGTTGCTTAGCTGAGGCTGTCCGACGGAACTTCCAATTTAGAAAAAGCCTTTCTTAGGTGTCTTAGAAGCAGCTGGAACGGAGAGAAAAGAGGCTGAAATGAACCAGATCCTTTGAGAAATCAGTTTAAAGGCTGTAATTTTGGCTTAGAGTAAACTCTGTTTAGGGGGACTCCTCGTCTGCAGGCTGTGGGGAATTGGATAATGCTGTGTGTTCACACTGGAGATGGGAAACATCATCCTGCCGAAAAATGGTTTTGGGTCCCAGGATCCTCCTCGTGCTGAAGTGTTACAAAGCAGCCGTGACAGCTGGGCCTTTGTGCTCTCCGTGTCTGGGAGGAACAGCAGTGGTGGCTCCTTTAGGAGCCTGGCTGGGAGGTCTCTGGCTCCCTTCATCTGCAATCGGCAGTATGTAGTCTCTGAAGAGATATTAAGTGTACATCTGCAATGTGTGAGGAGAAAGAAGAGCAGCAAATCAGATGGCTGTGTTTCAGCTGGAGGCAGAAGGGGAGATTCGCTGTCAACAGAGCAGCTAGCTTCCTGAGCAAGCATCCTGGGCACTGGCCCTTCTGCCTGGCCTTCCCAGCTGCAGAGACTGCTGGGAGTGGGTTACATCAAGCAGGAAGAAAGAACTCAGGCAGAGGAGGAACCCACAGAGGCAACCCAGCCTGTGACAGAAGGTTTTGCCTCTCACCTGGTCCCACGGCTTCTCCTGTCTTGTTTCCTTAACTGGTCTCAGAACAATATCTTAGGATTAGACAAAAAACAAAACAAAACAAAAAAAAAAACCCAAAAACAAAACCTGCGTATCTTTAATGTTTCAGTATCAGCAAAGGGAGCCTGGGCTCTGAGTCCACCAGACAGGCAAGGGTGGGGAAAACAGTTGGAGAAAGACAGAGAGAAACAGAGATGGAGAAGAGAGAGACGGAGATGGACACACATGCACACAACACACACGTACACATCCCAAAGTGTGGGTGGGTGAGTGGGAGAAGTGAGAATCCAAATGTTCTGAAGTAGCGTAGGGGGTAGAAGGTTTTGTGCTAGCACGCATTCACATCCATGAATGGTTGTGGGCCATCCATTCATAATATTGCTCAGGGTACTGGAAACTGGATTAAGTAAGGGAGAGCTATGAACCAGTATTGATGGTGCACACGTGTTGGGCATTCAATTCCTCTCAGTACCCAGAGCCCTTGAAACAGTCATATGAAGAAGTACCAGCATCATGGAGAGGCAAACCCCTGTCTCAAGGACCAAGGCTCCTGAAGCACGTCTCAAATCCAGATCTCCCTGACCACCTTCCAGACGGACGTCAAACACAACGAGGGTAAAACGCAGATGCTGTTACTTCATGTATTTTTTGCTTTTGGTTTCTGAGACAGTTACACTTATAGCTCAGGCTGGGCTCAAATTTCTTAAGTAGATGAGGCCGGCCTTGAACTCGTGATCTTCCTGATTCCATCTCCCACGTGCTGGAATTGCAGATGAGTTAATGACTGGGATGCTGGGAAAGTGTCTCTATGCCAAGATGTGTGGTGTGTGTGTGTGTGTGTGTGTGTGTGTGTGTGTGTGTGTGAGTGTGTGTGTGTTGGGGTTGGTTGGGAGAGCCAAGAGAGGAAGAAATGGGGAGGAGAGAAAGAGAAAGGAGTGAAAGAAAGACAAATGAAGAAAGGATCCAGAAGGCAGCGGGGGTGTGAAAAACCCACGTAGCTGTGGCTGTCCCAGAGGGTGGAGGACTTGGATTCTTAAGTCAAACCTCCCCATGGTTTTTAGCAGACAGGAAATTCTACAGAATTAAACAAGTAGAGGCTGTTGGGAATGAAAACTGGTACAACCATTTTCTAAAGAGGCCAATTTGTTTTCAGACAAGCAGACTGTGGGACCTAACAGCCGCCTGTGGAAGGAGGAGTAAAGGACTCACAGGGCCCTACCATTGATTGCTAACCTATTGGCGACTAACAGATTTTGAGAGTGGGGGAGACATAGTATTCAGTTGTTTCACTCTTTGTTTTAGTTTTCCTTATCAATCTCTCTCTCTCTCTCTCTCATTTATTATCCATTTAACAGGCACTTTTGTATCAGTACACTGAGTTGAACACAAGACTCGGGGCTAAGAAACACACTCACAAGATCTTAGCCAAGAACACTTCTCACCATGGCTCACCAGAAGCATCTTGAGAAAACTGAGATGAAGTTCTTTCTCACTCTGGGAAGTTGATGTAATTAGTGCTGGTATCTATCTATCTATCTATCTATCTATCTATCTATCTATCGGATGTGAGTACACTGCCGCTGTCTTCAGATACACCAGAAGAGGGAATAGGATCCCCATTCCAAATAGTTGTGAGCCACCATGTGGTTGCTGGGAATTGAACTCAGGACCTCTTGGAAGAGTAGTCAGTGCTCTTAACTGCTGAGCCATCTCTCCAGCCCATTACTGCTGTTGTATACAAGACTCAAGTATAGCCACCTCTTGAGGTCTGTATTTACAGGCTGAAGTCCCATCCCCTAAGGTGATGGATAGGGGTGAGTATTGGGAGGGTTAGGTCCTGAGGATGGGGCCCCCATGAGAAAGGACCCAGAAAGCTACATGCTCATCTGCCCTGGGCGGTTAGAATGAGAGACTGGGTCCAGGAGGAAGAAATTGTTTCTAGAGACCCCAAGTGTGCTGAGACCCTGATCTTGTCCTTCAAGCTGTTGACTGGGAACATCTCCTCCCATCCCCCGTCCTGCCACTCAGGAGCCTCCCAGATAATTTTTTTATAGCAGCCAGAGTGGGTTGGGGCGTTATCTTCCAACGTGCTTTTTGTGATGATGCCTCCTGTCTTATTTGGCCTCTGATAACCCATAGCAGGTACAGTCACGATGAGAACAGAATCTGAATGTAACCACAGATGACATGTCCTCACCCTGAGAAATCCTCTGCCCTGTTACAGTTTTGGAACAAGGAATACCCACAAAGACTAAGGTGCTGAAGGCTTGATTCTTACTGCAGTGGTGGTCAGAGGTGAGCCGTGAGCATGAGCTCTCTAACCAAGTCACGGAGTGGAGCCAAGGATAATTTTAAGGCGTTTCTGAGTGGCAGTGGAAACTTGTGGAGACAGGGCCAAGAGGGAGGAAGTCACGAATGGGGGTGTATCCTTGAAGGGTGAATCTTGTCTGCAGCTAATCCATCCTTGAAGGGTGGATTCCTATGTCTTTCTGCTTCCTGGCAACCAGAAAGCTATCCACTTTCTATACCACATGACCTGCCGTCTCAAGATCCTTCTTCATCTCAAACCCAGAGGAACAGAGCCAGCTGACCAAGAACCAAAACAAAATAACCTTTCTTTTCCCTCCTCCTCTTCTTCCTCCTCCTTTTCCTCCTCCTTCTCCCTCCTCTCCCTCCTCCTCTTCCTCTTCTTCCTCTTCCTCCTTCTCCTCCCTCCTTCTTCCTCCTCCTTCTTCCTCCTCCTCTTCTTCCTCCTCCTCCTCCTCTTCTGCCTCTCCCTCCTCTTCTTCCTCCTCTTCTTTCTCTTCCTCCTCCTCCTCCACTTCTTTTAAGATTTTATGTATATGAGTACACCATAGCTGTTTCCAGACACCCCAGAAGAGGGCGTCAGATCCCTTTACAGATGGTTGTGAGCCATTATATAGTTGCTGGGAATTGAACTCATGACCTTTGGAAGAACAGTCAGTGCTCTTAACCGCTGAGTCATCTCTCCAGCCCCAACCTTTCTCTTCCATAACTCCCTATCATAAGCATTCCATTCCCATGATGGAGAAACTGCACCGAATGACACCATTCCGTTTCCTCAGTGTGTATACACCAAGTCCAGGGTATGAGAGAGAGTCGATCTCAACCTGTGGTCCCTAGGCCCTTGGGTCCACTTCCTCCCCACTCATGATAGCTTTGGCATCTCAGCGGAACAGCAACTCCCTAGAAGAGGTAAAGGGAGAAGTCACATCCAAATCTGGAAGGGGGAATCCCTTTCATTAGCAAGTGGGAGCCCCAGGGATGCAGGAGGGCCCGGAGGACATTAACTGGGTTTAGCTCCAGATACTTTGAACCGAGAAGACTAGAGGCAGAACCAAAGACGAAGACACAGAGCATGGGCTGCAGGATATTTCCTTTCCAGTTAGTGATGTGATTTCCTGTGGCTTTTAGGAGAGACATGACTCCACTGTCAGCTTGGTTGCCCGGTCGATATTGGCCTCAGTTTCTTTTGACAAAAGGCATGATGGGTTTTCTTAAAAGAAAAAGAGAGTGGGGAGGGAAGTAGAGTAGACGGGGAAGACAAACCTTGCGCATCACTCAGGAGTCTTTAGACACACGCAGCAGTTTGGAGGTTTGATTTGCTTATGTAACGGTGGAAAAGTACAAGGGCCAAAGCCCATCTCTCCCGTAGCTAATAGTCATTTCTAACCGTAACAGAACAAAAAAATCCTGGTCTCTGCAAAGTAGGTCACAGATTGCTAAATATATTCTGCTAAATATATCTTCCTAATATGTATTGTGTACTTATAAAAACTATATTTATATAAATATATACCATAAATCACATGTAAGCATATAGCATACATTTACTGTGCGTGGCTCTAGCAGATATATTTGGGTATGGTAATTATTTAGCATTTCTTTTGACATTTCAGACAGTTTTAAATGTAGCACACTCAAATGGTAACAAAGAAAACCTGCAAATACCACACAAAACAAGAGGGTGAGAATTAAGCCTCCCTCCCGCTCTAGATATTCATCTTCTCAAATCTTTCTTATGTAGCTTTCCAGAGGTCAACTCTGTGTTTGCAAACATAGTCTTCTTATTTCCTTTGTGATTTTTGTATGTGGTGTGCGTGCATGCGTGAGTGCGTGTGTTTATGTTTGGAGGTGTGCAGGTGCATGTGTGTGCGTGGTGTATGCATGTGGTTTCTCAGGGTCTCCCTCAACTGTATTGTCTCCACTGTGTTCATGGAGGTAGATCTCTCACTGAGATAGGGCCTCAATTTAGCTAGTCTATTTAAGCAGATTACTATAAGAGATGTGTGTGACCTTAAGGAAAGACCTGTTACAAGCTGTGGGGAAGTGGAGGAAGCTCTATATTGGGATTCCCTGGCACACAACAATTGTTGCCATCATAAAAGATTTCTAAGTAGTAATGCTTGCAAAACATGGAAAACTACCTCAGCTCCTAGTGTCAGGGTCAGATGGAGAAGGAAGACCCTGTGCTCTCTCATTTTACGTTAATTTGACCCAAGCTACAGTCGTCTGAAAGGAGGGGACCTCAACTGAGAAAATGGCTCTATAGGATCTGGCTGGAGGGCCTGTTTTAAATTAGTGATCAATGGGAAAGAGCACAGCTCCTTGTGGCTGGTGCTGCCTCTGGGCTGGTGGTCCTGGGTTCTTTAAGAAATCAGGTGGAACAAGCCAGTAAGCAACACCCCTCCATGGCCTCTGCACCAGCTCCTGTCTCCAGGTTCTTGCTTTGAGTTCTTGTTCTGACTTCCTCTGGTGATGAATCACAATGCGGATGGGTAAGCTAGATAAACTCTTTCCTGTCCAACTTACTTTTGGTCACAGTGTTTCATCACAGCACTAGAAATCCTAACCACTAAGACAGAGTCCAAAGAAAAAGTCATGAAAAATATATATACAAAGGGCAAATGAGACAGATACAGGAAGCGTATGAGTCAAGGAGGTGGGGTGAGGCTGGCTCTCCTAGATTGTCCCCTGGTCTTCACATTCATCGGCACACATATGTGCAAATATCTGTGCACACGTGCAGAAATCTTTCCCACATTCTCATACACGTTTGTCTCCCCAAGAGGTACTTACTGAGGCCTGAGAACACCCCTCCTCACTCCGTGCCCACTCTGGCTGGGTTATACGGTTTGCTGGGGATCTACATGCAAGGTTTGTCTTTTCATGCCTGAGTCTGTGCTTAGACCCCCCTCACTCTCTCAGCCTTTGCTCAGTGGCATAAAACAGTCAGCTACACATCACAGCAGTTTCATCTCTCTGGGCGCACGAGTCAAACATTTGCTTTCTCCGTTCGCTCCTTTATAGTCTGGCACCATGCGGACACCCTGAACCATCACCCTCGTGCCAGCACAGCAAAGAGCGGATGAGAAGTCGGCAAATTCGACATCAAGCTGCCTGGCTCTGAAATACGCTCCAGCTGGGTCTCAAATGCGTTTAATATCCCGGTCTGTCGTTATAATGGCCAGCTCTGCATTTTAAAGACTAGGAAACAGGTTCTGATTCACGGAGCCTGGGGCTTTGTAACCGCTGGGATGAGAATCGAGAATCGATCGGCTTCAAAGGAAAGAGAAAGTGAGCTGTGAAGGATTGCGGAGCGCACCGATGCCATGTGGCATCCGCAAGTGATGTGTGATGTACTTCTCCGTGATGGAGGCGGAGGCCTCTTAGGGCCTTGCTGCTGATCTATGCCATGTGTTTAAGGATTCACTGCATTTAGAAACACACTGAGATTTGGAAATTAAATATTCCTTGGTCAGTATGTACTTTAGAGAGAGAAGACTGGGGGGGAGGAGGAAGAGGGAGGAGGAAGAAGAGGAAGCAGAGGAGGGAGAAGAGGAGGGAGAGGAGGAGGGAGAAGAGGAAGAGGAGATGGTGAGGAGGAGGAAGAGACAAGAGAGAGGAAGATGGCGAGGAAGAGAGGGTGGGGAGGGAGAGGAGGAGGAGGGTGAGAGGAGGAGGAAGAGACAAGAGAGAGGAAGATGGTGAGGAAGAGAGGGTGGGGAGGGAGAGGAGGAGGAGGGTGAGAGGAGGGAAAGGAGGAAGACAGTAAGGAGGATGAGGAGGATTCCCAGGATGAGAATCCAGCTAAGTCCCGACAGAAGCTGCTACTGCCTGTGAACCATCCTGCAGCTTTGAAGATCACATGTGCTCATTTTGCATGTGCCCAGATCCAAGCCTAGACTTCACCCCAAGGTCTCCCACCGGCCTGGAACTCACCAAGGGGACTAGACAAGTTGGCCAGCAAGCCCCAGGAACCTTCACATCTCTGTCCCCCTCAGTGCTGGGTTCATAATTGCGCATCATCGTGCCGGCTCTACAAGGTTCTGGGAATTGAACTCGGGCCTCACGCTTGCAAAGCAAGTACCTTATGGAATGACCTATCTAAACAGCAGCCTATGATTGTCAAATTTTGAAGCAGTATGTCAGTATGCCCACGGACACGCCGTTAATGACAGGCTTTTGATGGGGGTAGAGTTGACTCATCCTTAAGGACCAGTTTGATACATGCATCATTGACATGCTAGGCTCCAGGCACTAAGGTTAGAGAACAGTGCCAACTGAGGGACCCTGGGGGTGCATCTACCCAGGCAGTGATGCCATCTGGGGTTGAGGTCCTCAGGGCATCCCCTGCTGGTGGGACTACATAGCACCTCTTGCCAGGACATACCACAAGGGTGTCCTTGTCTCTGGTGGTATTTATGGCTTGACATGTTACACCTAACAGACTTCAGGACATTGGTTCGATGGTTATTAGGCAAGCATTTTCAATAGCTATCTACTAATACCCCTAAATATAAAAGTCCCCTGGTCACTTTGAATCACACACACATCTTCATGCTTTCTTCTTACAACCATAACTGTTTATTTCTTTAAAGACAAAACTCTAATTTCCCATACCCAGGTAAGCTGTTTTAGACAGTGTTTTTTCAAGAGATTTATTTATTTATTTATTTATTTATTTATTTATTTATTTATTTAGGCTTCTTCAAGACAGGGTTGCTCTGTGAAGCCCTAGCTGCCCTAGAACTGGCTCCATAGATCAGGCTAGCCTCAAACTCACAAGAGATCCCCCTGCCTCTGCCTCCTGAGTGCTAGGATTAAGGGTGTGCACCACTACCACCTGGTCCTCAAAGTTTTATTTTTAAGTGTATTCATGTGTGTCTGTGTGGGTAATGTGCACCTGAGTTCAGTTACTTTTAGAGGCCAGAAGGGGGCATCAGATCCCTTACTGGAGCTGGAATTACAGGTAGTTGTAAGTACTGAGAACCAAGTTAGAGTCCTCTGCAAGAGCAGCAAGCATTCTTAACTACTGAACTATTTTTCTAGCCCTGTAGGTAAAACTTAGCAGCAGAAAAAGGTCTATTTAACCAATGGTTTGCATCTGATTCATAGAGAAAGAAGTTGGTCTTTAATGTGTTGGCAAGTTTGAATGTGTAAGAAATAGCTAGAGGGGCATAAAGAGCAAAGATAGTAGTGTGTGTGTGTGGTCCAGACAACTCAGACCTGGGGAGAGGTGGTCGGGCAAGAAAAGTACCCAGAAAAACATGTTGACATGTCCTCTGGGGCACAGAACGCAAGACCATCAGCTACTGTCTGATGGTCATTTTCTGCAGTGGGTGGCTGTTGAGGTGAGGTGACTTTAAGTGGATCAGCCTAGGGTTGGGGGGTTGGTGCTTGGCCTACATCCAAAGCGTGAGCGATATTGTGATTTCCAATGCATCCGTCTGTTTACACAAAAGAGGATGGAGATGAGGGGTCTCTCGGGGGCACTCGGAGGCAAGGAGAAAGCCATTTAGGGCGACTCATCTCCACGGGCAGAGAGAGGTGGGCCCCGGGCCAAGCGTTTAATTGCACTTATTTATATGGCTGCTTTCTATTTGTGGCAGCTGATGCTGGGCTTTTTGTTCGCCTATGACATCAAGTTTCCTCTTGAAATATATTTATTTAAGGAGGAAAACAAACGGGTTGGCTTCAGTGTAGGATACTAACTCTGGGAGACCGGGGCTGGAGACTGTAGCAGACGTCATGAGGGATGGTTTCCTGTGGGGTCTCTGTACAGTAAGATGGTGTATCCAACTTTCTCTGGGGTGGTCAGAGTGGTGGGAAGAGAAGGCAAGTAAGTGGCTACTTAGAGAGTCAGAGGACTCATCTCATGTCCTTGGGGGGAAAGTGAGAGGCCATGATGTTCTCTGTGACCCCATGATGGATCATCAACTTTTTAAAAGGTCAGTGGCCACATTAGGAGTGCCAGGCTCGAAGTGGACGATGGTTAATAAGGGCAAGAGGTGCCAGGGGTGAACACAGCTCTCTCCTTTCAGGACTAGTTTGTTTCTGAGAGGGTCATTTCTCACCTCAGTTGGAGAGGGCTCCTGGGAGCTGGGATGGATGTGAGGTCTCTACAACTTCTGAGCAGGTGTGGTGCCTGGGACTCTGAGCCAGCCACGGTCACAGGAGTCTAGGTGTAATACTAATGATGAGCCCCTAACTCTTAACTTTGTCAGACTTTCTCCCAACAGTAGGGGAGAGCTTTGGCTCTGTCTTCCCAGACACTGGGCTATAGCTAACTCTATGGAGTAAATCCTGACCGTAAATTATCCCAAAGGGACCTAAGAAGAGACTTGGGAAGCCTACACAGTCATGAGTTCACATGCTCTGGCAGCCACAGAGTATATATATATATGAGAGAACCATCATAGACTTTGAGCTGGACCAGAACACAATGGGGTATCTTCGACGTATCACTTGGGAGATACACCTCCAGGCTTGTCTTTCAGGGTGCTTTCAGAGAGGATTAAATGACAAAAGAAGACCTACCTTAAATGTGGACAGTACCATTCCACAGGCAGGGTCCTCATTGAAACAACAAAAGTGAAGACCCCCAGTTCATCTCCGTCTGCTTCCTGACTGTCCATGCAATGTGATAACAACCACTTCCTGCTCCGGCTACGGTGATGGACCGTGTCCCACGATAAATCTTCCTTTCTCTTGAGTTGCTTTTGTCAGGTTATTTTGTTACAGCGATGAGGAGACACTGTTACTCCCATGGATGGACCCTCCCGTGGTCTTTGCTTACAGCCCTGCCTACTGCAGATCTCCGACAGCCGCCTCCACCGTCCTCATCACAGATCCGCTCCCACACACTTCACATGCAAGGGGAACAGAAGTGATTTCTCTCCCCATCTGTGTGGAAAAGTCAGTTGCTACCTATTTATGAATTTGCTTCTAGACCCATCTATATGTCTTCTGTTTAGGTTCTCCTTTGAATGGTTATAACATGTGTGCAACACACACACTAACACAAACACACGCAGTGCCCTCAGAGACCAGAAGAGGGCGCCAGATACCCTGTGGCTAGAGTTACAGGTGGTTGTGAGATGCCTGATGTGGACGCTGGGAACCAAACTCAGGTTGTCTAGAGGAGCAGTGTGAACTCTTAACTGCTGTGCCACAGAGCAATGGCTTTCATACAACTTCGCTTTTGTTAATTTACCTGAACAGATCCCGCCCTCCTCCCTTACCCTCCTCCCACTGCTCGGGTTCTCTCCTTAGGAGGCTGCACTCAGCTGTCACACCGCGTATGTGTTCTCCTGCCCCTCCCCGCCCCCAGCTGTATAGTTCAATCAAGCCGTGCTTTGGCTGTGACTTTATTTTTAGAATTGTTTCGCAAGGTATCCATGTGCTGGGGGAACTGCCAGACTGTCATCCGTGTTCACGAAAGATTAGAAAGGATTTGTGCGTGGAGATGTACGTGGGAGAGAATCCTCCCGGGATGCCTGCGCCTTGTTTTAACACTGGCTCCATTTGAGGCTCTCTATTCTCCACCCTCTCACTCCTTGTAAAAGATAAGAAAGATTTTCAGTGAATTGAGCCAAGTGGGTGGGGCTGACTCCCTGCCCCTTGATTTTACCTCACAGGATGAAGAACTGGTACCCAGGATAGGAAAATCTGCCTCCTACCAGACCTGGGCTAGGAGAGGCCACACTGCTCCTGGCAGAGATGTCCCACCTCCCAACAAACCCCAACAAAGATCTTTAAAATGTCAGTGATAGTCCGTTCCTGTCTCCTCTAGCCACAGACATGGTCATGGGATCATTCTTCTTTGAAAGGCAAATCTTGCATCCATTCTCCCAGTGGGTACCGGAGGCAGGCCGGTCCACAGAGACAGAAAAGAACGGCGTGTGTGAGTGAGGGTGTGCAGTGTTTAATGAGGGCCGAGTGTCACTTTGGGAAAGGAGAAGGCTAGAGACGGATGTGTCTGCAGTGATACAATTTCCCTCCACGCACTCTTAAGTGGGGTTAAAAATGTTAAGTTTTATATTACATATATTTTACCATAATAAAAAATTCCATTAACAAGGCACTCTCATTTATATAGGCTTGACAGAGGGCAAGGGGAGATTGTGTCCGTTACAGCACTTTTTTGCTGAACAGGCCAGAAAAGCAGCCTCAGACTGGATTAACTGGGGATGAGCTGTGTCTTCTGACCAAATCAGTAGGCTGAAAGGCAGGCAAACTCAGAGATTGAGAGTTGGAGGCCCTGGCAAGGCCAATTAAACTCTTTAAGTTTCCATTCCACCCTGCCTAGAACAGACCTCTCTCCCTAGGGTTGTCTGGTTTAGCCTAAAAATTGCTCCCCAACAGCTCTGACTATCATGTATGCTGATAAAGCCGGAGGGGCAACCTTGGGTACCAAAGGTCAGACTAATTGGCCAGCAAGCTCCAGGGATCCTGGCTACAGGTCTAAGAAGAGTTTTACTTTTCTTTTCTATTCTTTTCGTTTGTTTGTTTGTTTGTTTGTTTGTTTTTCAAGACAGGGTTTCTCTGTATAGCCCTAGCTGTCCTGGAACTCACTTTGGAGACCAGGCTGGCCTCGAACTCAGAAATCCGCCTGCCTCTGCCTCCCAAGTGCTGGGATTAAAGGCGTGCGCCACCACCACCCAGCGAGTTTTACTTTTCTTATTGGAAGAGACAGCCATAGCAGGTCATTACCTGGTGTCTTAAG
Organism: Mus musculus; assembly: GCF_000001635.26. NCBI lineage: Eukaryota > Metazoa > Chordata > Mammalia > Rodentia > Muridae > Mus > Mus musculus. The sequence continues at coordinate 127,485,723 of NC_000071.6, read as the reverse complement.
CCACACCCCTTCTCTCTTGGAACTCAGGTACAGTCACTGCCTTCTGTGTAAGAGAAGTCACATGCTAAAGAGGGCTGGCTGAGCAAAACAAAAGATGAGAGAGTCTGGATCCCTGATGGCTTTTTAGGGCCACCAAGTCAACCTCAGCCCAGCTCTGCCTTCTGTGTGTTCCAGACCAGATCAAGGGAAGCCTGTCTCCTTAAGGCACTGTAATCTGGTCCCTGTGAAATCAGTCAGGACTTCAATTAGGGCAGCAAACACAGATATAAAACAGATATAACAATGAGAAAAATCAACCCAATTCTGGCATAGGGTCTAGCTTGAGCCTGTCACAGCAAGATTTGTGAAGGCCCTCAAACACGCTCTGGTGTTGTTAGCTATTTGGAAAGGAAGCTGACATCAGAACACACTTCCTGTATTACCATGAGCCGGGGCAACGGAAGAAAGTGGCCAGCTCTTTGTTTGACATGGCTGCGAGTCTGTGGTGTGTGTGCCTGGGTTTAAGGTATCATCATTCTTCATTCCTATGTCTTCTTTCCTTCCCTCTCTCCCCCTACTTTTTTTTGGGGGGGTTGGTAATGGGGGGCTTTACAACAAGAAACTTACTAACCCCAGCAGCAGATGCTGGGTAATTCATACTCTTCCGTGCTTCCCCTTTTAAATACAGTCACAGCAGATCTTCCGTTTCCTTTCCCACTTCTCATGTGGGCAAGATGATCAGAAAAGGACATCAAAGCTGATCAAAGAGACGGTGGAGCAGAAAAACGCTCACCCCAGGACTCCTCGGGCTGGCGACTCCATCGCATCTGAAGTTGGTTTTTGATTTTATTGAATGTCTCTCTCCGCCCTGCCCCCTTCTTTTATGATTTTGGCAACAGCAGTAATACAATCAAGGCTCTGTCGAGGCAGCTGTGTAAGCAATCCCCCCCCCCCATTTAACTGGAGACAATGAAAAATTAATCTGGGCCCAGCGCAAATAAGTTTCTACAAAGACAATGAAACCCTTGGACTTTATCCTTCCTCCTCTGCAGATGTTTGCCGCCCCTCTTTATTTACCAGACTGTTAGTTGGGTTTTACAGCCCCCTCCATGCAGGGTACCTTCAGGGGAGCTGCCTTCCTGTCATCTGGCTAACAAACGGTCTCTGGTATAAATGAAGATAGATCACTCGTCTTCCTTCCAACTTGCTCCTTTTTCATTCCAGCACAGCAAATCACCATCTGATGCTTTCAAAGTGTGGTCTGCAGAGCACTTCACTGCGGTCAGTGGGGGAAAGCAATTTCTGCTGGGCTGTGGACTAGCTCCTTAGTGTTTTTAACATCTGGCTTTTTAAAGAGACGGTATTAAAGAACACACTTGCACCTGTTGTTGCAGATGAACAATAAAGCATTTGGTCCGAGTGCCCACGAGGGACTCTCCCTGTCAATCAGGTCACTCCTGTCCCCTCTTTCCTCTCTGACAAGATTCACCATTGTCCCTTTCCACACCCCACTCAGCAGCCCAGGGCCATGGTAACAACTTCAGACTGTGTCCAAAACCAGCCCCTCTGCCTGGAATGTTCTACCCACAGAGCCTATCACACGTCACTGATTCCAAAAGGATTTGACCAACTGCCAAGACAGAATCCAGATGCTTTTCCTGTCCCTGCTTCAAAGTCCCTCATGACCATCATGGAGATGTGTTTGAGAAGGCTTGGTGCACACAGCACACAGCACTCAGAAGGGACTGCAAGGCACAGAGAAGGTGGCCTCTGGCGAATGAGGAAGGTGCACAGAAGCACCCTTGGATGCGGTTCCCTCCGTTCCCAGTGTTTTCAGGGCCGAATGCCTCAGGTCCCCAGAGATATGGAAGGACTGGCTGTGCGGGTTGGCGAGGAGATACAGAGTTGAACTGTGTGCTTCCTAAATACTCGTTGAGCTGGACTGGATTGGGAGATGGGTGCAGCAGCCTAGATTCCCCCCAGTTTCTAAGAGGGTGGTCCTAGAAGCAACACCAACAGCTCTGGGTTAGAGAGACATCTCAGCAGCACTTCCTGTTCCAGTATACTTCCTGGGTTCGGTTGCCAGCACTCCTGTATGCAGCTCACAACTGCCTGTAACTCAGCCCCAGGGAGATCTTCTGGCATCCATGTGCACTGGCACTGGCACACGGGTATCAAAATATGTATCCAGACACACAGGCATTGGGATGAATAAAACTAAACCTTGAAATACCAAGCAAATGAGAAGCTGGAGAGATGATTGGATGGTGAACACTGACTCCTCATCCAGAGGACCTGGGTTCGATTCCCAGCACCCACAATGGCAGCTTGCAACTCTTTGTAACTCCAGTTCTGATGCCCTCTTCCAGCCTGCAAAGGCACGAGGCTAAAGGGTGGTTTGCATAACATGCTAGCAAAACACTCAAACACGAAATAAGTAGAAGTAAGTTAAAAACAAACAAGCAAACACTGCCAATCCTAACACTAAATTCTCATATAAACACTCACTTCAGAGGCCACCAAAAGAACCATACTAATTTGAACCCTTAGCCTGGATGCAAAACCTGACCACTAACCCCTAACATAATACAGAATCCTGAACCCCAACCCTGATCCTTGACTGTAATCTAAGCCCCAATTTCTAGCAATAATCCTAAAATTAATATCTATCTTACTCCAGACACTAGCCTTACCCCAATTTCACCCTTAACCCTAATCTAAATCCAAATCCCTAATTATAATCTTAACCCTAATTCTTAACAATAATCCTAAAATGAACACTTAACCTTACCCCAACTTCACCTCAACTCTAACCCTAATCCTAACCCCAACTATAACCCCAGCCCCTAACCTTAGCCTTAACTCTAACGCTAGTCCTTAACCCTTAACCCGAATCCTTACCCAAACCAAAACTCAACCCTAACCCCAACTTCCACCTCCAACTCCAGCCCAACCTCTAGCCATAAACCCTAACGCTAACCCTCAGCGACACAAAGGCTTGGATGTCTCTGGTGCTCTTTAAAGCACTCTGCATCTCTCGCAGCAGTCTGGTGTCGCTTTGATTCCTATTCTCCATCCACAGATGAGAGAAGTTAGACAGAGAAGCCAGCAAACCACCAGAGTTCCTCAGGAGGCAGGAATGCTGGGGTCTGCACACTGGCAGGCTGGCTTCTGAGCAGAAGGGATGAGGAACTAGACCTGTGGTTATTCCCCCTCCTATTCCTGGCTAGGAGAGTCCACCACAGAAAACAATCTTAAGTAAAACTAACCACACCCTGCAACTCATCCCCAGGGTCTCTCGGAAATGTCATGTTAGTTTGGGACCTGCCAGGCTGAGAAGAACAAACACAACACCCCAGCCCAGGTCACCTCCAATGGTGGCAGTGACACAGGGCTAACAATATCACACATTTCAGAGACTAATAGAAACAACTGGTATATTTAAACAAAACAGACAAAGAGAGGTGCATTCAGGCTTAAAGGGTCATGAAGTTCCTTAGGGGAGCACACAAAAAGCCAAATAAGTTGCCAGACATATGTGCATAAAGCATCAATTATATTTCTCTGTAGTCGACTCTCGGTTTCTGTCAGTGGGATTTTCCACAGGATCCTTCTTTAATCTAAAATTCCAAGAGGCCAGAAGTTCAGAGACGCTTTGAAAATTTCTAATCATTCAGATTATATTCACATTCTCATGTTGTTTTTGTAGGGTCCAATCGTGGCAGAAAATGCATGTTTTGGGGTTTTACAAAGAGGAATCTCCCAAACAGACCACAGTGTCTTGGGTCTTAGGAGTATGGAGAACAACACCAGCTACCTCTAACCTGCTGGTTGGTTGTGGGTAAGCCCCCTTCAGGGTCCTTGCTTCCTGCTTTCTCCACTACTCTCTCCTGCCTCAGGGGTTTACTGAGATGGCTCTGCAAGGAGGCAGCTATAGGAAACACTTTACAAGTTGTAACATTCCATAAAGATATGCGGACTTTTTTTTTTTTCCATTTTATTTCTGGCATGTGTATGAGTACTTACTTGCCTGCACATGTCTATGTATGTTTGCCATGTGCATGCAATACCTATATGGGCCAGAAGAGGGCGACAAATACCCTAGAACTGGCGTTAGGGATGGTTATGCGCTACTGTGAGAAATCTGGGAATAGAACCCAAATCCTCTGGAAGAGCAGCAAGTGCTCTTAATTGCTGAGCCATCACTCCAGTCCTCCCCCTGCAGCCCCCCAAGTCATGAGGGATTTTATGCCTCACGTTTGCCTGCTTTTATTTGGAGTTTTCCACAACAAAGAGTCTGTGCCAGCAATCCTGGTGTGCCTAAGCATATCTGGGGAGTTTGCATTGCTATATACAAAGTACTTGTCTCCTTTCTCCAGGTCTCTCCAAGGATGAGAGTGTGGTGCCTGAAAGGGGTTGGGACCTTCTAGGAATGTCAAGTGGGAAGGAATCTGTCTCCAGGATGTCACTGTTATTAGAGGGGTCCCATCCCTTGCGGCTGTTGGACTGGTTCTTTCAGCTCTTCCTATGCTGTTGGCTACAGACCCTCTACTTTTTGCCAGGCCGGCTGTGCCAACATGCAAGCCAGGAAGACAATGGGCTTCTAGCAACACATAAGCACAGCCTTTGTTGCCTAATCACAGAGGCGACGCATGCAGTAATACTGATTAAAAGCAAGCCACCGGCTCAGCTCACAATGACGAGGGTAGATTACATAAGGCCAAGGACCCAGGTGGGAGGATGAGGGGAGCAAACCTCGGCTTTCCTAATTGCACTTTGACGACTGGCCAAGCATTTGAACACGCCAGTCATTTGCTCTTGACAGCAACCTCAGGGAGTGGGAAAACAACACCTCTCTCTTAGAGGCAAAGAAACTGAAGCTAAGAGAAGTCTGTATGACAAACGCTGGCACAAACTCCACATTGTGGGCCCTGTCTCAACCACCCAGCTATGCTGAAACTTTTAATTTTTTAAAAAAAATATATATTTATTTTATATGCATGAGTGGCTTCCCTGCATGCATGTATGTATGTATATATGTATGTATGTGAGCCATGTGCATGCAGTACCCGGTGTCAGATCTCCTAGAGCGGCAGCTGTAGATAGCGTGAGTCTCCACGTGGATGCTGGGAATCGAACATGAGTCCTCTGCAAGAACAGCGAGTTGTTCTTAACCACCGAGCTACTTCTCCAGCTCTACAGCATTTTCTTATGAGACTTGGTACCCCATGGCTCTTGATGATGAGACTGGAGTTCCTATGGAGAATAAGCCCTTTACAGCTGTCAGTCAGGGTGGATGCCATCAGACAGACAGTCAAACAACTCTAAGAGAACTGCTTGCTTTCAATATTGGTGTTTGGAGGCAGGGTCTCCCTGTGTAGCCCAGGCTGGTGCAAAACTCAAGATCCCCTTGCCTCTGCCTCCTCAGTGTTGGGATTTTGGGTGTGTGATGCAATTTGCTAGCTCAGTGGAAAGTATCAGGAAATGTAACAGATGCCAAGCCTCTCCTGCTAATATCCAGGACTCAGGGTTCTCCTTTTTTTTTTCTTGGTCTATAAATATTTTATCTTATTTCTCTCATCTTATTAGCTCTTGGAAATTTTTATACAATGTTTTTTGATCACATTCATGTCTCATCTCAATTCCTTCCATAGCCACCCCCCTCTTCCCTACCCACCTAACTTTGTGTCATTAAAAAATTTATTGAATACAATCCATGCTACCCACATACTCTTGCCTATGTGGTCCTCATTGGAGTATGGTCAACCTACCAGGGGTCCGTATCCTTAAAGAAAACCACTTTCATTCTCCTAGTAACTGTTGGTTGCCAACAGCTCCGGAGCTAGCTGTGGGACTTTGTGCCCGCCTCTCCGCTCCATGCTGGGATTTTAAGGAGTCTCCCACCATAGTAATAACACGCCCATTTGATAGAATGTGTGATGGTTACTACCGACTGTCAGTTTGACAGAATCTACATGCACCCAGAGGCATGTCTATGGCCTGTGGATTTAGCTCGTCTTGCTTGTAGGTGGCAGCATCCCAGGACCGAACCACCACCACCACCACCACCACCACAACAAACAGACAGTGATGCTCTGCGCACCAGCATCATCTCTATCAGTTTCCTGACTGCAGATGCTATGTGACCACCTTAGCCCTGCCCCTGCCACCACAGTGAAAGCTTCCCTACTGACACCATGGCTTCCCTACTGTGATGAACTGTGCCCACTGGGAGCCAGAATCAATCTCTGCGGTTGCTTCCGTAAGGTGTTATGTCATCGCACATAGCAATGAGTTAAGTAATCAATACGAACAGGGACCATGGGGAGTTAACAGTGACCATTCTCAAGATCATAAGACAAATGGGAGCTTGTTCTATCACCACCTGCCTGGCCCAGAAAGGGCACAGAACACGCCAGGAAAGCAGGGGCTTTGCCCTGCAAAGAGAGGAGGTCTGGGGCTTGCACAGCTGTTCCTGTCATTATTACCAGGAGCACACATGAGCTCTTGGCCTTAGTATCACAACTGTCCCACCACACCAAGCCACTCTAGTGCTGGCTGGAACTGCTATGCCAAGTGCCTGAAACATCTGGAAGAATCTGCTCTTTGTAGAGGAGCCCTCGTTTTCACGATGTGTATCTCCTGTGTGCGCCTGCGGTGTGTGCATTTATATATGCCTGTACGGTTTGTTAGTTTCTGCATAGGCATGGTGGCATGCGCATGTCAGGCCTGTAGTTGAGAGCAAGGATCAATCACCCTTCATCACTTTTCTACCTTTCTACCTTAGTCCCTGAGGCAAGGTCTCTCAATCAAACCCAGAGCTCACTGATAGGACTAGGCTTACTCTGGGGACCTCTTTCTTACCCCCCCCCCCCCGTTCCTACCTTCTGAGGTTGGAATTAGAGGTAGCTTGCCACACCTACCCACCCAGCACGTACATGGGTTTCCTGGGGACTCCTAACTCTGGTCCTCACATTTGTACTTTAACTGATGAGCCAGCTGTCTTCTCTAGGTTCACCCCCCGCCCCCGCCCACTGACATTTTACTGGCTGGGCCTCAGTGGACTCCCTCGGATTCCAGTCTCACCTTCAATCCTGGTGACCCTCTGCCTCACAGGGCCCACCTTCCGCGTTAAGACTCACTATTATTAGAGCCCTGCTTGCGGTAGACACCCTTAGCTCTTCCTCCTTTGTACTGTGCTCTTGACGGCTTGGGCTGTGACAATCAAAGATCAAAGCCGACATCTCCCAGCCTCTCTTACAGGGAGGTGTGGCCACGAGCCTGTTCTGCTCACGAGAAATGATAGGTGCAGGTTCAGTGTCCCTTTAGAAGAGGAGGCAGGTTTTCTGTTTCACCACGGTTAATCCCAGTGGCTGGAGTTCTCAGTAGGGGATAAGCCATTGTGGGTGGAAGTGGGCGTAGCTACACTTTGGGGGTGATGGAGGGACAAAGCAGGAGTCTGAGCACTCAGCATCTTTGCTGAGTAAAGCTTCCAGTAAAAGAAGGAGGGGGAGGGGGAGGGGAGGGGAGGGGGAGGGGGAGGGAGAAGGAGGGGGGGTTGTTCTATCTGTCACAGAAACATCCCTTTTACTAATAAAAGAAACCACCTCCGTCTATATAGTGAGCACCTTGGTCCCTGATAGCCGCCTCCCTGTGTGGAGAGTAGGAATACACGCCCCAGCAGCCCACAGAGGACCGGGCGTGACTTGCCTTTATCCTTACTTAAGCACCAGCGCATCCTCCCAGGGTAGAAAATTAAGGACATGATGGATGAGTTGTCTCTGCCATTTAGCTGGCCTAATTTATACACTGCTGGTGAGAAAATGCTGCACTTGAGACAGAACAAGTACGGAATAGTAAGGACCACTTATGAAGAATTAATGTGATCCCTGGGAACAAAAGGGGAAAGTTATCCGACTACCCGGGAAAGGCACCAATGGCTTTGCCATTGATAACAAAAACGTGTTACGCTGTCTTTGAGAAGGGTGTGAGGTCTGCCAGACCTGACTGATTCAAAGTTATTCAGATATCCTCTCTGCTGGGAGTGTGTCTTCCCACACTGCTTTAATTGTTTCTTTTGAACGAGTTGTTAGCTTTTCTTCTGAACAAAAGATTCAAAGCCTTTCCCGCCTTAGGGAGTCTGGGTGTCACTTTCAGAAGACTTGGAATGGCAAGGCGACGGAATGAGGACACATGGGCACATGGCGATTAGGAAGTGGGTGCCTGAGGTCCCTGATCTATGGTGACCAGACTCTGAGGCGTATAGAGACCAAAAGATCATATACACAGCCAGTCTTTATGTTTTTAATGTATCTAAATGGCCACCCTTGTCTTCTCCATTTTCCAACTAGACATTTTGCCAGTGAGCTTTTGTTCATAAGTATGATGGTGCCACCTCCCTGTTGGTGACATTTTAAAGGTTAGGAAGCACTCCCTTCCTGCCTCTGCCTGGCCAACCCTGATCTTTGGTTGCTGTTGTTACCCTTGGATCACGGCAACAGAGATGGATCCTGTGTGTTAGCGCACACGACGCTCCCGACTGGTTCCTGAGCACATGAGAGCAGAAGTCTAGCTGCAGGAGGGAGCCAGACCGCACTGGGTTTGTAGTGCAGAGCAGATTCTCTTTAATTCATACCACTTTAAACACGGCCTTGCTTACAAGCAATTGACCCAGATTCAAGTAATACCGTCCTTTATTGGACTTAATAACACACAGCACTTCTCTAGTGAACTTGCTTCTCAGATCACCTTCTGTCTTTCTGGAGACCGATCAATGTCATGAGGGTGGGTGAGTGTGCAGGCCAGTCACATGAGCTTCAATACCCCCAGGGTTTGCCAGACACTCCATCATGGTTTGATTAATGAATGCGGATGTAAAGATTCCAGCCTCACTTTGAGGTTTTCATAAAAAGCGAGTGTCACAAGAAGGCACCTTCCTATGAGGATCTAGCATATTCAAAATCAACACATGAAGACTCTTTAGGGTCTGAGGTTTGGGGGAGCAGCTACATCCTGCAGGCTTCTGAATCCCAGGGGGGTAGCCTTGCAGAGAGATAAGAATGGCTGAGAACCGTATGTCCCTGTGTATGGCAAGTTTCAAGGTTGACAAAGCTTTGTGGCTTTTGTCACCTGAAATAACATCTTAATAACTTGTCTGAATGTCCTACAGAGCCCAGTGGCCCCATACTTTCTAACTAAAGGCCAGGGTGATAGCTCAGTCTATAAAGTGCTTTGTGTGTAAGTATGGGGATCTGAGTTCAACCCACCTAGAAGCCAGAGCCACATGAGTAAATCCAACCAACCAACCAACCAACCAACCAAAAACAAAACAAAACAAAACAAAAAAAACAAAAAAACAAAACAAAAAACCCAAACCCACAATTGGGCTTCCCAGTGTGCTTTGGTAATCTCAGTCCTGGGGAAGCAGAGATGAGAGAGCAAAATGTAGAGCCGAGCAGCTACTGAAACTCTACCAAGAGTTAAGGACCATCCTGAGGGCCCGGAAACAGTTCTGTGTGCACAAGCACTAGCTGAGCAAGTCTGATGGGGGCAGATGGAGGCAAGTCTGATAGGGGCAGATGGCCCCATAGTGGGAGACTCTAGAACTTTAAGGAGGCGGGGCTTAGGTCGGTTACTAGTGATAGGGTCTTTGAAGAAAATAGGCCAGCCCTGGCTCTGCTCTCATCATTTGCTCCCTGTCTGTCATGATACGAGATGCTCTGGCCACAGGAATGCACCAAGATCCCTGCCATACCTTCTTGGTCACGATGGACTCGAAGGGCTCTTTCCTCTTCTCACTTGGTTCCATCAGGCACTATGTCATATTGACATGGAAGTAACACACGGCCTCAGATGAGAATCCCCCTCTGGGGCTCTAGGTAAGCTAATCTATAAGGGAGGGCAGATCAACCATCAACCAGTTCTAAAATATTTTGCATATCAGGGCCTGGAAAAACAGGTTCCCCAAGCCCTTTTCTACAGTTAATTATAGATGAGAGAAGAGTTTGACAGCTTGATAACTTGACACAAGTCAGCTCAGGGCAGATGCTGAGAAGGACCAACTTAATATCTTGTGTGTCAGTGCACACAGGGAACCACTTGCCACACCGAGTCAGGAAGGGAGAGATTAAACGTTCCATTCTAGCCATGGGCTCGGGCCCAGCGGGCAAAGCACTTGGGCCCTTGGTGTAAGAAGACAGGCCGAATAGCACCTCTTCCTGAAGGAGTGGGAGAAGGACTTAGAATAAGACAGAGGTGGGGAGGCATTAAAACAGACACAGCAACCATTAGTATTAATGTCACTCTGACAAGCATGTAACCTTGACTTCCCAGAGTCTCAGGTATATGTTGCTGTGCCACAACACTCCTCTCCCCACACTCTAGTGGACTAAAACTAAAGCAATCATTTCATTCTCTTGTGGTTTCAGTGAATCAGACATTCTAGAAAGGCGTGTCTGGGTTGTTTTGGGTTGGGGAATCTCCTCCTATCCTCCTAAACCCTTGTATGCTCAGATAAGGGGCTGAGGTAATGAGGGCGGAGCTAGTTGATGTCACCTTTCCCTTTATGAAACTCGGGGTTCCTCCCTGGAGTCTGTCCACAGAATCTGGCTGGACTCCCTCCCCACACGGCAACCGCAGACTCATCAGACTGCCTGGTTGGGGGCTTTCTGTTCTGTTCTGGCCCAGGGACAGAAGTCATACAGTGTCACTTCTGTTGAGGAATATTAGCCAATCAGAAAGCTCACTTGGTTCCAATGGGAGGGAACTAGACATGGCCTCCCAATAAGGAGGGAGAAGAAAGGTGTGTGAGCTGGCAACAGGGACGGTGTATACTTCACAAAAACGCAGCCAGTCCATGGCCTTGAAGTCACTATGAGGCTGTGGATGATGGATCTCAGATCTCCCAGCCTCCACCTTCCAAGTGCTGAGCTCATAGGCATGCGCCATAATGCCCTGTTTATGTGTGGTGCATGCTAGGTGAGCTCTCTACCCACAGAGTCACACTCTCAAGTCTGTTGTTTGGAAGCAGGTGATGCTAACACTCCATATTCACAGGCGACAGTGTGATCATGTGCCAGGCTTCCCACACTATGGGTTCCACAGGGGCCCAGGCCATGGGCATTGCCTTCTGTCCCTAGTATCTCTGTAGAAGCATCTGATTTATATTAATTTCCTCTACTGAAGCGAGACTTGCCCAAAAGGTGAACCACGGGGTTTGCGCAGCACCAACCTTTGAGAAACCTCTGTGATACCTTCAGAGATCAGACATCAGTCTGAGATGCTGACTGTGCTGTGAAATACCACGCTGTGAGGGGGTACCCTTGGTGGGCCCATGCCAGGGTGTGGCCCTGAGAAATGACGTCATGCAACAGACCTAGTGTGAAAGGGGTTTGCTTGGGGGAGGAGGGGGTGAGAAGTGAGGGCCTGGGGAAGGGATAGAGGCAGACAAGTGGACATGTAGGTAGACAGACAGACAGGAGCAGAGCCATGAGGGTGGAAGAGAGGGAGCAGAGAACGGAAAGAGGGGATGGTGGGAAGAGAGTGAGAGAGAGTGAGAGAGTGAGAGAGAGCAAGAGAGTGAGCGAGAGCAGCAGAGAGGAGGGGGGAGGGGAGGGGAGGGGAGGGGAGAGGGGAGAGGGGAGGGGAGGGGAGGGGAGAGGGGAGAGGGGAGGGGAGAGGGGAGAGGGGAGGGGAGAGAGGGGAGGGGACGGGAGGGGAGAGGGGAGAGGGGAGGAGAGGAGAGGGGAGAGCAAAAGCTACTCAGGTTCTTTTATATGCAGCATACACCTGTTGCCACTGTGCTGTGGCATATGGCATTGGCAGGTCATGACGTAAGCAGTTGCTAGGTCCCTGAGAGCAGGCCAATGGAAGCACCTGTCTGTTAACAGACTGGCCCTCCAGAAACTAGGATTCTTTCATATCTTTCACTTCCCCCCAGGTCCCACACTCAGGTGTCTCTAGCAAATCCTCTTAAGGGATTTACTCCCTACAAATGACAGGGCATATCAAACAGCCCCCAGCACCTAAGCTTTCCACACTGCACCAAACATGCCCAGAGTCTAGGAAACTGATGGTCTAATGTGTGGTTCAAGTAGGAAGGAGAAAAGATTATAGCAAAAAAAAAAAAATTACACAGTTTGTACATCCACACATGCACCTGTTTTGAAGGTCCACATGAGCCTGCTATACACTTGGGAGTGGCAGGGGGTGGGGGTGGGGGTGGGGCACACTTCTTTCTTGGAGAGCCCAGGATGTACCTACATACCACTGAGATGGAGATTTTAATGTGGTTGCTTGCTGTCTCCGAGAGAGGACTTGGGGTGGGCAATTTCCCTCTGGAGGAAGGGGATTATCTTACTATATCATTCCCTGAGCTGCTATTTACAGTAAGCAGCCCTGAGCTTGCTCATACTCCAGCATCCTTCAAAAAACAAATAACCTCCTACAGCTAACTCTAAGGCAGGCAATTGAGACCACTTAGATGAATGCTAATGGGTATTTTACTTACCATTTTCAATGATTTTTGCTTTCTGAAAAGCCCTTCTCGTTTATTACCTGCCTGATTTACATCATCACCCTCCCCCCCTCCCCAGCATCTAGTCCCTGAAGCTTCATGCACTTGGGTTAAGAGAACAGGGGTGCCAGCTGCTGTGGCGGCTGCTGCAGGAAGGTGGGAGAAAGACATCAGCTTCGTGCTGTATTCTATGGAGGCACATGGACGTCAGGAGGTCTACCCATAAGATCACCTGATAGCTGACCTGCCACTCAACAGGAGGAAGGGTGGGTAGGACAAAAGAGTATGCTCTATCCCTGGTACTAGCGTATCTGTAAGGCTGCAGGTGGTTGGGGAAGAGGGAGCAGAGATCGGATGCATTTCCCCTTCTTCTGGAAATGAAGGGGTGTCTGTATGACTGGTTCTGTTTAGAAAAAGATCCTGTGGTGGAAAAAAACAAAACAAAACAAAACTGATGGTGGCTCAGCCTTTTAAGCTTATTTTCTCTAAGTCCCTGGCTTGGAAACAGGAAGTAGTCTTGTTCCAGGATGACTTTTTGAGGCAGCCTCTCTACCTGGAATTTACAGATAATCAACTTCCTGATGCCAACAGGGCTCTATTGTGGCGGGAGCCTGGCCGCTTTTGCAGAGGGTTTACTAACTGTGGAACCATCTTCCTATACAAAGAGCCTTTTGCTGAACCCTCTACGCTGTGGTTTTAAAACAGCTAGCTGTTGGGTGTGTTGGTACTTACCTGTAAAAGCAGCCCCCCCGGGAGGACAGGGGGAAAGTTGAAGGCCAGTGTGAGACCCACACAGTGAGTCCAAGCCAGTCTGGGCTATTTGACTAGATACTGGCTTAAAAAAGGAAGGAAGGAAGGAAGGAAGGAAGGAAGGAGAAAGAGAAGGAGAGAGAGCGAGAGCGCGCACAAATGTACAAAGTATAGTAGATTTGATGTGACAATTGCTCTAGAGAAACCTGTTGCTCTGACCACACAGGGCGCCATGCATTCCCACCTGGGAAGCTCTGAAAGCCGAAATGATACACTGCATCGTTCTATTTAGGCAGGCGAGGCTTGCTTCCCTCTGCAACACTTCTAGAATGGGAACAGGTAAGTTCTGCCTACCTCCCAGCAGGACACCAATGACTCTGATGACATCTGTCCATGGTTCTGAAGCTTCAAAGGCAGGCTTCCCTTGGGCTGACCCCCTAGCTCTGCAGCTTAGATGATTTGCTTGACAGCTGCCATGGGACATTGCCTCCCATGCCTCCATTTCCAAAGAGGATTGTCATCTCTGACGAAGGGGACACCCAACAAATGGACACATGCCCTGTTTGAATTCTCTTGGATTCTTGGGGTTGTTCTGGAACAAGTCCCGAACACCCACATCACCGGAACTTCTGTCTGCTTCTCAGCATTCTCTCAGCTGCCAGCCTCTCCCTTGAGCCTGATTCCATTCACTCTTGGGTACCAGGCTCTGCCTTCCCCAGTTCACTCATATTCCTATTCCTATCCTATCTGTCTGTCTGTCTGCCACTGTGTCTCTCTCTATCTTTCTGTCTCTCTGTCTGTCTCTCTGTCTGTCTCTGTCTGTCTCTGTCTCTCTGTCTCTCCCTCTCTCAAGTCAAGTATATGGCTTTCTGCTGCTAGTGCCATCGAATTGGACCACAACACAGTTTTTATATTTTATTATTTTTAATAAAAGACTTATTAAAAATAATAAAAGATTTATTTTTTAAATTATATGTATATGTGTTGCTGTGTGTAGGTATGTACCTTATGTGTGTCCAGGAGACCACAGAGGCCAGAAGAGGGAGTCAGATCCCTTGGTGCTGGAGTTATAGGCATTTTTTTTCCTTGTTTCTTTGAGCTATAGGCATTTGTGAGCTGCCATGTGGGCGCTGGGAAATGAACCCTGGTCATCTGCAAAAGAAGCAAGCACTTCTGACGGCTAAGCCAGCTCTCCAGCCCTGGTTTTGATATTTTGATTGTATTTGTATCTGATTCCTTTTGGTTGTGCAGCTGAGGCATTCCCTCCTCAGACCATTGGTACACGCCAAAGCTACTTTTGAAAGAAAACACTTTCAGTCACTTACTTAAACATTCCGTTTGGGTTCCCTCTCCTTCTAAGCACCCTGATTCTTTATCTACCTGCCTGAGCACGTGCCTTTGGTGGTGGAGGCTGTCAGAAAGATTTAGTGAAACAATGTGCACATTTTATAAAATGCCGAACCCCAGGGAATACTCAGGGGCCTGTCCTGCACATTACAGAATGCTGAAAAATACACAGACTATTCCCGTGGCTCAAGTGTGGGCTTTTAAGGCACCAGGCTTGCTTGGGCGACAGCTTTTAACAGCAGTGCTTTAACAGCCAAACCTAAAAGGAAACTTCAAGTGCAGACTCAAGCTGCATTATGTCAAGGTGTTCGGCTGGGAACAGGAACATGGCTGGGTCAGGATTCCTGCAGCTGGTATCTGTGACCCAGAGCAGGCGCCAGCTGGATCATGACCTCAAAGGGAGGGGTTATACCTTCCAGCAACTAAGCCCCGTTCATTTCAGGGAGTGCTTCAAGAACTATCTTATGCCCCTGAAGAATGAGCTTATAAAAGATGGTTCAGGGAGTGCTCAGGGCAAAAGCACTTTTCAGATGAAAATTCCACACCAGGAGTCCAGGGGAGCCAGCTTTTCTCTTTCTTTCTGTTACCTGGAGGTCATTCTTCCAGGTCAGAGAGAGCACTTGCCTAATTGATCCCTAGCCGCTTGGGCAGGACTATCCTGGACACCGAGGTCTGAACAATGGCTCAGAACTGGGAAGGGAGATGAAAGGGAAATGCAAGAATGCAGAAATGAGCAGTAGAGTGAGTTCCAATTCAAGCCCACTGCTGTCTGCCCACACCCACACCCTTAGTCTTTCTGCCATAGCCATATCGGCCTCTGCCTCACGCCTGGCTCACTTAAGAGTCACATGGCTCTGATGGGGAAAGAGATGGACCTAGTGTTAACTGCTGTGTTGGTCTAAGTATGAAAGATTCTTTTATAGGCTGTTAGTGGAGTTTGCCTAAGAGCAGAGATGCTCAAGATGAAAAATAAATAAATAAATAAATAAATAAATAAAAGGCTTGGGGGTGGGGATCCATCCATAAAGTAAAGAGAATACACTCAGATGTGTGTGTAGCCCAGATACAAGCCATCTTCCTGGGTGTGGGGAATTCTGGCAAATGGCTTTGAGTCCCTGAATCCTCCAGTTCTTTTGAGGGAGGTTTTGAGTTAGGGAGAGAGGCCTCTATGCTATCTTTGTGAGTTTCCCAAGCAAGCTTTCTCTCTCAACTTTTTTTCCTGAGAGGCCACTTCCCTAGGGGAGGCAGGAGTGGGCTCTTTTGACTCCGAGTCTCAGGCTGGGCTAGCCAGAAGCAAACTCTGGGTTGGGGAATCATTTAAAAGTAGTGAATTAACAGGGAATTTTCTTTCCCTGTTCGAGGAGAAAATAGAAAGCAAGAGAGAAGAAAATGGTCCCAACACAGGAAAGAGGTCCAGCAAGGGCTGTTTTCAAAATCACAGCTTCCAGCCAGTTCATGTGGGGAGCTCACAACAGTGTCCTGAAATGTTTGGTGTTGTCCACGTGTGACAGCAGAGCTGGGCTTTTGCACCACATCTGACCTCACAGGTAGGGCAACCGAGGAAGAAAAAGCCCCAGGTTTCTTCCAGTGATTGGCAAGAGTGGGCTAAAGGTATCCTTCAGCCTAGAACCATGCTCCAATGAAATGCTTCATACTGTAGGATATGAAGGCAACTGGATTGTTGGGGACTAGATTGTGACACACAGACACCTCCGTCCCCAGCTCCATTCATATACTGAAGCCCCATACCCTGCTGTGGCTATATTTGGAAACTAGACATTTATGGAAGTAATTAAGTCTAAAGGAGATCCTGGGAGGGCCATAACCTGATGAGAGTGGATGTACTAAATCCAATTTTGACTTAGCGTGAGCTGTCATGCTAGAGACCTGTTGTAGATGGGAGATGACTGGACATGCAGAGAACGTGGAAGGAACAGCATTAAGTAAGTCACCACAAATATCCCTCCTTCACTCAAACACCACCAAGCCTCATCATAAGCTGACCACAGGTGTGTGGCCTGTCACATGTCAGTGCTGGGCCCATCTTTGGGATAGGCTTCCAGAGTCAAACTCCAGTCAGTCAGTCAGTCAGTCAGTCAGTCAGTCAGTCTGCCTCTGTCTCTTTGTTTCTCTCTGACTCTGTCTCTATCTCTCTGTATCTCTCTCTGTCTCTCTCTCTGTCTCTGTATGCATGTCAAGGGACAATTTGTAGGGGATCCCTTCTCTTCTTTTACCAATGAATTCTGGGTATTAAACCCAGATTGTCAGGCTTGGCAGCAAGTGCCTTTACCCATGATGCCATCATTGGATCCACCTTGCTTTTCGAACATGAGTCTCTCACTGGCGTGGGCTCCTCAGTCAGTCTAGGTAGGCTGACTGGCTGGGAAGCCTCAGGGAGCACTGGAATTATAAGAGCAGACCACCATGCCTGACTTTTTATATGGGTTTGAGGGGGCTGAACTCAGGCCCTCCGTGCGTACACAGCAAGCCCTCTGCTCATGGGCCCGCTCCTTAGCCCCAGCAAATCCTCTTTTATGAGCTGGAACTCCAGGATGTAAGCAAGCTCTTGAAATACAGCTGCAGCTTCCACAGCTCCAAACGGGCAGCTCTCCTAATTGTTGACACTCACGAGGGACATTTAGAGAGCCAAAGGCAAGACGCAAAGTACTCTCGGTGTCTCCAACTGCCACCAGCCAGCATCCCACAGAGAGGCTCCTGCAGGCAGCCACAAATCACGAAGCTGGGTGTGTGTGTGTGCAGTCTGTGCCAACAGAATCCTTAGATAATTGGCTGAGTTTGTCCTTGAAGCAAGAATACTTGGTACACATGTCCTGATAAGGGCTGTCTGCTTCTGCCAGGTTGGTCAGGGAGGCCAGTTCCCATGACCAGGGCAGCTTCAGGCATGGGAGAGCTATTCCTGTCTGTCTTCCTCAGAGGCCTGGGGGAGCTTCCCTGGTGAGGACTGTGGATTCTGAAACAGATGACCTGAGCACAGACCCCTGCCCCAGATGTCCCCTTCTAGCATTTCAGGGACTGTAAGTGTGCTGCAGGCTCTTCGCAGCAGGAAGTTCCATGCACATCTCTGTGAATGGTGATTATGCTACCAAGCAGGGTGAGCAGCTCCGTGGGTAAGGTGGAGCTGGACTTGGGTACAGTTGTTAGGAGGGTTTACCCTGGATAGCTTAGTGGGGGTCTGATAACATCATAGTGTGCCTGGAGGTCAAGGTAGGAGGTAGTAGACTTGGAGATCTGCTCATAGAACAGAAACTATCTAGGACAGCTCAGAAAAGAGATGACTGGCTGAGGCTGGCTCTATGGGTGTGGGTCAGCCACAGTCAAGGAAACAGGATTGCAGGCTCCCAAAGACAAGGCAAGGGACTCTCCCAGGAGCTCTTCTGCTACCTGTGTCGATTCCCAGTGAAGCCACTTGTATTCTGAACTCAAGAATTTTCAGGTGATCAGCTTAAGTCATTTCAAGTGACTCTTAAGTGCGTCTCAGGTGACATTTTCCAGACATAAGAAACAAACACCCAAAGCAATGTAGAGGCAGAATGGGTGACAGAGGCCACATCTCCCCATGTCCTAGAAAGCTGGCCCACCAGCCACTCTCATGAGGAGTTTTCTCAATCGAAGTTCTCTCCTCTCAGATGACCCTGCCCCATGGCTTGTGCCAAGTTGACAAAGGGTCAAATGAAGACAAGCTCAATGGGGAACAGAGATGAGGATCCTTCCCTGCACACCTGTCCCCCACCATGATGCTTTAGACCCTGAACAGCACTTGGTTGCATGCCTGCCTTGAGACTAGGGTGTGCAGACACTCAAGAGGCTATAAGGATACACTGCCGGGGCTGGGAGGTGACTCAGTTGATAATGTAGCACAAGAGTCTAGGTTTGATCCCCTTGTGGAACCATGTGGGGAATAAGGGTGGGTGTGGTGGCATGTGCTTGCCATTGGGGATAAGAAGACAGAAGGATTTGCAGATTGCTGTCCAGTCAGCTATTTGACCAGTGAGAAACACTGTCTTAAACAAGGTGGATGGTACCTGAGGAACAAGAGCCAAGGTCATCTTCTGGCTTAGATACACACACACACACACACACACACACACACACACACACACACACACACACCCCATATACATATTTCACTGTCTTAAGGTCTAAGACCTGTGCTGATTTGCTGTACAGTGATAGACAAATCCAACCTTTTGTGTGATCTGCCAGGAGCTGGCTCAAGAGTGCCACACACTCTGGGTACTTAAGATCAGGCAGGATTCTGACACAGGGGTACCTACCTACCCAGCACAGAGTGGAGAGCCTCCCAGGGCCTCCTAAGTGTCCAAGCAAGGGATGGGTCTGAAAGGGGACACGTATCAGTGTCGCCCAGAGATCAGGCTCCCCTGCAGCAGGTGGTTGTTTCATGATATGTGCTAGGCCCTGATGTATAAACACTGTCCCTGAAGCTGAGTGACAGCTGTCGTGAGGTCCTGGCTGTCACAGTCTGGGATGGGTGTTTGAGCACACTGATGACACTGGCTCTTCCATAGCAAGGGTTCTGAAGGGGGGCAAATCACTTAGGGAAACTGAGAGCAAGCAGGCCTAGCCAGGTTCCCTCTACCACATACAATACACCTGCTTGTGACCACCCAGAGTCAGACTGGTGGCAGTACACCTGTCATAAAAAAATAAATAAAAAGAAGAAGCTATCCTGAAAATGGCTACATAGAAATCTGTCCAAGCCATTGAGAGAGGGGCTGGAGAGATGGTACCATTGTTACAGGCACCGACTGTTCTTACAGAGGACATGACACTCACTTGATGACTTGCAACCGCCTGTAACTACAGCTCCAGGGGATCTGACACTCTTTTCTGGCCTCTGTGGGTACCAGGTACAGATGTGAAGCACCCCTTTCACATAATTCTAAAAAAATAATAATTGAAAACAAAATCCCTCTGAAGAACCAAACTGGGAAAAACAGGTGCACTCTGTACTCTTCCAGGGACACAGCAGCCTCCAGCCAGGGTTCTCAGAAGCCCCAAAACACACAGGGCTGACTGCGTGTCTCTTCAGAGTTTTCTACAAATGTCTCATCTCCCTTTCGTGGATTCTCAGGCTGTGTCTGACACAAAGAACTATTTACATGTGTAAGTTCGCTATCTGTTAATTAACAAGCCTGCCTTCATTTACTTAAATGTCTATAGTGATTATATTTTACACAAAGCCAATTGGAAAAACTTCATGTGTTTTCTAACCTCCCCTATAACTAAGGGCCCAGGCACACATTTCTTTCTGGTCATTCCTCCAACCCCTATCTCCAGGTCAAAGACAGAGACACTGAGATATGCTCAACAATTCTTCCAGGGGTTACGAGCTACCATAGGGATGGCTGGGGCAGAAACCAGGAGCTGTTCAGCAGGACAGCTGTCTTTCACGGTTGCGTGTTAAAGGCGGGGCCTGCAGAGAGTTCCATGGGTCTAAGAATAGAGTGCCCATAAACAAAAGTAGAGGAGTTTTCTGCAATAGCTGTATCAGGAAATCTGGGAGCACCCTTGTATGTAGGGTAAGCATTAGGATGGAATAGTTGTTTTCTAGAAGTATTTTGACCTCAAAGAAATCATTGTAGAAAAAAGGACTGTTTTCTGTTATCCATAGTTGTCTTTCTAGAAGAACTCTACAGCCTGTGCACGACGACTTTGGTCAAAGACAGCCCTGAAACCCCAGGAACATCTTGCATTATTGAATACTGCAAACTGTAGAAAGCAAGGACTCAAGTTGTAGAGGTGTGTCATTTTCCTTCAGGAAACATATAGATTAGACCAGGGGTTTTGGGATGAGGAACTTGATTTACCCCCCCCCCCCACCGTTTAAAACAACTTTTGTGTAACAATTACTAACTAGGCTTTTGGTTGGCTGCTCAACACCCAGTCCATAGAGGCTGGCTCTCCCTGCGGCCAGCCAGGCGTTTAACTCATTCTTGAGTGACCCTCTTTCTTTGATCAACTCTAGAGACTCAGAACACTGACAAACGGCAGCATTTTAAGGGTCAATTAAGACATGTCCCATAACTGAACCTTTCTTCTCTAAATCTAAGTTTCTTTAGGAAAACACACCGAGAGAACAGGTCTAGAGAGCCCAGACAAGGGAACACGCTTCTGATGGAAAAACAAAACAAAACAAAACAAAGCAAAACAGACAACGCTGTGTGTACAAGGAAATATCACAGAGTACTCCATTCCTATGTATGATTGACACCCACCATTCAAAAATTAAAACTCCAACAGTGGAGATGCCAGCCGTACTGAAGTCAGGTCCATCTACCTGTGGACAGCTCTCAGGAACCTGTCAACCTCTGTGGCTGTGTTTTACTGACCTAAGCAAAAACTAAATGTGTCAGAGAAACAGCTGGGGTACCAAATTTAGAAAGGGTTTCAATTGTTCATAAGGGAATTCTATGTCACTCAGGTTGGCAAAGCAATTCTTTTCTTAAGCGATGGCATGCAAGCCGGCACTGAGAAACCAGGCTGTTCCAGTGAGGACACACACAAGTCGGTTTGAGTGTCTCTTAAGGAACTATTTGAGCCCATACTAAATGCTATCAGGATACTGATGTGAGAACCATCTTCCTTACACACTCAAGACCATTTGCATCAAGTATACAATGTATTCTGAGCATAGCCCCCTCTCCCCAACATCCTCCCCTTTCTATCCTTCTCATTCCCTACAGATGAGCAGAAAGCCATTCTTCTAGATATATTTCTCATAATGATTAAAACTCTTCTATCAGCAATCACAAAGATGGGATCAAACATAATATGCATGATGAGGTAGAGGGTTCATTGTGTTGGGCAATTATTGTTAACTTGACGTAAACCAGAGTCACCTGGGGAGAGGAAACTTCAGTTGAGACATTGCGTCCTTAAGATTGGCTATCTGTGGGGGGCAGTTTCTTGACCGATGACTAATTTGGGAGATCCCAGTCCATTATGGGTGGTACTACATCTGGGCAAGGTGGCCCTGGATGCTATAAGAAGCAGGCTGAGCAAGCTTGGGGAGCAAGCCAGTAAGCAGCACCCCTCCATGGCCTCTGCATCAGCTCCTGCCTCCAGGTTCCTGCCCTGTTTGAGTTCCTGCCCTGACTTCCCTCACTGATGGACTGTAACCTGTAGGCCAGAAACCTTCTCCTTTCTCAGTTTGATTTTGGTCATGGTCTTTATCATGGCAACAGAAGCCCAAGCTAGAAAAGCCATTTCAATTTTCTGTTTTCCATGGGTAGTAGAGAGAGATTTTATGTGGAAGGAAGCTCACTGGTTAGCATTATCTAGGAGAATCAAGTCTGGAAACAACCTTGGCTCTTCAAAAATCACAGTATGCTGACTTGCATTAGGTTAAAGGCTTGTGGTGAAGTAGGATGTAGCTGTTATCCCTGTTTTAAAGAAGTACTTAACGCCAAAATGAAATGTTTCCTATGCAGATGAAAACAAAAAGCACCTTAAAACTCCCAGTGGATATTAGGATCCCAAACCTCTGAGGTAATTAACTTACTATGGATTTTCTGCGTGTGGAGATTGTGTATATGAGACCCTGGAAGGAGATGAGCCCACATCTTAGCAGCTGCTAGCGGGGATGCCTTCAAGTGACTTGAATTTTGTTTTCCAAAACAGTTAAGGGTAGTGTTCTTCATAGCCATGAAAGCACTCTCTTGAGGGGTAATCCACAGTGTCTATGGAGAGTCTCTGGGAGACTCCTCTTAGCCTCACAATTTGCCATCTCCTTCCCTCATTCTCAACGGTGACTAAATCTAACCTGTATGCAGAGGGAATATTTTGTCACAGCATCCTCTGATAAGCCAAGGAGGGCGAAAAAGCGCAGGGTGTGTGTGTGATGTCATTTCTGTTCCAATGCTCAAAGATCACAAGACTGGCGCCTACACATGCTGACAACCATCAGTCATCCGATACTCCTGTGGGCATTAGGTCCTGGGTTTAACATCTGGACCACTGATAGTCTCTGGACCAGCAATGGTCCAAGTGAAGCCAGACAAAGCTCGATGCAAAACCAGACTGCCCTGGAGGTGTTACTCACCTATTTCGTGCCCCAGGGCCCAGGCGCTGGCAGGCCACCGAGGTGGTGGTGTGCTTCCCTCCATTGCCCACCTCTTGCCTCACATCCCACTGCCGAGGCTCGCTGGTCTGCACGGTCAGGATGTTCACCCCCTTCTTCACCTTGGCTCTGTGGATGGAGGGAGTGAGAAAGGGTCACAGTGTTAGAATTGAGCTTTCAGAGAGCCCATTCAGAGGCCGCTATCAAAATGCACGGGGATGTGTCCCTGCTAGGACCACACATGGAGGTGAAAGTGATCCACAGCCCCACCTCCCCAAGGCTAAGGGATCATGGAACTTGCAGGAACATCCTAGGGAATTCTCTAAATGGCACAAGAAATTTGTTTTGTTTTGTTTTTTCGAGACAGGGTTTCTCCGTGTAGTCCTGGCTGTCCTGGAACTCACTCTGTAGACCAGGCTGGCCTTGAACTCAGAAATCTGCCTGCCTCTGCCTCCCAAGTGCTGGGATTAAAGGCATGAGCCACCACTGCCCAGCACACAAAAAATTTTTATGTGATCCCAGGCATGTATATCTACCAAGAAGGTAAAGAAAACATTTACTGGTAATATGTTTGTTTGTTTGTGGGTAATACACATGAGTTCAGTGTCCATGGAGGTCAGAAGGGGGCATCATATCCCCTGGAGCTGGTGTTATAGGTGCTTGTGAGTCACCATGTGGATGCTGGAAGCTGAACCAACTCAGGGTCCTCTACAAGAGCAGCCAATGCTTTTAACCATGGGGCCATGTCTCTAGCCCCTAAGAATGGGGCTTAAAGAAAGACTTGGGTAAGAAGTAAAAACCAAGGGAATGAAGACATGGCAGGGAATAACTCAGAAAGTGACATGGAAATTTAACAGCGCTGTGGGGTAGTATTGTTTATGAATTAGGTCAAGAAACTTCTAAAAGCAGGTAATTTCAGACTAGAAGTGACTGGAAGATTTTATATACAGTGGATGATAACAGGCCATATGACCAGTGCATATTTAAACACAAGGTATACAGAGGGGAGCCTCAGCAAAAAGCATTGTCCTGGTTAGCTTTACCGGACAACTCGATGTAGTCTGGAGTCATCTAGGAGCCTCCGTTGAGAACTGGAAGGATCAGATTGACCCATGGACATGTCTGTGAGGGACTATACTGTTAGTTGTTGTAGAAGAGTCTAGCCCACTGTGGGAAGCACCATTCCCTACACAGGGCTCCAGAGTCACATAAGAAAGCTGGCTGAGCATGAGCCTGCCAGCCCACAGCCAGCATCCCCAGGGTTCCTGTCATGCTTCTTTGTCTGTGAAGTGAGCACCTTGGTCATGTGTGGAATGGCAAGCAGGGCTGCTATCAAGTTCCTGCCTTGAGTTCCTTCAAAGGTGGACTGTGACTTGGGATTGTAAGTTACATAAACCCCCTTTTCTCTAAAAGTTGGTTTTAGTCAGGGTGTTTTGTCACAGATACAGAAGAGAAACAAGGACAAGAATCAAGCATCAGAGTAGAATCGGGAGTCCATGGCAGCCTCATGGATGTGACTGGAATAGCAGAAGCAACTTCTGACCCAAGCCCTGTCCCCACCCATTTACAGACTCAAGGTCCTCACCACATTAGTCTTCAAAACATTTATCCTCTATGCCCATGCTTGGGAAACCACAGGGGAGTTGCTCCAGCCAACCAGGGAGGAAGTGATGGGATACAGGGAACAAAGTCTGGACTTGAACAGAGAGACAGACACCCAGTGCACGGACAGCCTGAGACTCCCATCAGCAATGCTGTGGGACTTCTCATAGAAATGTGAAAAAAATGTGTTCATACCAGATAGGGTACCCATGACAAAGAAAAGATTCTTCGCTGGTGAGTGTACTGGGGTGATTGACAGGAGCATCTCTGACTCAGAGGCAGCTTCAATCACCCCTTCTCCCAGCACACCATGCGCAGGTAGCTCCACTCAAGAGTCTCTTCTTCCCTGGATGCTGTTAGCGCTTTATAAAACTTGGGGACCAGCTTTGTGACTATTTTATCTTTCCAGCTTCCCAAGCCAGGAAAGTTTCTTAGGTTTCTCCCCCAAGGAGGCAAGATTTCAGCATACAGGGAGTCTAACAGCCAACAGTGAGGTTTCTAACGATGTCTGCCTGTGATCTAAATGAGTACATCCTGAGATGTGACCAACGAGCAAAGAGTTTGGGAACGGGGGTGAGCTGGACATTCAGGGAAACAAGAAAAAAAAAACTAATAAAACTCAGGGCTGGAGAGGCGGCTTGGTGATTAAGAGCATGGACTGCTCTTGTAAAGGATCCAAGTTCATTTTCCAGTACCCGTATGGTAGCTCATAACTGCTTGTAACTCTAGCTCCAGGGAATCCAACTGGTACATACATACTCACATGCACATGCATGCACACATTAACACTCACACACATAAAGGTACTTTTAGTTTTATATTAAGTCACTACACGGTGGGCATTGTGACTTGACAACATAAGGACACTGACAAGTTCAAAGAGATGATGATGCATTTGGTGAACAATATTTAAAGGCACACTAGCCTGGGGAAGCCCCATCCTTCCTAGCAGAGATACTGACAACTCTTGGGTGTTCAAGGTCCTGGCACTCATGTGTGCTGCTACAAAGGAAGGCTTCATGCTGTGTGACTTGGCTGGAAAATGGTTTGGTTGCATTTGAATTTTGAGAGTCCAGATTTTAGCAAGGCTACAGTCATTTCTCCCCCATTGGAGTTCACATGCACTTGAAGAACCTGGTCGGTCTTGGTGGTGGGTAGTTCCATATCTGAGAGAGCTGGAGAGCTAGCCACTGAGGTGGGGGAAGGCCAAGAGCCGTAAGGGTTTCTGCTGGACAGAGATCACTTTCTTTGGTGAGAACAATGGGTGTTTTGATCTAGTCCATGCATTGAACAGGGGAGACGGCAGCCTGGATTCCAGAACTGGAAATTTGCAAGTAGAGTCGGCACTGGAGATGAAAAAAATAAGACCACCAACAGATTGGGAAAGGATCTTTACCTATCCTAAATCAGATAGGGGACTAATATCCAACATATATAAAGAACTCAAGAAGGTGGACTTCAGAAAATCAAATAACCCCATTAAAAAATGGGGCTCAGAACTGAACAAAGAATTCTCACCTGAGGAATACCGAATGGCAGAGAAGCACTTGAAAAAATGTTCAACATCCTTAATCATCAGGGAAATGCAAATCAAAACAACCCTGAGATTCCACCTCACACCAGTCAGAATGGCTAAGATCAAAAATTCAGGTGACAGCAGATGCTGGCGAGGATGTGGAGAAAGAGGATCACTCCTCCATTGTTGGTGGGAGTGCAGGCTTGTACAACCACTCTGGAAATCAGTCTGGCGGTTCCTCAGAAAACTGGACATAGTACTACCGGAGGATCCAGCAATACCTCTCCTGGGCATATATCCAGAAGATGCCCCAACAGGTAAGAAGGACACATGCTCCACTATGTTCATAGCAGCCTTATTTATAATAGCCAGAAGCTGGAAAGAACCCAGATGCCCCTCAACAGAGGAATGGATACAGAAAATGTGGTACATCTACACAATGGAGTACTACTCAGCTATTAAAAAGAATGAATTTATGAAATTCCTAGCCAAATGGATGGACCTGGAGGGCATCATCCTGAGTGAGGTAACACATTCACAAAGAAACTCACACAATATGTATTCACTGATAAGTGGATATTAGCCCCAAACCTAGGATACCCAAGATATAAGATATAATTTGCTAAACACATGAAACTCAAGGAGAATGAAGACTGAAGTGTGGACACTATGCCCCTCCTTAGATTTGGGAACAAAACACCCATGGAAGGAGTTACAGAGACGGAGTTTGGAGCTGAGATGAAAGGATGGACCATGTAGAGACTGCCATAGCCAGGGATCCACCCCATAATCAGCATCCAAACGCTGACACCATTGCATACACTAGCAAGATTTTATTGAAAGGACGCAGATGTAGCTGTCTCTTGTGAGACTATGCTGGGGCCCAGCAAACACAGAAGTGGATGCTCACAGTCAGCTAATGGATGGATCATAGGGCTCCCAATGGAGGAGCTAGAGAAAGTAGCCAAGGAGCTAAAGGGATCTGCAACCCTATAGGTGGAACAACATTATGAGCTAACCAGTACCCCGGAGCTCTTGACTCTAGCTGCATATATATCAAAACATGGCCTAGTCGGCCATCACTGGAAAGAGAGGCCCATTGGACTTGCAAACTTTATATGCCCCAGTACAGGGGAATACCAGGGCCAAAAAGGGGGAGTGGGTGGGCAGGGGAGTGGGGGTGGGTGGATATGGGGGACTTTTGGTATAGCATTGGAAATGTAAATGAGTTAAATACCTAATAAAAAATGGAAAAAAAAAATCAGGTGCCAAAGATGTTGATGACCTTTCTAAAGGTCTCCCTAGAAAAGGGGCAAGGAAAGAGAGGCCCATTGGACACGCAAACTTTATATGCCCCAGTACAGGGGAACGCCAGGGCCAAAAATGGGGAGTGGGTGGGTAGGGGAGTGGGGGAGGGTGGGTATGGGGGACTTTTGGTATAGCATTGGAAATGTAAATGAGCTAAATACCTAATAAAAAATGGAAAAAAAAAAAAAAGAAAAAAATGAGTCACTCATCCTTAGAGATACCCAGCATCGAGATAAGAAGTGGAGGTGAAGTGGCCAGACAGAGGCTGGCTTTTCCTGCACGGGTATGTGGACAGGAGACATAGCAGACTAGGACGGAGATCTCCACTCTAGTCACCTGCCTGTGTTTCTCTGCCCCATGCATAGCGTGTATCCTGGTCTCATATGCCCCGATTTATGGGCCTGATTTTGCTGGCCACTGACATTCCAAGCTATCATTTGTTATTTTTGATGCCTGTGCTGAGTCCTGAGCTGCTCAGCACAGGCTGGAGGCTGGGGTGTCTCAGGGTACCATCCAGCTGTGGATCTCCTCTTGGTGGCACTCCCAGCCTCCCAGCAGGTGCCCAGGCAGAGCCCACACATCCATCTTGCACATTCCCAGCCAGCGATCTCACTCAGTTCTAGCTGGTTAAAAACAATAGCTTTACCCGTCTTTTCCCAATATGTAATAAGGGGTGATTAAGTGTTCTTAGAGAAAAATCAATGCTCGGTACACATTTTGAACACCGAAAGGCTAATTTCCACCCACGAGGTATCTCCCTCTGGTCATTTGTAACCTCTTCGTGTAATGCTGTCTCCTGAAGCTGCTGAGTTCTTCTGGGATGAGTGAGCCTCTTGTGAGGCATGAGGGAGTTATTGGGTACCACTCAGTCTTGGATCCTGGGTACCTAGATTTTAAACCTAGGAGAGTATGTCAGAAGGTACAACCGTATAATCAGATGCTGTTTGTAGTGTACTGTCTACCCCCGTTAGCATATGTTGGAGTCCTAGGGTGCAGTCTCATTCACAAAGGGTCCTGCGGTGGTGGTAATGGTGGTGGTGATGGTGGTGGTGGGCTCACATGATGATTAAGCTGTTAAAGCTATTGCAACACAAGCATGAGGACTGGGGTTTGGAGCCAAAGAAACACAAGTAAATACTAGGTGGGTGTGGGAAGCCACATGTGCCGTTGCTGAGTGGCACTGACTACTGCTGGCCACCACGCATAAGATTGGACAAACAACCAATGTGTACGTATGCAGTAAAGTTTTTTGCAAAGACACTGCCTGGCCCAGGCATGATAATGAGGTTCTGTAAGGTACTGAGAGTATAACCAATCAGATGTGAGATATGCAAATGAGGTATGATAAGGTACTGAGAGCATAACCAATCAGATGTGAGATATGCAAATGAGGTATGATAAGGTACTGAGAGTATAACCAATCAGATGTGAGACATGCAAATGAGGCATGATAATGAGGTTCTGTAAGGTACTGAGA
The DNA here is from genome assembly GCF_000001635.26 of Mus musculus. Taxonomy (NCBI): domain Eukaryota; kingdom Metazoa; phylum Chordata; class Mammalia; order Rodentia; family Muridae; genus Mus; species Mus musculus. Next base: position 127,457,129 of record NC_000071.6, on the reverse strand, counting down.
GAGAGTAGCCAATCAGATGAGGAACATGCAAATGAGGCTTAGTGCATAACCAATCCGGGTGTGAGACACGCCCCTCCTAGGCCTATAAAAGCAGCACCAGTTCTGGGCTCAGGGTCTTTTGCCTCTACAATCAAGCTCTCCCAATAAACGTGTGCAGAAGGATCCTGTTGCAGCGTCATTCTTCCTGGCCAGTCGAGCGCGCGCAAGAGGTGGGGATGGCCACCTCTTACAACTCCAGCCTGGGAAGGCTGAGACAGAGGTGGGTGGCAGGGGGTCTGAGGGTATCAAGGCTAGCCATTATTGGAGAGCTCTTGGTTTGATTGAGAGATCCTTATCTCAGTGAATAAGATGGAAGATGGAGTGAACTGATTTCAACCTCTCTGGCTTCCACATGTATGTACACATGCGTGCATAGATACCCACATACATATGTCCACACATACATGTATAAACACATGTGAAAAGGGTAAAGGGTCATTGTGGACATAATCAATGTTAAAATGAGGTCACAGAGGTGGTCCAGACTGCATCCACAGTCAGGAACCAAGGAATGTGAAATACAGATGCTCAGCCCATTCTCTCCCTTTTATGCAGAACATGAGCTAGAATCACATTCAGAGTGTTTCCCTCCATCAGTTAACCTTGTCTAGAAGTAACCTTACAGGCATGCCCAGCAGTCTGCCTCCTAAGTGAGCCATCCTGCCATGGTGACAATATTAGCCATTACAGCTTTTGCTGTACCCCCCCCACCCCCATGGAGACATCGGCCAATACCTTTGTTTTATTTCCCTATGTAGCAGAAGAGAAGACATTCACAAGGTGTCTCCCGCTCACGTGTGGCACTATGCCATGGCTGCCCCAGAGAACCGGCACAGTTGCCAGCACGTGAGGAGAGAAGCAAGCCACCACTTGCAGCTGCTCACCCAGCCTGGCTCCTGGGAGACGTAAGGCCACAGCCCCGGCAAGGCAGAAGCAGCGGTTTAGAGTCTGAGGGTCTCATCATTATGAGTCGGAGCTTCCCCCCATTCTGGGTCCAGGTGCTGTCGCCTCTGGCTTCTTATGCCTGGTGGTAGCTGTAGCTACGGAGGGAAGGGGAGCCCTTTGCAGTGGCACATACTGCCCTACTGCAAGAAGACACATGAGTTCAAATCCACAGCCTGCCACTAACCTAGAAGAGATCCTGTGAAGCTGACAGGCTGGGACGGGGGAGCTGGCGTTGGGGTTTCAATAGTTTAGAACATTATGAAGGACTAGGTAACATGTGCTCATGAATTGGTGCTGGTGTCCCCATAGCTTTTTGAGCTCAGTAAACTCATGGTGGTCAAGCAGGTGTCAGAGGCTGCTGCTCAGGGAAGGTCCCTCCCTCCCTCCGTCCCTGCCCCCCTCCCCCCCCCCCACAGAGAGAGAGAGAGAGAGAGAGAGAGAGAGAGAGAGAGAGAGAGAGAGAGAGAGAGCCAGACTCCTCCAGGTTCTCTGCAAGCAAAGGCTTCAATTTGTTGGTGCATCACATCCGCTGTGATTGCATTTATTTGATACTTTCCTTTAGATCAGCCATCCCTCTGCTTGCTATAGAAAAGTCATTTCACAAAGGAACCCCGTCTAGTTACCTACAGAGTAATAAAAAATGTTATGTGAACGCACACGGAAGTGAATATGTGACAGGACCAATAAGAAAAACATATTCATAGATCTCGTAAGTTAATATGTCTGGCCACTAGTGTGCTCACACTCTCTGGCAGGAAGCAAACGATTCTAAAATGCAGACTTTTGTGACTATAGCTACAGACAATTTTTTCCTTCCCTTTTTTCTCTCCCTCTCTCTTTCTTTCCGTCCCTTCTCCTTCCCTTCTTTTCAAGACAGTGTCTCAGACTGTGATCCAAGCTAGCCTGGAAATTTCAGCAATTCTCCTGCCTCAACTTCTCAAGTGCTGGGGTTACAGACACAGTTTTGTGGGATACGAAGTCATAGAGCATGCGCACACATGGTTATGGTTTGCTCTCAGCAGTGGGGGCTGCTTCTCCAATCTCCAGCTCTCACTAGGAGCCCCATGAACACAGTCGCCCTATACAACCTGCCATGCTCTGAGCTGGTGCTGAGTGTCCTGGGTAGGGAGAAGGCCCTTTCCTAAGTCAGGACCTATGCCCTCACCTACTCTGCCAACTTCTCTGATCTTCCTTAAGTTGTCTGATGGGGTAGAGTGTTCAGGATTGTATCAGGACCCAAGATGGAGAAAATGAGTCTGAGCCTTGTTCTAAGACATGAAATGTCCCCTGCACACCTGCATTTCCTCAAAGAAGCCAGCGCATTTATGTATGCACAGATGGTCATGTGTGCATTATGTAGGCATGGTGTATTAATATGAGCCATGTGTGTCATATGTGTGCACACTGGTATGTGTGCATGCACATGTATGCACAAATTATATGCATAATAGGTGTACCTGTGTGTGCGCATCTACATACATGTTTGTGCATACAGGCATAAACCTGTATTGCACGGAGCCACTGAACCCAGGCTCTTTTTCCTGCCTGTGGGATCAGCGACTCAGTCCCTGCCAGCCAGCCTGTCTGAACACGTGCTCCCCGCCTATCAGGTGAAAACAGGTGCAGCCAGAGGCATTTCCTACTAAGTATCTTCCTGTGCCTTGATAAGCTTATCCACTGTTGGTCCTTTGGGCCATTGCCTGTGACGTGCCTGCATTTGCTTATATCTGGAGTTAACGGTGATTTCTTTATCAGCAGGTCTTTCCACCTCTGAGGCAAAACTGGCGCTGGAGAGCAGCAGGGCTCCTGGCACAGCTAAGCTCCATTGCTTCTGGCCCTTAGCACTGGGTCCCCCATCTCCTTTGCAGACTCTGGTATAAGATGTTCATTAGCATGCACCACTGCACAGCTTCCGTGGGCTTACTCCTCAGACTTCCACTCTGCCTCCTCACAGCTCAGGCTAAACAGCACGAAACAGGCACCTGCTGCACGCTAGAGTTTTAGCATTTTGCAAGCTAGTTGTTCGACCAAATCTTTATCCAGCTAAAAACCAAACACACTTAGGGTTGCATAATTTGAAAAAAAAAAAAAAGGAGCTGGGCCTCAGGGCATACATAGCATGTAATCTCAGGTACCTGGGAGCCTGAGGCAGGAGGATCATAAGCTGCCTGGGCTACAGAAGGAGTTCAAAGCCAGCCAGGACAACTTGGAGAGATCCCGTCTCACAAAGAAATTACAAAAGAGGTGAAGAGTTGGCTTAGTGGTTCAGAGCACATACTAATCTTTAGAGGACTCAGTATTCCCAGTATCCACACCAGGCAGCTCACACCTACCTATGGGTAACTCCAAATCCAAGGGATCTTTCGCCCTCTTCTGGCCTTTGTCGGTACTGCACTCATGTGTATATGATAAATATATACTATAAATCATAAATGATACAAAAAGGCCTTGGGCTGAAGCTCAACCATAGTGGCTTTGCCTCACACGTGCTAGGCACTGGGTTCTATCCCTAAAACCACATGAAGAAAAGGTAGGAGACTCAACCACTCACTACTGGTATCCACTTGCTATTACCTATCACCATGAGGTCATATATGTTGGTGTATGTATATGAAGCCTACACTACACTACACAGTAGCAAATTAAATAGCATCCCTTCCAACTTCTGCATCTGGTGGCATCAGTCACACTGGTACCTGAACTTACACTCAGACATCGGCAGAAATGACAAATGGAGATGTTTCTTCAGAGTGTCCCTTGCTGGCTGTTAGCCATCACACCATAGGACCAGCTGACTTGGTCTGCATTAGAGGACAGTTTATACACAAATATGTTCGCAGAGTCCCATATCCACTCTCCCAACCCCTGACCTCTAACCTCTGACCCTGCCACTGCCTTTCTTACTCCCATCTTGTGTCTCGGAGGCAGGTTTCTGAGCCTCACTTGGTGTCCCATCCCTCCTTCGTCCGTCCAGTGGAATGCGTCCAATTTACGGATGAAAGGGCATGCTGGGAAGATTTACTAAGCAACACAATTATTTGCCCTTTATCATTGCTTCAGAATCAAATCATCTCGCAGAACAAGAACGTTGCAAATCAAAATTGAATTAAAACTAAGAGAATGTTCATACAATTGGCTTAAACTCATAAAAAAAATTCCACAGAGCATTGTTCTTACACCCTTGTATATCATCTCTCTATGAATGGTGTCTTTTCCATTTCTCCCAAAACAGCTTTGTTTTCAGACACCCATTAATCTACCTTATAGGATATGAGTCTGTGGGTCTGTCTGCTTGTGTTCCTGAATTATCCCTGACTTTTCTTTTTTAAATTATATACACAGAGACCTACAGCCAAACATCAGGCCAATTTTGGGGAACACTGCAGAAAAAGGGGAGGAAGGATTGAAGGAGCCAGAGGGGTCTATGACACCACAGAAAAACCCACAGAATTAAGCCAACCTGAGCCTGCTGGGAACCACAAAGACAGAACCTCCAACCACGAATCTGCATAGGACTGATCTACGCCCTCTGCACAGAGGTAACAGTTGTGTAGCTTGGTTTTCATGTGGGACTCCTAACAGCAGGAACAGGGGCTATCTCTCACTCCGTTGCCTGACTTTGGGACCCTTTCCCCCTACTGGGCCTCAGTCGGAGATGGTGCATCTAGTCTTACTGCACTTGATATGCCAAGGCTGTTTGATAGCTATGGGAGCCCTCCCCTTCTCTGAAGAGGATGGAAGGTGGAGTGAACATGGAGGGGAGGTAGGGAGGGAGTGGGGAGGGAGGTCTGGGAGGAGAGTAGGGAGGGGAAACAGTAGTCTGGGTGTAAATTAAATTAAATAATTAATTGATTGAAATAAAAAATTTAAAACAATAAATATTTTAAAGATACCCTTTTGAATTTGTTCTTAAGAATTTCATACCTGGGGGCTGGAGAGATGGCTCAGCTGTTAAGAGCACTGACTGTTCTTCCGAAGGTCCTGAGTTCAATTCCCAGCAACCACATGGTGGCTTACAACCATCCATAACTGGCACCCTCTTCTGGAGTGTCTGAAGGCAGTTATGGTGTACTTACATATAATAAATAAATAAATCTTAAAAAAATATAATTTCACACCTGATAATATCATTCCCTGTTTCTCACCTCCAACTCTCCTCCTATCTCCTGACAAGTCCCCTTCTCTACTTCATGCTTTCTCTCTCTCTCTTTTGTTTTTTTGTTTTTTGTTTTTAAAAAGACCCACTAAGTCCAATTAATCCTATCCATATGCACATGCATATGGGGCCATCCACAGGAGCATGGGACAACCTACCAGTACCTCCTTTAAACTGGGGTTATAATAAATAACTCGATTAGATGACACCTTGCTGGTTAGACCAGGGTACCTGAGTGTGGGCTGTGGATGCAGGCAAGCAGAGACAGGGCACACCTCTGAGGGATGCTGTCTGAGTCCCCATCTGGAATGGCCAGAAGAAGATGTTCAGTTGTGAGGTTGAGAGAACTCAAGGGCATCCAGTCCCTCAGCCTGGTCCAGTGAGGGAGCAAGCCAGAGAAATCACTGCACTGTGGAACCCAACATCCAAAGAACAGATTTTTTTCACAGGCTTCACCACCTGCCATGCACCAGTGTCTCTGAGTTTGCTACATAGTAAGCATACACAATGAGAGAGCCAAGAGTTCGGAAGATCTCACCACATCTGATGTATGGCATACCTCAGCGCTGAGCACCAGCATCTGTCTCTCTCTGCTTCCTGAGTGCAGATGCCATGTGACCAACTGCTTCACGCTCCTTCTGCCAGGCTTTCCTATCCCCCATGACTGACTGTATCCTCAAACCGTGAGCCAAAACCAACCCTCTCTATCCTCAATAATTCTTGCCCGGTATTTTGTCACCACAGTGACAAAGCTAATGGCTACTGGATGGCTGGTCTTTGAGCCAGTGATGGCTGGAAATTAATGTCCTGGATTCTGTGCTTTTCCACTATGGTAGAGAAAACGAGCTAGGGATGATAGATGCATGTGTGTGCATAAACACCACACACACAAACACACACACACACACACAAACACACACACACACACACACACACACACACACCACTGCTACCTTGATGGAAACCACCTTGCTCTCTGGTCAAGAGGCACTGGTACAAGACTGTATTAATAATAAACACCATAGAAGGCAAAAGAGCCCATCTGTCAAGTTCCTAATGGCTCCCCAGGTGCCTTCTCACCAGCACCTGCAGCTTTCTTGGGAGACGTGATGGCCGGTCACGGAGGAGCCAGGGCAGGAGGAGGAGGGCTCCTGGGCAGCTGGTGTATCAATATTGGATGAGGCTGACCTACTAATTTGCCCCTGAAGGGATCCTCAAGTCTCTGCTTATGCAGCTGTCTACGGCACAGCTGTGAAACTTCTCAGTCAAACCTCACAGAGATGGCCGCTCCTGGTGGGCAGCTCCTGGGATGGGCAGGGGCTTCATTCTACCTCTCTCTTGACTCTCACAGCCACCATTCTTGTCATGCTGGGCTGGGTAGCAGGACACGATGACCTCCCACAGTTGCTTGAACACATCTTACCCAGCCCTCTCAGCCTGGTTTGCCTAGCACCAGAATGCCCTCGGCAAGCAAACCAGAGGTGTGTGGACTATGACATCTTTTACCTACTTTAAGTGTGGTGGGGGGCATTAAAAGCACGTAGCTAGTGGGGACACCTACTTGGGCTCAAGACCGGTCTCTGCTAAGCTCAAACCCTTCGCCCTTTATTCATGATTTCATGGATCACTGTGATCTGCCTTTGCACACTCCTGCCTGCCTTTTGCTTTGTTTTGCATCTCTGAGTCGTGACAATACAACGTGCCAGAGTTGTGCCTTTGAGCGACTTTCTATCGGGCAGTTCACTTCTACAGAACGCCTTCTCTCTGTGCTGGCCCGGCTGGCAGCCTCTCCCTCTTCTCAGCTCAGATGTACCTGGGAGGCTCACAAAGAGTGGGATTTGCCTCCCCCACTCTGTCCTCTGATCCCTATTTTAAATTTATCCACAGCCCTTACCCCGATACCCTGAGTTTTATTAATTCTTCGCAACAAGTCACCTCATTAACATGCAGACCTCATCAGAGCCCAGCATGGTGTAACTCTGGGTACAGCTTCAGACTCCAGATTGAGTCCTGACCAGGGCAAGGTTGGTGTGACCCTGTGTAAACCCCCACCCACACTCGATGGCATTAGGGGATGGGCCTTTTAGAAGGGAATCAGGGTATGATTGAGAAACTTCATGAATGGGAATAGTGTCATTAGGGAAGAAACCTTCAGAGAGCCACCATGCTCTTGCCAAGTGAGGACATTAGCCAGAAACTACGATCTATGAATACGGAAACAGCCCACACCAGTTACCAAGTCGGCTGGTGTCCTGGCCTTGGACTTCCAACCTCTAGATCTGTAATGGAGTGGCAGTAGTTTGATGTCAACAATTGATACTATTTTGTTAGCATACAGTAGTTTTATAACCTAGGACAGGGCAGACATCCGTCCACCTCTCCCCAAGCCTCAAGCAACACTGCCTTCAGACTTTGAAACATAAAGGCTGTGATGGATTTTAATATGCTTGGCCTAGGGAGTGGCACTATTAGGAGGTGTGGCCTTATTAGAGTAGGCGTGGCCTTGTTGGAGGAAGTGTATCACTGTGGGCATGAACAATGAGACCCTCCTCCTAACCATATGGGAGTCTGTTTTAGCTGTCTTCCGATGAAGAGGTAGAACTCTCAGCTCATCTTGCACCATGCCTGCCTTGATGCTAAACCTGAACCTCTGAACCTGTAAGCCAGCCCCACTTAAGTGTTGTCCTTAGGAGAGTTGCTTTGGTCATGGTGTCTGTTCACAGCAGTAAAACCTTAAGATAGGCCATCCTGGGTTACACCTGAGGGCTCAGCTATGACCTGCCACACTTTGCTGGAGTTTCTGTTCTATTCTATGCTCTTGGCTCACAGGTGTGGAAGCCACCATCCCAGACTGCAAGCTCTTCCCAGGCAGTGCTGCAGTCATAGAATCCTGCTGGGAAACTGGATGCAAAGCCTTGCTTATGGGGACAATGGCCCCATTGCAACTTAGCATTACAGGAGCACTGGATGTTCCTGCACAGGGTTATTCAAGGGTCCCAGAGCTACCTGCTTCCATATTCAGGAAAAGCTCTTCCTCATAAACCTGGGGCTTTGTCGCCTACAGTTTGAAGGAGAAGATACCTGAGCCCCCAAATCTACATTCTTACACTGAGTGATGGCCTGTCCTTGGAGAAGATAGAAAACAAGTCACTATGGGTGTTAACTGCCCTCAATGCCCAGTTAGCAAACATCCCTTTCCTTCCTACATGGGCTCTAGGCACCACATTTCCGAGAATGGGGACTGGAAAGAACCAGATGAGTGTGGTAGCTTGGAACTAAATCCATCCTGATTCCTCCCCTGAGATACAAGGAGATCCTGCTTCCTGGGGGCAAGATGGGAGCACCTTCTAGCTGATGACACCACACTTTCCCCAGAAGTGGAGAAGCAAGGTCAACTCTAAATGTTCTTGAGACGTTTGGCTCAACAGTGTCCCTGGTGGCTTCTTCCAGCCCATGCTACTTAGTTTTAAGGACAGCCTTAACACACTATGCCTCAAGGAAGGTGGTCTCAGAGCTTGGTGGATAGGGGAGAGGGAAACTACTTCCCTTTTAGCTAAGTGGACATCTGGCATTGATGATAACGTGATTATTGGGTATGGATTAAGACCCTCAGGAGTCCTCTTGTTGGGAGAGCCTTTTCCAGGAGAAACCAGAAAGGAGAATGTGTGAGCCCTTACTTAACCTCAAACCTTCCCTGGGTCTGCATGCCCACTTCCACTCCAACCCAGAACCCGACTGAGAGTTTAAGGCATGGGCTTACTGTCTCCTAATTCACAAAATTACTAAGTGTGGCTTCATTTTTGATGAGTTAGTTCTACCTTGGAGTTTCCCCTTCAAAGTTGGAATTCTTATGGTTAAGGGAAAAAAAAAAGGTGAGAAAGAGAGAAAATGAATTTAATTCATTGCTGTAAATGACAGCCATACTTGAGCTATGTAGGGCTGAAGCCAGCAGGGGCAGGAAGCCCTACAGGGAAGCCGCAAGTCAGAAGGGACAACTCTGATTGGTCCACACACCACAGATGGTGGCATGTATGCCCTGGAGGCAACGTGCACAGCTATGCTAATGTCTAAAATTCATACAGCCCCAATGTGCTCTGACTTAGAGACAACTACAGATTCCCCACTTCCTTCATAACCTTCCCATTCAGAGTAGGGGTTCGTCTATCCTTGACTCTGTAATAACCCTTTCTTGTCTAAGCACAGGTGATGCCCCACTTGGCTCCAAGGACTTGTCTTAGTGCAGCCGACTTGCACTTGAACCCATGAGACAGATAGGGCTAAGGGCCACTACTCCAGCATAGCTTGTCTGAGTTCTTTGAAGATTTGATAGTATAGAGACAGAAAAGAACACCCTTCTAAACACCATTAAGCTAGCTGGAAACTGAGTCAAGGCTGCTGTGTACCTGGGCTGCCTTACAAAAATTTTGTGAGACTGGAGAGAGAAACGGAGTCTTGATGTACCCTAAGCCCCTGGATCCAGTTCTATCTGAAGCTAAACCCTTTTGTGCTTGGAGATTGAATAGATTTCCTTTTTCTTTTCTTTTTACCCCCTCCCTTCCTCCCTCCCTCCTTGTGTGGGTGCATGTCTGTATGTCAATGTGTCTATATGTCTAGGCACATGAGGGTGCCACAGTATGTGTATAGGGGTAAGGAGTAACTTTTGGCAGACAGTTCTAGCCTTGCAACATGTAGATTTTGACGATCAAATGTAGGTTATCCAACTTGATGGCATATGCCTTTATCCACATCTTGCTAGCCCTTAGTTTCTATTTTTAAAAGATGGTAAGATACACACACCATGACTTTTAGCATCAGAACTTGAGTCGGTCTCTCCCTCTCTTTCTCTGTCTGTTGCGGTCTCTGTCTCTGTCTGTCTGTCTGTCTGTCTGTCTGTCTCTGTCTCTCCGTCTCTCTCTCTCTGTGTGAATGCTGGAGGACAGAGCTCAGTCTTACATGTGCTGGAAAACACTGTGCTCCTATTCTACACCTCAGCCCTAAACTAAATTTTAGTGCCCAGAAACCTCATGGAGCATATATCTCCTATCTCTGTGCCTAAGCTAGCCACTCTAGTGCCTGTGATATCTTCATTCCAGCTAGGGGATGAGCAAGAGATTCACACACATATATCTTTAAATGATATGATCTAAAACCAAGCACATTCCCGTTTTACTCCTATCTGCTAACAGGGAAATGCAGGCTTACAGGAGTTACCTTTTGTTGCTGCAATAAAACATCATGACCAGAGAAGCAGCTTATGAAAGAAACAGTTTATTTTGGGCTTATGGTTCCAGAGGGAGTAGGGCCCATCTTGGTGGGAAGGTGTGGCAATAGGCAGGTTTCCTGGCAGGAATAGGAAGCTGAGAGTTCATACCCTTAAGCGCACATGTGAATCAGAGAAAGTGAACTAAAGACAGAGCGAGCCTATGAATGCTCAAAGACTATCTCATCCTTAGAGATAAACTTTCTTCAGCAAGGCTGCATCACTTAAACCTCCCCAAGTAGCACCATCAACTAGAGGCCAAGTTTTCAAATACCCAACCCTCTGGTGAGCATTTCTCATTCAGATGTCACAGGTGTATTCTGGGTAGACTGTACAGTGAAAGGAAGAAAGAGAAAGCGGTGGGTAGGCACATACGGATTCTGGTACAAGACTCAATAGTGTCCAAGAGTGCCATGAAGAATATTGAGTGCTCTGAGAGCCTCAAAGGGAGTGGGGTGCCTGGAAGAACCCTTCCCCATGGCATATTGAAGGCTACTTTGGAGAGAGAGTAAATGGTAAATGGTCTTTGAGGGTCTAGACCAATGGCTCTCAACTTTCCCAATGCTTCAGCCCCTTTAATACAGTTCCTCACATTCCGGTGACCCCAACTGTAAAATTATTTCATTGCTACTTTCTGACTGTAATTTTGCTACTTCTATGAATTGCAGTGTACATATTTGATAAGCAGAAGGCTTATCTGATACGTGACCCTCCCCCCCACAAAGAGGTCACAAGCCACAGGTTGAGAACTGCTGGCCTAGACAGCTCATGATAGAATTTCGTGACACATGAGAACATAGTCCCCAGGGACTGGCTGGAAGATCAAGTCTGAGGCAGCAGGATATGAATGAGTGAGCATCATTGAAGGACTTGCTTCATGATGCCAGAGGCAGGGAGCTAGAAACAGAGCATCTGGGAGAAGACTTAGCTTGAGGTTGAGCTGTGCCTGGGAGTATTAAAGATGGGAAGCAGGGATCTTGTGGAAGAGAGAGGCCTAGAGGTCTTGCCCCCAGGTCTTCTTGTTGAGCTTAGGTCTTGTTCACATTATGGGTAGACAGGTTCACCAGGGAGCCCAGACCCACCTGTAGCCCTTGGGAAAGGACCCTTAACATGTCTGCTACAAGCAAGCATTCTGCTTCCTTCTGTTGTTGGCTTTAGTGTGTGTGTGTGTGTGTGTGTGTGTGTGTGTGTGTGTGTGTGTCTGTGTCTCTGTGTGCGCATGTATGCACATGCACGCATGATAGTTTAACTGATCATCAGGGACGCTCAGCCTATGAGACCGTAATACTTTGGGAACAAGCTCTTTGGCCTGAGAGAATACAAGAAAGGACTCGGATTTTTCTTTTGGCAGTGGCATGCTCTTTGCGGAGATTTGATACATGGGGTGACAGCAGCCACCATGCAGTTTTGAGGGGACAGGTATGCTGAAGAAGGCTCTGTCATTGTGAGGGGGCAGGGAAGGAGGTAACTCAGTGTATGAGTTGTCTTGTAAGTGCGAGGACCCGAGTTTGAGCTCCAGAACCTTTATACAAAACTGAGTATATTAGTACACCATTCTAATCTCCATACTGGGGGCGGGGGGCAGAGTCAGGGGGATCCCCGAGACTCACTGGTCAGCCCTCTAGCTGATTTGGGTGAATCTCAGGTTCCACTGAGAAACCCTGTCTCAAAAATTAAAAAAAAAGTAGAAAAGAATCTGAAGAGCAATACCTTAGCCTGACCTATGGCTGCCACATGCACTCATACATGTGCGCCTGCTCATATTAATATATATGTACATGCACATGTATGTGTGCCAACACACAGATGGTTACTATGGTTACCATGGATGAGGGAGGATGAGAAGAATACATTTCTTGAGGGTGTTTGGAAGCCCCACAATGCTATCCCAAAAGCCCCCCATTACCCTCCCCCCCACTCCCCTACCCACCCACTCCGACTTCTTGGCCCTGGTGTTCCCCTGTACTGAAGCATCTAAAGTTTGCAGGACTGATGGGCCTCTCTTTCCAATGATGGCCGACTAGGCCATCTTCTGATACATATGCAGCTAGAGACAAGAGCTCGCGGGCGGGGGTATTGGTTAGTTCATATTGTTGTCCCACCTATAGGGTTGCAGACCCCTTTAGCTCCTTGGGTACTTTCTCTAGCTCCTTCATTGGGGGCCCTGTGATCCATCAGATAGCTGACTGTAAGCATCCACTTCTGTGTTTGCTAGGCCCTGGCGTAGCCTCACAAGAGACAGCTATATCTTACATCTGCTTTAAGACCATAAGCCTTCAATGAGGCACTCTTTTGCCTTTACTCCAGTGCTTGGTCAAGGCAGACATCACTAATCCATCCTGAAGAGCCAAGCTAAGTCCTACCAAACATCCATCGTATGGTGCTCCAGTGAGCGGATATCTAGTTGTCCAATGTGAGAATAACCAGAGGATGCTTAGACACATACAATGACCAGTACACTAGTATTTTAAGGTCTTGCTCTTCTCTGGCTCACTGAGAAAAAAAAACCCCAAATACTGTCCACACAAGATCTGAGGGTAAAGATAATGGACAGCTCCTTCCCATTGTAGTCTGCAGGGTTCACAGTGTCTGTTCCTTGGACGACACCAAAGGATGGACGGCGGTCCCCACATGACAGATTAAAGAAAGTGATGTCCCACTGCCAAGAAGATGTAAATAAAGATTCAAGACCCAAGACACCAAGGTCACATCTCACCTGACTGGGTCCCTCAGGCTGGGGATGGCAAAGTCCTTGGTCTGTCACTCAAATCCTCCATCAGACGTAGACATTGGTGTCAGGATGAACAGGTGACTAAATAGACAGGAGATGATGAATGCAAAGGAGAAAAAGGAGGAGGGTGGGAAGGAGAGGGAAAGGAAGAAAAGGCAAAGAGCGCCCAGGAGCTGTGCTCCTGACCTTCAACCAGGTGGGTAACTTTATGCAGAAATCCTTTCCTTCCTCTCTGAGAAGTTCCTAAGCTAGTACTATCACCGGTGCAGCTTGGAAGTGCAAGTGGCCTCCTAAGCCGGGGCAAGCAGATCTGGGCAGGCAAGCATCTAACCATGGGGCACTTCTCTGGGACACTGTGTTTCTGGGAGAATCAGGTTTTCCAAAGTTAGAGAAAACCCTGAGCATTCTGCATCTAATCTCTGCTCCAAACATTATGTACTTGCATTTTGTTTTATGAGCAGTATGTAAATTATATATTAACAGGTTATACTCATTGTCTGCTCACTAGACCTCAAGCTCTTTCCCATGTCTAGAAACATACCCATGTCCCAGTCACAGGGGAGGCAGCATAACTACTGGCTAGTGGATGGAGAAGCAGAGAAGGCTGGACAGCTCAGCCCACCAAGGGGTTCATACAGCTGGAAAGAGTGCAGCCTGATATTCTTGCTGGGGTCTTCTGCTTCAGATTTCTGCCATCATAAGGTTTCTGCGCGCTCGCACAGACACACACACACACACACACACACACACACACACACAGAGGCATGCAATACACATATACACACAGAGGCATGCATACACACACACACACACACACATGCAATACACACATACACACAGAGGCATGCATACACACACACACACACACACACACACACACACACAACCACACCCCTACGTAGCTACTTCAAAGGAGTAAGGGAAGGAATTTAGCTTGAAGCTGAAGATAAAAGAAAAATATTTTCACAACTCTTCAAAATTTCGCAAGTGGATACGTCATACAATTTTACAGAACTAGGGCATAATAATCAACTTAAATTTTAATATTTATTTATGTGCCTATGAGCTCACGCACACATGTATTTGCACACACATAACATGGTGCATATGTGGAGGTCAGAGGACATCTTTCAGGACTCGGCTCTTTTCTTTCTACCATGTAGGTTTCAGGGGTGAAACTTAGGTCATCAAGTTTGGTGTTGAATACCTTCCCCCACTGAGCCATTTAGTCACCCCAATAACTGCTTTTTAAATTAGAGGAGAGAGGAGCTGGAGTCTCAGTCACACACATACACACATACACACACACACACACACACACACACACACATACACTCACACACATACATGCATATGCATACATGAGTAGGGTTTCCTCAATGGGTTGTCTTCCCTTCCCACTGCATCTAAGCCCTGGGCACTGATGTGAGGGCGAGAAAAACCACAGGCTACCTGCCCCTCCGACGCCACCAGGATCTGCCCATGTCTCATTTTCTGTTCAAAGCAACATAGATGAGACCCCTGAGTTAATTGCAAAACAACCCCAGACGAGGAGAAAAGGCTCCCAGAATGTGGCCAGACACACCCCTCTCATCTCGTTAATTGTCAGCCTGGTACTTCATTTTTCTGCACAAATAAATCACCGGCCCAGAAAAGATGAGCCTGGTCCACGAGGACCCAGAAAGGGCAGGGCGGCCTCGGAGCCTCAGGACACGTTTGTTTCTTCCATGTAAGATGTCGACTCTAATAAAGGGAGATGGCCAGAGCTTAACTGTGCTTTCCCCGGAGGGTGAGACGTCTGGTACCTGAATTTCAATGGTTCTCATTGCAACACTGTTCCATCCCCAGGCTGCTGGCTCAGGAGCCTAGCCTGTCTTTGAGGCTAAGCTCATCTGGTAACCAAGGCAGCCTGTGCTATGTCTGTCTGGGGCATCTCTCGAGAGCCTGACACCCAGCTTTGCATAAATATTTCAGTCCCAAGAAACACAGCTCTACCGGGCTCAATCAAACTCTGAGGTTAAAAAAAAAATCTCATTTCCATAAACCATCCTGTTGCTGAGCAGAGTGTGAGGAGTTTCCTCACAGTATTTATTTGTTTGTAGAGAGGGTCTCGTATCACCCAGGCTTGCCTCGAACTCCTGACCCTCTATCTTCCAAGTCCATGAATTATAGGCGTGCACCACCACACGGTTTATGCAGTGCTGGGGATTGAACTCAGGACTCTGTGCGTGCTAGACCAGCACTCTACCAACCGAGCCATATTCTCAGCCCTGTTCATTGTAAAGAAAAGCATGTTTGCCACCAAACCTGCTGCCTTGATTTCTTTTTGCTATTCTACTATAAAATTGTGTCTTAAACCTGAGTCTGGGTTTGGGGGTGGCCCAAACTGGCCTAGCCCACTTTCCCTTATATTCATGGGGTTCAACACTTTTGTCTCACAGGAAAGACACCTGCCTGTTTTGTGGGTTGGATAGGCAGGTGGCACATCCACCTTTCACTTGAACTGGTAAGCATTTGAGCCCGGAGCTGGTGTGGCAAGTTGAAGCCAGTCACCCCAGGACCTTCTCCCTCCACACAGGTCTTTCTGAGGCAGGCCAGGCTTGGTATGGGCTGTGTGCCCTTGTAAGCGGCCTTACCCCTGCTCCATTGCCCATGGGTCTCTGCAAGGAGGCAGCCTGAGCAATTGTGTGTGTGGAGAAGTCTTGGCTAATCACCAAAGGAGGCATGGGACGGGTTCAAATGAAGGGAGCCTGGTCATGGTGAAGGCATTTGTTCCTTTAAGTGAATCGTCCTCCCAGTGTCTGGATGAGTCCTTGGTGAGAAGAAGTCTCCCCAGGGCTTACATCTCATTTTGTAGCTGTCATCTCTCCCCAATCATCTTTTCCTTCCTTGCAAGGAAAGAGTTCTCAAGGTAATTGGACATGTCATAGTAGCTCCTGACAGAGCAAGGCCAGACTCCCTCGCACTGTGTGTGAACCCCTGTCTAAGGGGCTGAGTCTCCCTGCAGGACTCCTCCTTGGGAGTCGAGTAAGGAATTCTGGAAAGAGTGTCCCCAGTGCAGGGAGAGGGAGCACGATGCAGGGAGAGGGAGCACAATGCGACTTCTGAGGTGGATTTTGGCATGAGGTTTTGTCTTAATCAATGTGGTTTCCTTTTTAATTTTTATATTCACGTATGTGTGCCTACACATGTGTATCTGCACACATGCATGAATGTGGGTGCCCATGAAGGCCAGAAGAGGTTATCAGATCCCCCGGAGCCGGTATTACAGGTGGTTCTAAGCTACCTAACATGGATTCTGGGACCCAAACCAAGGTCCCCTGAAAGAGCTGCAAGCCTTCTTCACTGCTGAGCCATTCCCCACTTCCATGTGTCTCCTGACCTCTCTGTGCTTGGGTGGGGGAGCAGAGAATTGTTTGTGTCAGCGCCCCTCCCAGACACAACCTCCCTATAGTAGGTCTGTATGACTGCCCTTCCCCTAGAGGATCAAACTGCTTCCTGCTCTCCTCTGTATCATCCCACTCTCCTCTGTATCATTCTATCCTGGCACCCGCCCCTCTGAATTCTCTGCACCAGGTCTGTATTTTGTGTTTCTCCCGAGAAGGTCAGATCCAAAAGCACAGGGAAGGTCTTTCGATCCCATGTTGGCAGCACGTGAGGACTCAAAGGAGGCATTCAACAAGTCTTTTGGTCACATGGGCTCTGAGTGACAATAAGAAAGTCACAAAAGTCTTGGCATTGCAAACAGGATGAATGAGGACCAGAGAGGAAGCTGGCTTTGGGAGAGCATGAAGACCAGAGTTCAAATCCTTAGAACCCTGTTAAAGCTATACCTGCCATTTTAATAGTTCTACATGCAAGGGGGACACGGGAGAATCTCTGAAGGCCCACAGCCCAGCTAGCATTATATATGTAGTGGTCAGCAAGAGAGTGTCTCAAAAAATCTGGAAGGTAAGGACCACCCTAGGTTGTCCTCTGGCCACGTGTGCACTGAGATATATATGTATCCAAATACTCTCTCACACACACATAAACACAAATATAAACATATATGTGTATATATGTATGTATATTAAAGGAAATGGATGCATGAATAAACCAAAAGTCTCATTCTATCTATGCTTTGAGTGTCTGAAGGAAAAGACTCTCATTAGATGATGAAGGACTGAATGGTTTTACCTCAGCAAGGAAATGGAAGGAAATTTACCCCAAAGCTCAGTTACCCTCTCTGGCCAGTAGGGCTTTTAGCTTACTTAGACCATGCCACAGAACTTTCCCTGGAGATATCTGCATAAATGTTAATAGTGAGAGCTTGTGAGACACCCAAGTCCGCAGTGACTGGATGGTAAATTTTGGGTGCCCTGCCTAGTGCAATATTAAGAGGCTATGGTTAGGTTGAGGGTAGTCTCTGGTGCAGTGGACTCTGTGGAATGTCAGCAATAAAGGAGGGGTGGGAGAGAACAGGAAGAGAAGGAGGGAGGGAGGGAAAGAGAGAGAGAACGTGAGAGCGAGTGAGAACAAGAGAGTGCGAGAAAGTGAGAGAAAGCAAGAGAGCGAGTGAGCGAGAACAAACAGAAGATATTAGTTCCTCACAGAGAAAGACAGGACAGGAAGAAATGACTGTTGTATTTGCTTAAGTTTTACGGGTACTCAAGTCAGAAGGAACCACAGAAGCCAGCGCAGATGGTTCAGCATCTGTGTGGAGTCACCAGGTTGGGTCGTGTGTGGCACAGATGGGCTCAGAAGGGGGAGGCCTTCTCTCTTGCCCATCTTTCTACATCACTGAATTTTTAGCCAAATACACTTTTGAGAAATAGGAAAGGGACTGGAGAGATGGCTCAGCAGTTAAAAGCACTGATTGTTCTTCCAGAGGATTGGGGTTCAGTTCCCAGCGCCCACATAAGCGGTCTGTGAATCAGCTGTAACTTCAGTCCCAGCATCTCTGACGCCCTCTTCTGGTCTCTGATGGTACTGTATACATTTGGTGCACAGATGTAGGCAAAACACTCATACACATAAAACAGGATGGAAAATAAAAATAAAAGAAGCAATGACACCGAGGCTGGAGAGATGGCTCAGAGGTTAAGAGCACTGGCTGCTCTTGCAGAGATCCCAAATTGGGATTTCAGAACCTATCCTGGGAGCCTCACCGGAGATCTGGTGCCCTCTTGTGGCCTCTGTGGGCACTGCATTCACGGGAGCACATAGTTAAAAAAAATTTTTTTAAACAAAAAAAAAGAAACAATGAAGCTGGTACAGTGGTGCTTCAGAGATAGAAAGAGAAAGATTGAGTTAAAGGTCAGCCTAGACAGTATGCCAAGACTCTTGTCTCAAAAAGCTTAAGTCCATCGATAAATCAATCAGACACAGAGGATGGGCCCAGAATGGCTCCTGTGACTGACAGGAGACCCTAGGGTCTTTGGGCCTGCACCACAGCCCAGCCAGAGGTAGATAGTCTTAGCAGAGATAAAAGGTTATGGATGATACACCCAAGGCCAGGGCACTGATCTCCGGGCTCCTGAGGTCATTGGAAAGCCTGGGTGTGTCACACTGGACAGGCCATGTTTGTTGTCTGGTGACCCTGACAGGTAGATGGTAGCAATGTGATTCAGTATGCCCTTCCCAGCCATGTGACTTAGGGATGTGTGTGTGTCTGTGCCCACATACTATCCTCGGGGGTGTGTGTCTCTGGTCACATGGCATTCTCAGGTGTGTGTGTATGTGTGTGTGTGTCTGGTCATACACTATTCTCAGGTGTGTGTGTGTGTGCCTACATACTATCCTCAGGGATGTGTGTGCATGGTCACACAGTATTCTCAGGTGTGTGTGTGTCTGTGCCCACATATTATCCTCAGGGGTGTGTGTGTGTGTGTGTGTGTGTGTGTGTGGCCATACACTATCAGGTATGTGTGAGTGGCTGGTCACACACTATTCTCAGGTGTGTGTGTGTGTGTGTGTATGTGTCTGTGGCCACACACTATCCTTAGGGTGTGTGTGTGCGTGCATGCTCACAAGTATATGTGCTGGCATGCACATGTCTGTTGCCACACATCCACTATCTTAAGGCCATGCTGACACACTATCCTTAGGAGTGTGTGTGTGTGTGTGTGTGTGTGTGTGTGTTGTGTCTGTGGCCAAACATCATCACCCTCTAAAGGGCTAGAACAGAGAAGTCTCTGGACACCCAGGTTGGATCAGCTTCCCTGGCGAGTGTTGGTGTAAGCACTCGGGCTGCTCCTGCCACAGCACCAGATGCCTACGTTGGCATTTCATAGTTTCTGTGCTTTGAGTTTCTTCGCTCTGGTGGTTGCACCTGTATCTTTCCTCATCATAAACCATAACCAGGGTGGTTTCCGGTGATGGTTCACGGGACCCTCCAAACCCACATGGACTCAAAGGTGAGGAAGGCCATGTGCCTGTCCCTGCGCCATTGCGGTGGGTTGGTTGACTGACTGACTCCCTGCCTTCTCATTACCATTTCCTCGAAAGTGTTTGGCTTGTGGACGGTGCGTTCCTGACGGCTGTGGTGCAGTGGTCAGATAGAAGCACCTAGGTACCTAACAGGAAGTGGTCCATCCCCTGTACGGAGCTTATGTCAGCCAGTGCTCAGCCTGCATGTGCAGTGAGACTGGATGAGGCCCTTCTTCACTGTATCCCCTCCTCCCCTGAAGCCTGGAGGCCACTCTGGCCCGCCCTGTATCCACACTCTGATCACAATACACACGTCAGCTTCCAAAGCTGCTGATTCCTGGGCAGGCCAGAAAGGAGTGACCATCCGCCAGCAGACATGGGACACAGATCTATTGGAATGAGAGTGGGGACAGATTAGTCAGTGGGGGCAGAGTACAAGGTCACAAGCCTCCCTTGGCCTGGGCAGGAGGAAACAGTGGGCCCGGGGCATTGGCAGTAGACACCATCTGTACCTGCCAGGTAGGGGATGCCCAGAGGGTACAGGATGCCCATCCAAGCTCCCTGTCTTGGCACCTTGGCCCTAGCCAAGCTTCTTTGATCCTTCTCAGGATGGACCTTCAGGGGCAGGCAGCTAATTTTGGATTATTCCCCTGTGGCTGCCCAGTATGCGCTGTGGTCTAGCAGGTTCGTGGCCATCTGATGGAAGGCCGGTGGAAGCCAAAAAGCTTCATGGGAGCTGCCAACCAATTCTAACTATGCAGAAAATCTGAAAGTGGCCTTCCCGATGCCAGGCTGTGAGAATGTACAAGGCGAGAGATGGCCTTGCTAGGGAGAGAGGCAGAGAGGCATGGGACCAGGAAAAAGACGCAGGGTGGGCAAAAAAAACCACACCTTGCTCTTTGTTGTTTTGTAAAATGTAACAGGAGGGGCTGTGAGATGGCTCAGCAGGAAAGGAGCTTGCTGCCAAGACTCAAGATCTGAGTTCAATCCCTGGGGCCAACCTGGTGGAAGAAAAGAAACAACTTCTGGGGGGAAAATACACATGCATATGCCCTGGTATGCACCCCCTGAACCTACAAAAAGAAGAAAAGAAATGTAATTTTAAGAGTTTATATAGCCAGAGAAACTTTCTCTTGCTAAAGCCACTCACCAGCTTGCCAGGGCCCTGGTCATTTGTGATGGAGACACATGGATAAAGACTCCTTCCAGGCCACCATTGGGTTGGTTAGTGAAGGGTTTGGGGTGTGTTTTGTTTTGCTTTGGTGTATATTTTTGGTACTAGGTCATGTAAGGACACTTTTATACATATATAATCAAAATATGCTGGAAAAGGCTTTGAAAAGCAGTTGAAATCCATTAACGAAGACCGATGACCTCAATTAAGAGTGATTGACAGCAGAGCAAGAAGTCCCCCCCCCCCCCACTGCGGTGGATGAGCAGCTGGGAGAAAACAGTTCCCCCCACTCCACCTTACCCCCATTCTTCTCTCTACTCTCTTCCCTAAGGCAGTGTGGACACATTTCCTGGGACCCTGGATTCATAGGAGTGGCCCATGATGACCCAGATTCTCACAGGTGGTCTATGTTAGGCATGCCATACAGACTCCAAACCACAGTTTCTAATCTTCCTGCAACACAGACCCAGTCTCCTCCCTCATGTTCCCTCCTGCCTTCATGCTCTGAACAGTGAAGAGATGGCCCAACGCTGGCAGTCAGCATAGGGAAAGCACAGTGGTCAGCTCCCACATCCAATTGCCTGCCGCCAACTGTAGAACACCCTGTGCTCCTTTGATGCAAAAACAAAACAACAACAAACCGAGTGTTTTCATGGCCGGAGAAAGATGAAGAAAGCTTTCTACCTCACCGTTAGAACGGTCATGCTGGACTGGATGGCTCATCTCTGGGACCTCAGCTACTCAAGAGGCTGAGGCAGGAGAATGGCAAGCAAGGGGGAGAGGCCAGGCAACTTTCCAGAGCTGCTTTATAATAAAAAGTAAAAAGAGAGCTGAAGCTACAGCTCAATAATAGAGTGCTTGACTAATATTAGGTACTAGGTACTAGGTACTAGATACTAGGACAGGTACTAGGTCCTGGATTCCATCCCTAGTACTGAAGAAGATATGGAGGGAGAAGAAGGGGGAGGAGGAGGATTCCCATGAAGAAGAAAGTTATCTGATACCCAAGGCCTCCATGAGCCAAGCTGGCTGGTTCACTTGTGGAGGTCTAACGACTAGGATTCCCATGGTGCCACCAGCCATGTTGTTCTCTGGCCTTTCCTGACCCTAGGCTGTGTTTAATGTGCATGCCTCACAAACACTGGCACAGTCACACACTTCAGAGCTGTGCTATCTGGAACATGTCTGTTATACCTTGGTTAATAGCTTATAAACAACTTTTTTTTTTGGAATAAATGTTAGGGAGGAAGAATATCTTTTATCAGGAGTTTTCATTGGGAATATATCTGCATAGAAAGTCTTACTGCGCCGGGTGTGGTGGCACACGCCTTTAATCCCAGCACTTGGGAGGCAGAGGCAGGCGGATTTCTGAGTTCGAGGCCAGCCTGGTCTACAAAGTGAGCTCTGGGACAGCCAGGGCTATACAGAGAAACCCTGTCTCGAAAAACCAAAAAAAAAAAAAAAAAAGTCTTACTGCAAAGATCCATCTGAAAGACAACACAGATGGGGGAAAGGTGGCTCTTGAGTTTGCATCTGGCTCTGGGCTGCCCCATATTTTCCTATCAGGGTATATAAAACCATCTGAAGACTCAGTTGAACAGGATTGGTAGCCAGGGGAAATGCTATCCTTCCCAGCAGCCCTTGAGGAAGCTTGTAGGGAGCTAAAAAACCTCAGATCACTGGGAGGACCCTAGGGCAAGGTAGGCTAGACAGGTAGCAATGGCATCAGGTCTGAGCTAACCCTTTGAAGGCAGGCTCAGGATTACACTTTGATTGGCAATACTAGGATGGTTGGTGGACATGGGACTAGGGAAGAGCTGGTCCTCAGAGGGCCTGACATTCTCTCTCTTCTCCTTCTATCTGTTGCTCATAGGACCACAATTATCATTGTCCCCCATCTGAAGGGTCCCAGGACAGGTGACATCCCACAGATGGCTTATTGGAAGAAGGAGCAGTATTGTAAAGGTGACCCTGCAGCTGGAGTCACTGGGCCATACTGTGGTGATCCAGAAAGCACAGAGGTAGGACAACTTCTGAGTGTGGCCTTACTGACTTCATTTTTAGAAACAGCATTCTAGTTCCCACCTGTTGTCTGCTTCCTATCCCCAACAGGAGAACACTAGCTACAGAGAAACATGAGCTCCGACCATTCCTTTCAAAAATCAACACACGCGCATAAGAACCTTGCTTTCTGGGCTGTCTGCTTGTTAGCAGGAAAAGGCCTCCCTCCACACCTCTCTGAACACGTAGGATGCTTAGCGGATTTGATGGCTGAGTTGGAAGCCTGAGAAGTGCCCTCGGACAGAAACCCAAAGTAGCTCCTAGTCACGGCTTCTGTACATCGAGATCTTGTCAAAGATGTATCTCTGGCATTTTTATAGCGTTTTCTAGGAAATGCCCAAGAAAACCAAGTACACAGAGGGCTTGGAAGAATCATCTCCTTCGGACTCTCTATCTGAAAGACAAAGCCTCGGGGCAGGTTTGCTCTTATAAAAAGAAACAGACCATAAAAAAAAGAAAGAAAGAAAGAAAGAAAGAAAAAGAAAGAAATGACACTCCACAATGACTGCAAAGATTCCAGTGTCTTCCCTCTCCTGGCTCCTAAAATCTCATTATCACCTTCTCTCCACTGTGGGTAGATGTTTCTCAGGTACAATTAGGTCCTCAGGTGAATTCATAGAAGTGGAAACAGAAGATGAACCTGAATGGGCTTTGAGGGGTCGCTGAGGTGCAGGGCTCCCTGGGTTGCTCCGAGGATAATCTTGTGTTAATTCCCACAGCCTCTGAAAGGGTTTCACCGGCAGGAAGCAACCCACAGCCACCTTTGGTTTATGATCCCAGGGAAAAGGCTGCGTCTTTCCATCAGCCACAGTGGAGGAAGCTTGCATCCCAGCATCTCCATGGTTACTCCCTCAGACTACTTTAGAGGCAAAGACTCAGTGATGAAGTTCACCGAGTGTCTGTTCCAGGAATTCAGCAAGAGCATCAAAAGGGCCCGTTCACCATGATTTGAAATGACCATCTGAGGGTCTAATTCTAAATGATTACTGAAGGCTACTTAGGTGCTGGGCACTTCCTATATGTTGCTTTTACTTGACCCAACAGGTATGAGAGGTGGGCTTTGTCATTTTTTTTTTCCCTGATGGAGAACAGAGCCCTGTGTCCTCTTGCTTGAACCTACAATAGTGACCCACTGAAGTGGAAGTTTCAGATTTCTTTACAAATTCAGTTGATGTTTGTCTGGAAGCTGTTTTATCTATCTATCTATCTATCTATCTATCTATCTATCTATCTATCTATCTATCTATCTATCTCCTCTCTGTGCCCCCTCCCTGTCCACCTAACAAAGAAGGCATACCCATGAAGACACAGCCATCTACAGCCAAGTAGAGACCTTACCAAACACTAAATCTATGGGTGCCCTGACCTTGGTAATCCAGCCTCCAGAACTGCTGGGAAATGTGTTTCTTGTCACTCAATCCTGTGGCCTGTGAATACAGGTGTAGTGATAACTACACTTCCCAAAGACTACGCACTGAAGATTCCACAGTTCAGTATACCTATTCTTCATAAACCGTGACCCAGATCTTTCTCACAGTAATAGGTGGAGTGGATGAAAGTGACTATCCCACCCTCCTGGAGCTGGGTGGTGTTTGAGGACTAGTCATTAAAAGGATCCATGAGCCAAGCCCTCCTGTGAGCCCTGGTCCACATGAAACACAAGGACATCATAACACAGCTGCTGCCTGGGCCTGCTCAGTTAGGCCTGGGTAAGACAAAACACTTAATCCCCCTGGACTTTCCTTTCCTGGGAGGTAATGGGACTTGCCTCTCTGTGTGAGTATATGTGTGCTTGAGTGTGCACAGTATGCGTGTCCTTTTCTATTTGTGAAGGGCAGAGGTCAGCCTCAGGTGGCATTCTGCAAGAACTACCCATTTGGCTTGGGTCTCTTAGTGACCCAGAAATCGCCAGTGAACCTCAGGACTCCACCTGTCATCACCTGCCAGAGTGACAAGTGTCATTTTGAACTCAGGTTCTTGAGTCTGCATGGCAAATCACTTTACCGACTGGGCCTGTCTTCCTAGCTCGGAACCAGCCTGCCATCGATGGGGACATTTGAAGGGAGGATATGGTCAGCATACTGCTGGCTCTCGGGCCACTTTTGCTGTTTTAATGCATGGTTTTTATGCCATGATGCAAAACAGAATCAGAGCAGTGCAAAGAGTCCCAGCCTCATGCCTCACAGACAGACCAAGGGTGCAAATATGGGGCCCATCAGAAGAAGGAGGTCCTTGTAGATCTTAGGATGGTGAGACTCCCATCCAGAAGTCCCCTCCAGGGCTGCCACTTGGGGATCCTTAATGCCTCTTGAATCCCTCATTGTTTTGAATCAGAGATGGAAGGATTTTTCTTTGAACCAGAAAACTATACTTCAAGCTCTTGAAAGGCGGACGTTCTGAAAGCCTCATGCATTGATAATGCCCCTGTAGACGGGACAGACCCTGGCATATTGAGGACGATGATAGCCTTCAACTTTTCTCCACTTCCCTGAAGAGAAGTTATGATTTGAAGGTGGGGAGCCTCCAAGCAAGGCCTCGAGAGTTAATGGGACCACTTTGGCTAGGTGCCATCACGTCTGAAAACCTGAATAATGAGGCACACTTTGCCCTTCATGTCTCAACAAAGCCCTAAGTAATGGCAGAGCTATTATCCCAGCCTCCGATTGACACGGCCTTCTAAAAAAGCCCGGAGATTGTTAAGTGGATTGCAGCAAGAAATACTTGGGAGAACAGAGCGAATGGAAAGTTCTACAGATTCATTTTTTTTTCTTTCTATTCAAAGTGGGGCACCACTCTGGCCCAGAACTGGAGCTGCTGAGACTTCTAACAGCGTTGGGGATGTAGATGATTGTCATCTATGTGGGCCATTACCGTGATGAGCTCAGAGTTATACATAGGTTACCTGTCACCTTGGCCAGGTCAAGCCAAAAGTAAGAGGCTGTCAATTGCAATATCCTTACACTTGCCACAAACTAGCCAGGGCACTCTGAGGTGGAAGGTCACCAGATTGACTGCACTGTACCACTTCTATGCCTACATGAGATCTACGCTCTGAGGTGACAAAAGGCTTGCCAGTGTGTCTTTCCAAGATGACCAGGGATTCAGATCTCACCTAAGTGAAAGAAGATGTCCCAGTTTTGTTTCTTTTGCTATAATTTAAAAACCCGACAAAAAACAAATGAAGGGTGTTAGTCGTGTCGTCCCTGATCATTGTCCATTATTTCTATAGTCTATATGGTCACTGTCCATATTTCAGAGAAGCTGAAACAGAAACTCATCTAGTCACAGGAAGAAGAGTCATCTAGTCAAAAGAAGAAGGAATAAACACACCCTTGCTTGCTTTTAGTTAACTTTTCCTTTTTATGCTCAGGACCCCCTGATTAGAGAATGGTGCTGCCCATAGTGGGCTGAGTCTTCATTATCAGTCAACAACCAAGAGAATCTTCCACTGATTCGTCCATAAAGCCAAGCCAATCTACACAATTCCTCATTAAACTTTCTTCCCAGGTGCTTCTAGTCAAGATGATAGTTAAAACCAACCAGCAACAGAGAACTTCAGTCCTTGAACTCTGGAATCTTGAAGTCCTGAGAGAGTTGCAGTTGTCATCCCGGCAGACTTACTGGAAGTCACAGGCCATCCTGTTCATCCAGGGCTGTTCCTCCCCTATGGTCATACACATTGTCTCGACTGCACACATTGGCTCACACCTCTGGAGGAACACCCACTTCAAGTTGGTCATATGTCTACTTCCCCTCTGGGCTACTCTCTGATATTGCGCATTCTGTATCTAAGCTGCAGTGCTGGGTTGTATGTATGATACAAGATGTTCCCAGGTCACAGCCAATCTTGATTCACATTTGAGTATCTGGCAGAGGGGGCTTGCCCTAGTTTATTTCCTCTATAAATGTTCTTCATGTTCCTGTGAAGCATAATAACCCTTTTCTTAAAACAGCCAGGATAGGGTGGCAAGTTAAGGCAGCCGGGAATTTTCAGGGGAATTTTCTCATGCTTAGGCTTCTGCTGTCCCAGGCTGTCCCAGGCTATCCCAGGCTGTCCCAGGCTGTCCCAGGCTATCTCAGGCTGTCCCAGACTGTCTCAGGCTGTCCCAGGCTGTCCCAGGCTGTCCCAGACTGTCTCAGGCTGTCCCAGGCTGTCCCAGGCTGTCCCAGGCTGTCCCAGGCTATCCCAGACTGTCTCAGGCTGTCCCAGGCTGTCCCAGGCTATCCCAGGCTGTCCTCAGCATTGTAAGATTTTTCTCATCACCACAGACCCCCCAAACCTGGAGATGCTGTGCATGGGAACCTGGGTGTGAGATCTAACTCAGTCTCTCCTGCCCACTCCTCACTAAAGGGGCAGAATATAAAAGTTCATCTGGCCAAAGTCCCATCTTTCTAATTTTATCTGGTGGGTCCAATGTGCCATTGTGATTGGGCAGTCAGATCATTTGATTTTTCCCAATATGCAACATTTAGCTTTACATACTGAAGGCACAGCATACATGCATCTTGTGGTGTCAGAAGCTCCTCTCATGGGTCCAGAAGTAACGCTTATTTTAAAAACATTTCCTTCAATTTTACACCTGTGGATGTATGTGTGTGCATCCGTGTTTTGAGTGCATACCTATATCACACATGTGCAGTGCCCATGGAGGCCAGAAGAAGGTGTAGGAGTCCATGCAGTTGGAGTTACAGTTGGCTGTGAGCCACTAGGTGGGTGCCGAAAACCAAACTCAGATCCTCTACAAGAGCAGCAAGTGCTCTTAACCACCGAGTCATCTTTCCAGCCCTGCTACATTATATTTTGCTTAGGTTCCTACTGGACACTCACATAGAAGTGTCAGTATAAGTATATCTCATTATTCTCTAGGGTCGTAGATGAAAGTGGAGGTAATGAGCCATACACCAACCGCTTAACATCTGGCAGAACGGCCCCTAGTCTTTCCTCACCACCACTGAGCTAGAGAGGTCCTGTTTACTGTCTTTGGCAGCTAATCACACTGACGTTGGAAGTGGCATCTCACTGTGGCCTGATTTACATTTCCCCAGTGAGCAATTAACTGGAGCCCCTCTTCACATGCTTACCGGAGAAAAGCCTTCTGCCATCCTTTGTCTACGCTTTAATTGAGTCGTTCGTGTTTTTATTATTGAACCGGAAGAGTTATTTGCTAGGCTCGGCACTTATCATCAGATCACCAACTTCCAACATTTTCTCCCAATTCTGAAAGTGACACCTTCCCCTTCTTTACAGGATACTTTTGAAGCACAAAAGGCTTAATTTTAATGAAGTACAGTAAGTATAGTTTTCTTTTGATTGCTTGTGAGCTTAGAATTAAAGGTAAGAAACTGTTCTCTTTGTTCTTTCTTTTTCATTTCTTTGTCTGTCTGTTCATTTATCCATCTGTCTGTCCATCCATCTGTCCATCCATCCATCCATCCATCCATCTGTCCATCCATCCATTCATTCATTATGTAGCTCTGGTTAGACTGGAACTCACCATGTAGATCAGGTTGTCCTTGAACTCAGATATCTGCCTGCCTCTATCTCTAGAGTTTTAAGACTATGGTGTGTGCCACCCTACCCAATCAAAAATGATCCCCGAATCTGAGGTCATGTCCACCTGTGTGATTCTAAGCTCTCATCGCAGTTCTTTCATCTGGATATTGACCCATTTGGAATTATTTTTATAGCTGGTAGGAAGCAATGGGCTGGCTTTGTTTTTCTGTGTGAGGATAACCACCTGTCTGATCACCGTTTATTAGAAGGGCCATTGTTCTCCCATTTTTGTTTTCTCAATACTCACTGTCACCAAAAACAAATTAACCATAAGATGACAGGTTCATTCAGGAACTACAAATCTTCCTCATCGACCTGTAGACCTGTATCTGTCTTTATCTCTTTCTACTCCTTTTGCATCAGCACTACACAGTTCTGATTCTTATAGCCCGTAGTAAGCTTTAAAACCAGGACCTCAGACCCTTCTTTGTCAACATCATTTGGGATACTTTCTTCCATCTTTTGGGTGCTCAGAATTGAACTCAGTATATCACAAATGCTATGTAAGTGACAAGTCTAGACCCAGGCACACCCCCAGACCCTCTGTGCATTCCTGAAGCAGGCAGACAGTTTCTACACAAAGTGGTAAGAATCCCATTGAAATTCACCAGCCTGCCATTCTCATTTTAACAAATGATTTCTCATCATCCCTCATGTAAGCAATGCTAACTAAACTCAGTGAGTCATGTACATGGAGCTCTGCTGAGAACTTGTTCAGAAGGGTTTTCCAAATAAAAGGGAGGGAATGGTGAAAGGCCACACACATACATAAATACACATACACATATGTATGTATGTATGTGTGTGTGTATATATATATATATATATATGTATATATATATATATGTATATATATATATACACATATATGTATATATGTGTGTGTATGTATGTGTATATATATATACATATGTTTATGTGTATTTATGTATGTGTGTGGCCTTTCATCATTATATGTATGTGTGTGTGTGTATGTACATATATATACATACACACACACATACATACATATAATGTCAGTGACAGGTACCCAACAATAGCACATGGAGGGATAAACAGGTTGTTGGTTGACATCTGAGGCCACATAGAGACTTTGGGAGAGAACCATGAAGCTGAGGTCAGGGAGAACACAAGTGTGAGCATGTGCAGTGTAGTCATACTTAGGGCTGAGCTATGGAGGTTGACCCTAGGCATGGCGATGGACAGTCCAGATCAGTAGCATATTCAAGCCCAGGTCTAGAGCCTCAGGTGTCCTCGGCTCTTGGGGAGTATATAAACATGCTTAAAATTTAGATCTCAGCCCCAAAGCACAGGGAGTTTCTCCACATGGATCCTTGTTCCTTACACAGCCAGCTGACTCTGCCAGGAATGTGTGCACAACTCTATACTAACCCAGGTGGGCAGCCTGCGGCAGACCTCAGAGGCAGAATCAGGTGGCGATTTGGAACTTATTAATATGCTTAGACCATTCAGCTGCAGTCCAATCCATCAACCTCGAAGTTGTTGAATTCCAGGAAGAGGCTCCAGGCGGAAGCTAAATTCACTAGACTGCTTTCATCTTTTGCTCAAGTCCCTGCTCCTTGCTGCTGGGGACACTTGCACCTTCGATTGTTCGGCTGATTCTTAGGCACAGAGAGCTCTTGACTTCAAGTCCATTTTCCCTCGGGCCATACTTCAGCACTCTGGTGCTATGGACAGAGCTTTGAACTTCAGCCATCTGACACACAGGGCTGATGTCTCAACTCCTAATTCCTACTGATGCTGCTTGGTAGATGAGTCAAGACTAAGCTTTGGTTTCTCACCTCAAATAAATATCACGGCTAATAGAATACTCTGAGTTAAATAAGTTACACAGCACTTAAGATAATTAGCAAAGGAAAGACAACAGCGGCTGTTAGCTAATTATCATATAGGGTACAAAGAACAAACACTACTGTCTAATGGGATAGTCTCAGATTGGGCTAATAGGACTTAGGGCTTTTCTAGAATAATGTACAGCCCACTGTGGGTGGTACCACGCTGGGGCTTGGTGCTCCTGGGTTGGACCAGAAAGCAGGCTGAGCAAGCCTTGGGGAACAAGCCAGTATGCAGTGCTTCTCCATTATACCTGCCTCAGTTCCTGCCTCCAGGTTCCTGCCCTGACTTCCCTCAGTAATAGATGACTATAAGATGTATGCTAAAATAAACTGTTTCCTCCCCCAAGTTGCTTTTGCTCAGTGCTTTATCACAGCAATGGAAGAAAAAAAAGGAATAACCTAGGATACTATGCCACAGGACCATAGTTAATTCCCAAACCCCATTCTACATATTTAATACATCCAAATATCCTTCTCTCTCAATTATCTAGACATCTTATTTTGTGACTTGTTAATTAGGACCAACCATTATATAAATAGTAACACAGCTACTGAGATGCTGTGGTGACAACCTGTTCCCCATGTGAGCATCTCATGAGCTTGACCATCCATCATCACCCATCATCCATCATCTTCTGCAGCTCCTTAGCTTTGGTCCTCAAGTGCCTTCCCCCACCCTCTTTCATAAAGTTTCTATTTTAAATGTGCTTGGAAGGGCTGGAGAGATGGCTCAGCGGTTAAGAGCACTGACTGCTCTTCCAGAGGTCCTGAGTTCAATTCCCAGCAACCACATGGTGGCTTACAACCATCTGTAATGAGATCTGATGCCCTCTTCTGGTGTGTCTGAAGACAGCTACAGTGTACTCATAATAAATAAATAAATAAATAAATAAATAAATTAATTAATTAATTTTCAAAAGTGCTGGGATGGGAGACCAGGAAGACAGGTTGGTGCTCATTGCCCAGGAAGTCACCATGGTATCCAGGACTTCTTTGGGAATGTAGATGTTGGTGGCCTGAGGCAGAGAAAGTCACATGCCAGCACGATGGAGCCTCATATTTATGACTCAAGTCTGTCCCAGGGTCAGTACTAAACGCTCATATACATTCACTTCAGGAAACCAGAACATCGCTAAAAAGACCTTTAAAAAGAACTTCTGTTGCCAAATTATCTCCCCATTAACCTCCATTGATTTTTCCCTGATTCAAATATCATCCCCTTAATTGAAATCTGTTCTGAGTTGTACTTTGAAGGAATAACTGACATTTAAACGTGCGGTATGGACTGCAGGCAGTGGTTCTCCGTCTTTTGGGGTTTGTGATGTGCTTGCCTGTGCGGAACAGAAGTGTCTTTGGAGTTCTTCCGGTGTGGCTGGTTTGAAAGGTATATTTCAGGTATTAGGGAAAACCCTACCTGATACACCATTCACCTGGTGGGAGTTCCACAGATGGGTGCTTATAAAATAGCAATTCCATGTGTTCTCCTGTGGAGGGGACAATGGCTTGTGTTTAAATCTTACCCTTCTCCCAACCCATGGCTCAATCTTTCTCTCTGACATCTTGAAGATATGAGACCTGCCATGGTTAGAGGAGCCCTGGCATCAATGGGTAGGTTTTATTCTCTGCCCCACCCCCTCTTCTTATCTTTCTTCTCACACTTGTATGTGAGGGCTGTAGGGAAGCAGAGGCAGAAACAGAAGAGGAAGCTGCACACCTCACACATGAGTGGTGTGCTTCCTTGCCTGCATGCCTCACCCTCTCCAGGGCACAGCCACAGCAGGTGGGGATAGGAAGGGCATGAGTCCAAAGGAGGAGGAGAGAGGGAGGCTGAGGGGAGCAGAAGCATGAACATCTAATGTTGGGGTCAGGCATGTGTTTCTTTTGAGTGAACTATGTGATCTGTGGTCCCCAGAGATGCACCGGATAGTGATCCTTAAAGGATCCAGAATCTAGACATGTGACCAAAAATTTCTCCTGGCTTCAAGGATCTCAGCATTTTCCAAATTGGTTGGGATGAACAACAACAACCAAATAATAATAATAATAATAATAATAATAGTAGTAGTAGTAGTAATAAAAAAAGGAAAGAACTACTGATGACAAGCCTCAGGATCTGAGTTCAATTCTCAGGACCCTCATGGTGGGAGGAGAGACCTGACCCCTGCAGGCGGATTTCTGAGTTCGTGGCCACCCTGATCTACAAAGTGAGTTCCAGGACAGCCAGGGCTATACAGAGAAACCCTGTCTCAAAAAAATAAAAAACAAAAAACAAAAACAAAAACAAAACAAAAAAAAAGAAAAAAGAAAGATTAAAGCAGAGAGGAATGTAGTTATTAAATGGAATGATTTTATATAGAAATAGAAGGAGATGAATGACAAGATGCTATTTTCTAAGGAATACTATGCACTAGGCACTTTAGATGATGCTTCTCACATTTGCACACAGTAGGCTTCTAGTTGTCAGTGCACAAAAACATAAATATATAGGAATTATACTAAAGCTATATATTTTTAATTATATTATAAGCATGCTATGAATATATAGCAATTGTTATAGATTTATTTTGGATGATGATAATAATGGCAAAATGAATCAATGAATAGCATAGTTCAGCACCTCTCTCTTTTTCTCTCTCTCTCTTTGATAGAACTTTCTGGAGATCAAAATGTCCTATAATGTATACAATTCAATATGGTAACTATAATCATATGACACAGAGTGACAGGATGGAGCTAATGGCTAGAACAAGGGGGATTCTGTAAGCCAGATGGAAAACCCACCTTCTCTTCACACCTTGGACTCAGGCCAGGCCCTTCCCTGGATGGTAGGGTTGTTTACAGTAAGGATGTGGGAGGGAGGGGAGAGAGGGAGAGAGAGAGACACACACACACAGACACAGAGAGACAGAGAGAGAGAGATACACACAGAGAGACAGAGACAGAGAAAACATCTCAACTATCATTGTTTATATGACTTCAAGATACCTGGAATATGGCTAATATAATCAAGAGCCATATTTAAAGTTTGGTTTTAATGAACTACAAGTTAAATAGCCACCAATGGCTTGAGAGAACCTGAATGACAGTTCAAACACTGAGGCCAGCCACATCTGTTCTAGAGTGGCTGGGGACCAGTGAGATCTGAATAGGGATGTGAGTGGCCCAGGGGACCTGAGGCCACACAAACAGCACGTGAGGCAGTGAGACCAGGGGGTGCAAAGGCCCTGGGGTGGGTACAGAGCAAGTGTGCTGCAGAGCTGTGGGGTTTAGGTTGGTGTCCCTGTGAAAGACCGGGCCGCCTGGACTGGCTGATCATGACAGGACTTTAAGATGCATGAGACAAGGGCATGCTGGGAAACTCTGAGCAAAGGCATTCCATGATCAAATGTAATGTTTAAAAAGAATGACCCATTCTTTTGTAAATAATGATTTTCAATTTTATGTGTATGACTGTTTTACCTGCATGTGTGCCTGTCAGCCACATGCATGCCTGGAATCCACAGAGACCAGAAGAGTGTGCTGGAATGTTCCAGATGGGTGTTAGCAGCTATGTGGGTGCTCAGACTGAACCTAGGTCCTCTGGAAGAGCAGCTAGTGCTCTTAACCACTGAGCAGTCTCTCCGGACCCCAAGGGGATCTCTTTTTTGTGACTATATTGTAGATAGTCTGTTAGCAGAAAACCAGTTAAAAAGCTTCAGATTATATTTATTTATTTATTTGGTTTTTTCAAGACAGGGTTTCTCTGTATAGCCCTGGATGTCCTGGAACTCACTTTGTAGACCAGGCTGGCCTTGAACTCAGAAATCTGCCTGCCTCTGCCTCCCAAGTGCTGGGATTAAAGGTGTGTGCCACCACCGCCCGGCTAAAGCTTCAGATTCTTAAAATGGTATTTTATGTATTTACTTCATGCATGTGTATATGTGTGCATATGTATGTATGTCATGTTGCAAATGTGGATGTCAGAAGACACTGTGGAGATTTGTGTCAGCCAGCCCTCTCCTTTTTTAACATGTGGGTCCCAGCTCATTCTTGAGGTAAAATTGCTAACTGTGGGGAGAGTCTGGTCCGGTTCTGCACCAAAGAGCAGGAAGCTAGGGAGGTGCTGGCAGGAGAAGATGGTCACTAGATACTATCTGCAGGCTGTCTGGAGGATGGATGAGATCTGGATGGGAGTTGTTCAGAATTGGATGGAGGCTGAGGAGGAAAAGGAAAACAGTCTCATGGGGTATCCTGGGACAGAGAGATGAGCCAAGGCTGGCACCATCACTTAGAGGGTACACTGGAGACAGACAGACCAGCCCCATGCTAGGCACTCTGGAAGAGACAGACCAGTCCCGGCTAGGCATGCCCCTCCCAGGGCAATAGTGAGTGAACCATAACCTCTGAGCTTCATTTATGACTACTCTGCCCAGGTGTTGTGCCTACCTGGGTTTGTGCAGTTGGCATCTAGACTAGAGAGAGAGCCATGTCTTCCAGACTCTGTGACTCCTAAATTTTCTTCCTTTCTTAGGTTGCACTCCAGAAGGCAATACTGAAAGACTGAGGTTTAGTGTGTGTGTGTGTGTGTGTTTGCATGTGAGTGTGTCCGTGTGTGTGTGTGTGTATATGTGTATGTTTGTGTGTATGTGTTTTTGTGTGTGTATATGCATGTATATGTATGTGTGCTTGTATGTGTGTTTGTGAGTGTTTGTATGTGTAGCATATGTGTGTGTGCTTGTGTGTGTTCATGTGTTTGTGTATATACTGTGTATATATATACAAACATATATGTGTGTGTGTTCATGTGTATATGAGAGAGAGAGAGAGAGAGAGAGAGAGAGAGAGAGAACAGTAACAGTGCATGTGCTTTCTTCAGTATGCTTTAAACTCTGCAATGACGAGTAGCATGACACAGAGCATCTGCGATGACATGGGATGCTCATTAGCCATGTTCCACTTGGCCGCCCATGAGCTAAGGGTGGTCCCTGTCTAATCCCTTTGTGAGGTATGATATCACTGTGTCTTCAGACGATGATGGGAAATAAAGAGGGGCAGGTTGCTAAGGAAACAAGTTCTCCCTTAAGTAGCTGCTCTTCTTGGAATCTCACCTGCCGGCCCTCATCACCCACAGGTGGATGTGAAGACATCCATCACTCTCATCATCTGGGCTGTCAGAAGAGGGCGGTTCTTGGCCAGCCAGCTTGTAGATACATGCCAGGTCAATTCCCACCAATCTATTTTCGTTTTTAGCATCTAGTTCTGTGGGCTCTCCTTAATTAGTTTTCTTCTACTTGAGAAATAGTCCATCTCCCCAGTCCTTACCCAGCTCACTGTGGTGTGGGGAATGAGAATTCAGAGACCAGAACACCTACAGGATGCCGCCATTTCTCAAAGTCACAAAAGCTCACCTGTGACTCCCAACAAAGATGTCAAGGATCGTGCAGATAGTGCACACACTGATGGAAACATGAGCAACAATGGAATGACAGGTCTGCCTATAAATATCTCCTCAGACAGCAGACCTGACAGTATCGCAGGTCCAGAAGGTGAAGAGGGTTGAATAGGAACCCCTGACTCCATCCCCATGAATGATGCTTTGTTCCATTCCTAAAATGAAACCAACACCCAAGGTGTCCATCCCTGTCACCTAAATGTGACATCTTGGTGCATCCAGAGAGAGGCCATTTTGGGGGGAACTTGACATCTTGGATTCTAACCTTGAAGTGTTGCATGCTACAAACATGATATATGGCTGCTGAGAAATGGAAAACAGATGAAAACCAAATTGAGAAGGAGGAGGAGGAGGAAGGAGAGGAGGAGAAAGAGGAGGAGGGAAAGGAGGAGGAGGAGGAAGTAGAGGCATGGAGAATATTCTGCTAGGTCTTTAAAACCTCCACCCTCTCCACCAGCCTGTGATTAGGACTGAGAATAGTGGGAAGGGACAATGGTCAACTGCTATTAAAGCCTGGATGACAGGTTTCACTGTAGGGGTGGGGCAGACCCCTCAGCTCTGGCTTTCCTAAGGTCTGGGCTGCATAATCCTTGCTTTGAGACCCTAGAATTTCCCAGTATCCTTTTAGACATCAGAAACCACCAGAGAAGGCACTTTCCTCCTGGCTGTGACAAACCCCTGGCAAAAGTAGTAAGGAGGAGGAAGAGTTTGTTGTGGCTCTCAGCTTGAAGGGATACAGTCCACCATGATGGGGAAGGCAGGGCAGCAGGAGCATTAGGCGGCTGGTTACATTGTATCCACAGGTGGGAAGCAGAGAGAGATGGATGCTGGTGCTCAGCTCACTGTCGAGTTTTTATTCAGTCTAGGACCCTAGCCCATGGGATGGCACTGTTCACATTCAGGGTAGGTCTTCTCATTACAACTAACCCAGTTTAGAAACTCCCTCACAGATAGGTACAGGGATCTGTCTCCTAGGTGATGCTACAGCCTGATATGTTGACAATCAAGATCATTCCTCACAACCTCCTTCCCAGGAGGTTGAACATCTTTAGATGTTTCAAAACTCCCAGGTGGTGGGAGGGATTTGCTCTGGGCTAAGAACTCCTTAGAGTGAAAAGGTTTATTCACCACCTTCACAAGTCAAAAGACCTTTCTAGTGTCCTTGTAGACAGCCCAGGGGCTCTGCTTGACCTCTTGCCAGACAATTCTCATTTGAGGACAACCTATTTCTTGCTCAGCTATCTGTGACTGCTACAGAAGTCTCCAGTTAATATAACCGGACATTTCTTCCTAGGGACTTTCCCCAAAGCTATTCTCCTTACTGCATAATAACCCTTTTAAGATTGGGAATTTTCATCCACAAGAATGATGGTGGTGAAGACAGCCACTAGGAGGCAGGAGTCTGGGAAGAAGTACAGACAGTATGTAGATGATGGGAAGTCTGAGAGACTGAGGTGCTGTGGGGTCAGTGTGCTCCCACAAAGGCCTTGTTGCTTACCTGCCTCTGCAGCCCCACCATCTGGCTTATAGACCTCCCTGGGATTCTGTCACTTCAGGTTCAAAGCTTTGGCCAGTTGTGGGTCCTGACGAGAGATACCTCACTGAGAAGCTGATTAGGAGGTAGTTGTTAACTTGGGTGTCTGCATTTGAAGGGACCCATGGGTCTGGAGAAGTGGTTCAGTGATTAAGAGCACTCGTTGCTCTTCTAGAGCATCCACATTCCCAGGGCCCTCATTGTGGCTCACAACCATCTGTAATTCCAGTTTCAGAGGATCTGATGCCCTCTTCTGGCCTCTGTAGGCACCAGGTATGTATATGTACATACATCTATCCAGGCAAGACACTCATACAAATAAAATAAAATAAAATAAAATAAAATAAAATAAAATAAAATAAAATAAATGAATCTCTCCTAAAAAAAAAAAAAGACTGCTTATTTCACTGAGAGAACCATCTTTGTGCTCAGAGTATCTACTGATATGGCCTTAAATCCATTTCTCATGAAGAAATAGGGTTTCTAGGGGCAAGGAGACTGCCTTATGCCAAAGCTGCTCAACCGGAGGTCCCTGAGCTTCTGAGCTTCCTCCATCAAAGGATGTAGGGTTTGAGTTACTCTTGCTCAAATAATTTGAACACAGTATGCAGGGGTCTGTGTTGGGTGTCCCTCTGTTTTCTCCATGGACACCCTGTGTCTCCATTTTACCAGCTTGTATAGTTGTGCATGGCTCTTTACCTGGCTTCAAACCATAAAGACCACATGAAAAGGCCATTCATGATCCTGGTTGTAGAAACAGGACCCAAACCAAGTTTCAGAATGAGCTATCCAGGAGACCTGTGTACCACCTCTGTGACCTTGAAACATGCACAACACCTTGCCAAGCCTAAGCAGCAAAAAGATATGAGAATGCTTGGGGAGTGTACTAGCTGGTTTTGTGTGTCAACTTGACACAAGATGGAGTTACCACAGAGAAAGGAGCTTCAGTTGAGAAAATGCCTCCATGAGATCTGGCTGTAAGGCATTTTCTCAATGA
Source organism: Mus musculus (assembly GCF_000001635.26). Lineage (NCBI taxonomy): Eukaryota > Metazoa > Chordata > Mammalia > Rodentia > Muridae > Mus > Mus musculus. Next base: position 127,418,980 of record NC_000071.6, on the reverse strand, counting down.
GTGATCAAGTGGGGAGGACCCCTTGTGGGTGGTACCATCCCTGGGATTGTAGTCTTAGGCTCTTTAAGAAAGCAGGCTGAGCAAGCCAGGGGAAGTAAGCCAGTAAGTAACATCCCTCCATGGCCTCTGCATCAGCTCCTGCTTCCTGACCTGCTTGAGTTCCAGTCCTGACATTCTTTGGTGATGAAGAGCAATGTGGAAATGTAAGCTGAATAAACTCTTTCCTCCCCAACTTGCTTCTTGTCATGATGTTTGTGCAGTCATAGAAACCCTGACTAAGACAGAGAGATATCACAGATGCTAGGGGATGAAGAAGGAAAACACATGAGGCAGTGCCCTGGGCATGTGAGCCTTCCTGAGACAGAAAGGGTCTCTGTCCTTTGACAACATTGGAATAACTTAGAAGTGGAGAGCTGGCCATTGGGCAGAAGTGTTGCTGTTCCCAATAGGTGCATGACCTCAGGATGCTCCAGAAACCCCCACTTCTGGTACCAAACCTCAGATATTAGGGAACTAAACAGCTTCCTCCACCCCAAGTATCTGAGTCCTACCTAAGGTTACAGTGAAGATGGTAACAGATCTTACTTCATCATGCTCAGCTCAAGCAGAACTGCTCCATACAAGCCTATATTTCATGAACACTGAGCATTCAACTCACACTCATTAAATGCCTACTGTCTGCCAAGTCCCATGTTCAGAGCCCAGTCACTGTGCATAGCCTAGGCTCAGCCCCGCCCCTCTCCGCTGATGAGAGTCAGTTCAGAGAGCTGGATCTTTTGAGATGAATCACAGTCTGGGAAAAGGAAGTAGGGCTTGAGTTATTCTTGCTCAAATCATTTGAAAACAGCAATGCTGGGTGCTGTGTTGGGTGCCCCTCTGGTTGCTCCCTGTGTCTCCCTTTTAGCAGCCTAGTGCGGGAGGAAGGGTGATCTATGGATTGACTACCATCTCACAGACTGTCTCTTTATCAGGAAGAAAAATCTATGTCCTAGATGCTAAGAAGGGGGATGGCCACCAGATACCAAAATCTAGATTTCAGGTAGGAGAGTCCATTTCATCGCTAGTCTGGACCTTTTATACTTAAAAGGGGAAAAGATTTAATTTTTAAATATGTGCATAGGTGTGTGGGTATGTGATCATAAGTGCAGAACAGACAAAGTCCAGAAGAGGGTGTTGGATCGCACAGAGTTGGAGTGATAGGCTGCTGTGATAGTGAGCTGTTGGGGGTGGGTTTGGGGAATGAACTTAGGTTCTCTGCATGAACAATATGTGCTTTTTAACTGCCATACCATCTTTCTAGCCTCAGTCTGGGCCTGGAGAATATTCCCCCATGTTAATGGTCAGGTGTGTGTCTCCCAGCCTTGTGTTGGTTTGCTTTAAAGAGGAGATGCGGTCATGGCCTGGTGATTCTCTAGTACCTGAATGGCTATCTGACATAATCCTCTTGCGGTGGCAGGCTAGAGAGTCTTTGGTTCAAGGTTAGGGACTTATTACAGTCATCTTAGACTTAAGATTTATAGAGGTTTAATATCTGGCAAGGAAGGTCTATTACACAATGTTATCCACCCAGCCAAGGAACCTTTATCTTCATAAGACTAAGATATGGTTGGGAAGATCACCAAGGCTGGACTTTCTGACTGTTGATTTCCCTTCTAGACTCTGAGGGAGTTGAGGGGCAGGTAATGGGACCTTCATCTTGCTCTCTTCCCAGCCATTTGTATGCAATTCTGCCCTAATAGCACCTAGTCTCTTAGGGGAGGGACTAGAACCTTCAGGGCTGGGAAGAACTAGGGACTGGGCTGCATTAATTCAGACTTAGGTAAGATGACATCCCTGCTGAGTGCAGACCTCCTAGTAGCTGCTTTAAGGCCACCCATGCTCCCTCTTGTAACCCCTCCCTGACCCTCTGAAAGTCAGCCTAATGAACTCATCCGTTACCCAGGCTAAGCTTCGTCGGAATCAAACTTTGGTTTGCCGTTGGGAGCTCGTGAAAGATTAGACAATGTTCAGTCCCTACCCCCAAGAGGGAGAAAAGGAACAGGAGGCAGGTGAAGGAAGACCCTTGCGTCCATGGGGATGCTCCACAGTGCTCTGGTGAGGTGGGTGGGCACTGCCCCATCTCCTGCCACAGGGCAGAGTACCCAGGTGAGAAACAGAGGCTCAGTGGGGGAGGAGTGCCTGGCACAGTGTGGTTAAGGGAAGTCTGGCTGCCGAGTTTATACCCTCAGTAGGAGATCCGTGAAGGATTCCTGCCGAGGACTAGACAGCGGGTAGTTCAGTTTCTCAGGCCATATGGTCTCTTACAACACTCTGCCATCCGAAGGAGGAGCAAGACAGCCAAAACACAAACAAGAAACGTGGCTGTGTTCCAACAGAGCCTTATGGATGGATGCTGAAATCTGAATTTTGTTGAATTTACACTTGTCATAAGATATTTCCTTCTATTCCCTGCCCCCACCCTTCCCCGTTCTTTAAGACGACTCATACCTTGAAAGCTATATAAAAACCTGGCTTGGCTCATGGGCTGCAGTTTACCTGCCTCTGCTCCGGGCCAACACTCCCTGCCCCTATATTTAGACACAGAAAGACTTGGGGTGACTTGTGTTATGTATGCGGCCCACTCTCCTCTCCTAACTTTCTACTGCAAACATCTTCAAGCCCATATAAATGTGGAGAGAACAGGATTCCGTATTCTAAGCACGATGCCAGCAGAGAGCCAGCGTCCTGTTGGGAGCTTTCCTGGCATAGATGGGGTGGGGCTTGTGTGAGCAAGCAAACAGGTACACCCGAGTCCTCCTCTCCTTTCTGAGGTCTGTCATCCCCAGACAGATGCAGACTGGGAGGTGAGGATCTAGCGCTGGAAAGTGCTAGAAGGTGGTATGTCATCACTCTATAGAGCCAGCCCCAGAGAGAACAGAGTGCTAAGTACTTTGAGACCTGGGGCAGGAACAGAGTCGGAAGCAATCGAATGCTCCACTTTCCCCAGAGCTAAGCAGGACGCGGAGGCTAAGAGGCAGGCTCACACAGTGTCCTCGAGTTCTCATCAGCGGCTCCCTGGCAAGATCCCCTCAGGACCCCATCATTGCTCAGCCCCCATGACCTCCAAAGTTAGAACAGGAAGGCCTGTGGTCCTTGTTCATATGATTTATTTTCTTTAAAAGCCATGAGTGCTTAGAGATTGGGGTGGAGAAAGAAAAAGCAGCAGCAACAGCAGCAGCAGCCTGAACACACAACAATCAATGTTTTTCAATAAACAGCTGAGGGCTAAATCGAGGAGGGAAGCGCAGCCATAATCACACGGAATGAGCCTTCATTAAGCCTCGCGCATGGGGCACGGCGCGCCAGCTTGGAAACGGCGCCGTGACCTACTTTTACATGACGGGTTGCTTCACCTGTTCGGGCTTCAGGAGACCCATTGAGCAGCAACAACTTTGAAAGTAACTACTCATAAACTCTGCTAATTTAGCTTATGGGACTGAGGAGGACCCAAAGGCACGGCTGAAATCCAAAAGTCTTATGTCAGATTTTCTTGTCTAAGTAAAACATGTCTGTTGATGAGAACACCGGGTCTCATCTTCTTTTCCCTCAAGGAGTGACCAAGACCGACCATCTCCCTTGAGAGCATCTAAAAGGGCTGGGGCACACTCTCAGTGAGACCGCCTTCCCTGCCTTTGTTCTTTGTCCCTTCCTGCAGCCGGGGAATGTGGCTGCAGTGGTTTGAATGAAGATGGCTCTCACAGGCTCATACTATGAATACTTGGTCCTCCTTGGTGGAACTGTTTGGGAAGGATTAGGACGTGTGGCGTTAATTGGTGGAGGAGGTGTGTCATTGGGAGGCGGTGAGCTTTAAGGTTTCCAATCTGAATTTCTCTTTCTCTCTCTGCCTCGTGGCTATAGCTCAGGATGTGAGCTCTTAGCCACTCCTTTAGTGCCATGACTGTCTTCCTGCTACCATTCTCTTGGCCATGATGGTCACAGGCTCTTAGACTCTAACTCTTGGAAACTGTAAAGCCCCAAATAAACTCTTTCTTCTATAAATTGCCTTGGTCATGGTGTCTTATCACGGCAATAAAAAAGTAACTAGGTAAAGTAAGACTTTGTCTCATACACAGGCTAAGATTTCTGTATTTGGGTAATTATAATAAAATCTCTTACTCAGGGAATAAATGGGTCCTAAACACAAATGTGAAGTCTTTCTTGGGCTTAGAAGGATAACACGTTTATCTGAAAATGCATTATGTAGCACGTTCGCCCCAGTTCAGGAACCTACAGGTAGATGAGGAGTTCCTTCCTCGGTGCCTTAGCTACTGGGACACACCAGGAAAGATGCTGAGATCTAGTGAGCTAGGATGAGAGAGAAGCTTTCAGAAACTCTTTTCTGACACTGAATGTATGTCTCCGTTACCATCATCTTCAGATATGGCAGGAGGGTTTTCCTCTTTGCGATTTTACGATGCAGATAGAAAATGCCCCACTTTATGACAGACGTGGGAAGAATTCTTTCCCTCACATTCCCCCCATACCGATTTGCAGTCATCAGGACCCTTTGTGCAGCCCAGCATTCCTTCCTTGATGCACATGTGTTAAGCCATGAATGTGTGCCCCTCTACACAGCTGCTTTTGGCGTTGCTATACGTACTCTATAATTTTTTTAAAAAACTCTTTTCTAGAAATCACAAGGAGTGCCACCAAGTCTAAGGAGTACTGAATCCCTCTCATGAGGCCCTAGGCTTTTTTTTTTTTTTTGGTCTTTTCGAGACAGGATTTCTCTGTGTAGTCCTGGCTGTCCTGGAACTCACTCTGTAGACCTGGCTGGCCTCGAACTCAGAAATCCGCCTGCCTCTGCCTCCCAAGTGCTGGGATTAAAGGCCTGCGCCACCATGCCTGGCTCAGCCCTAAGCTTTGTTAGACACTCCCATGAGCCTTTTGTGTGGGTGTCTTCCACGCCAGGTGACTTGGAGAAATACATATCAGGGAGTAACTTGGCTCGATTTAAACTCAGCAGGTGTATCAGTTAGCTACCACTGTGTAACAAGCCAGCCAATTCCAAAGCTCATGGTTCAGAATGATATCTGTTAAGGGCTGGAAGGGAGAAGACACAGCCTGGTTTGCCTGGTTCGGACTGGGCTGAGCATTCTGGATTTGTTCCCTTTTCTATCTTATCAAGGGATGCAAAGGTACTCTGTTATCAGCCAGCCTGCCCTCCCTGGCCCAGAATGTGCAGCCTTTATCACCCGGATGAAGTTACATATCACCTATCTTGACTGTGGGGTGCATAGAAGTACCTGCAGGCTGCCATGGAGATGCAGAAATAAAAATAGGGGGTTATGTAGTCCCACTTAACACTCACCTGGCCACTCCCCAGCTCTGGAATGCTGCACAGGTGCTGCATGGGCGTCCTTGTCTGTACCATGGACAGCACTTGCTCTGTATCACAGGGAGGCCCCAAGATACCCCAGGAGTCCCACGTGTAGCCCTGTTTCCCGCATCCTCACGGTGTTCACTCCTGATGTATCAAGTCCTTGGCACCCAGAAGATGCACATCTGTACTAGTTACTTTTACATCACTATGACAAAGTACCTGGCAGAAGAGGCTGAACAGAGGAGGCCTTTGTTCTGGCTCAAAGTTGAAAGAATTCAGTTCATCATGGTAGGGAAGTACTATGGCTAGCTTGGCTCATGGTGGCGGGAACTCAAAGCATGGCTTGCTCATATCTTCAAGGATTAGAAAGCAGACTGCAAGATGCAAGCAGAACTGAATTATAACCTTGGAGGCCTGCCCTTATTGGCCTGTGCCTGGAACCTAGGCTCTGTGCACTGAAGATCCTAGAACTCCCCCTTCCCCACAAACACTGCAGCCACCTGGGGACTTGGTTGAAACACACAAGCCTATGAAGGGCATTTGACATCAAAACATCACCTGTAAGAATTGAAGAAAATGACTAGTGCCTGTCCTTACCCACATTTTGTGTCCTCCCTGGCTGGGATAACCATCCGTACGTCCTTAAAAACCTGAATGACTGTTGTAGAGCACCATCCTCCCAGCAACACAGCCTCCATGTTCAAATTTGTGAGCGTTCATCATGATGGGGCTCATGGACGGTTGACACTAGGAGGGGCTGGAGAGGGTCATGGGACTCTTACCTGAGTATCCAGCCACTCCTTATGGCCATTCATATACAGCTCTGCTGTAACTACATGCAATCTTCGAGTCTAGGGGAAAATTAGAGTATAGATAGAATCTAGGGAACACTAGGGGAAGGGTCTCCATCAGCAGCTGTGAAGACATTATCATCCATGCTGGATGCAGAATGTCCAGTGTGGCTACTTTGGGGTGATCAACAACACTGCCAGGAACACTCCACCACACCCTGTAAGCGAGCCTAATAAACTTGCTTGTTCCCCAGGGTGGACCTTGGTGGAACGGTACTTTGGTTTGTCTTTGGGAACTTAGGAGTGGAGGTTGTTTATATCCCCCCCAACCCCACCCCCCACCCAGGGAAGGACTTTCTACAATAAACTTTTACCAAGATATATACTGTGTCTGGGCTGGAGATCCCAGGCTGTTTTTCTGAGGACCTGGGTTTAGTTCCCAATGCCGGCATGACTGCTCACAGCCCCCTGCAACTCCACTTTTCAGAGGATCCTTCACCCTCTTGTGATCTCTGTTGGCACTGCACACACAGGGTGCACAGACCTCTATGCAGGCAAAATATATCTTGTGCATAAGAAATGAATCTTTAAAAAAAAAAAGATATACACTGTATGCATTAGCATGTCCGGAAGGTATGTCATTGCTACTGTCTAATTCCAGAACATTCTATCAGCCTGAAAGAAACACTGTATCTACTTACAGCACCTGTAGCCATGAATTCCATCCTCTCTGGCTCTCGGATTTGACTATTCTGGACCTTTTGTTCAGGTTTACTTTAACTTTAATTATGTGTATATGTGTGTCTGCATTGTGCATGTGCACCTGAAAACAAGACCCTCTGAGACCAGAAGAGTGCTGGATCCCCTGGAGCTGGAGTGATGGGCAGATGGATTTAATGTGTGTGTTGGGAACCTTCTCCTCAGCTCCGATTCTAGACATTTTATATATAAAGGGACTGGAAATAACCACAAAAAGTGGCCTTTCAAGTCTAAGCCAGAGACATTTTTATTCAGAAAAAAAGTAAATACCTAAAAATCCACTAAATAATGACTCTCTCTCTCTCTCTCTCTCTCTCTCTCTCTCTCTCTCTCTCTGTCTCTCTCTCTCTCTCTCTCTCTCTCTCTGTGTGTGTGTGTGTGTGTGTGTGTGTGTGTGTGTGTGTGTTCTGATCTCATGGTGCCACTGGCCACACTGAATTCTGGGACAAGCAAATGAAAGCCCCATGAGTTCCTCCCTGCAGTCACCTTATGGAACGGCTGCCTGTCCCATTCTCTCTTCCACGTGGCATTGTCATTGCTGGGGCCCTGACCTCCGAGGGGACAGGTTGCTGTGTCACTCTTTGTTCTGTCCAGACTATTCCAATATGGCTTGGCGTGTATGTCTGACTACTACACACACACAGAAAACTGAGACATGGTGGTTCCTGTTGCTTTCTGCCAAGCTGTTGCCTTTGGTAAAGGTGACAGCCAGTGATTACTGAGGCTTCCTGCTCCTTGCCTACTTTCAAAGACCACCATCCAATCAAAGGTCCCGATGTGAGAACTCCTTAAAAAAAAAAAAGATACAGAATTGTGTGGAACCACACTGATAGAGTATTCTACAATTCCCACTTCCAGGATGCCAGATTGTCCCCCACACTCCGAGCATTCCCACAGGCATCCTAACTACCGCAAAAAGCATAGAAACATAATACCCACTGTTTCTGTATTCTCACCATGAAAATATGTTTGAGTTTAGGAAGTGTGGCTCTACTGTCTGGCTGCAAAATAAATCCTGCCTTCACTGAAGATGCTCCAGCTGGAGGTTGGCAAGAGATTACTGGAGACCAACAGCATCCTTAGGTATGATGCCTTTGGGGAGGATCATGGTGGATGATGAAGGCAAGGAAGCCTGTGCACAGCCATTTAGGGGGCTGGTAGATATATAGGCATATAGACCATCTTCCATAAGCAGCTCTGGAATGCTGTAATCTTCTACACCCCCTTGACAAAACCCAACAGGCTGGGTGCAGGGTCCAACAGAATGAGATTTTCTTGGGAAGCATGTATATGTGTGTACATGCATGCATGCATGCACGAGTAGGTGTGTGCATTCCTGAATGCATGCATACATACACACATGCATGCACATGTTCATGCATTTGTGTTTGTGAGTGCAAACACACAATGCGTGTGTGTGTGTGTGTGTGTGTGTGTAATGCAGAGATCAACATCCTGTGTTGTTCCTCAATCACTCTCCACCTTATTTTCAGAGACATGGTCCCTCACTGAACCCAGAGCTTGCCAAGTAGGCTAAGCTGGTTGGCTATCGAGACCCCCAAATCCTCCCGTATCTGCCTTCCCATGCCTGGACGTGTAAGTGAACACCACAAGCATGGCTTTTGTGTGGGTGCTGGGGATCTAAACTCAACTCCACTTGCTTGCACACTAAGCACTTTACCAGCAGAGCAATGTCCCCAGCCCAACCTTGGAGTTTCTGAGGAAGGCTGGTCAGGCCCAGCAATTCAAGTTTAACTCAGGGGGATGTGAAGCCATTCAGGAGACTTGGATCCCATTACAGCTGTAGATCTGTATGACAGAGTGATGCACTCAGGACCTGAGCTGTCAATCAAGCTCATGACCAACAGTAAGAAAGCCTTTCGAGACAATAGGGCCTAGAGTATTATTATTATTATTATTATTATTATTATTATTATTATTATTAATGTATTCAAATATCCTGAAAAGGACTGGGCCAAGATGCTGTGATCTGTAAGGCACTCACACTATTGACAGTTCCCTTCTAAGAAATCCTGGAAAGGACTGGGCCAGAATAGGAGGGGACAAAATGCCTGCAACCAGTGGAGACCTGGGAAGGTAAAAGAACCACTCCACAGATCTTCTAGAAAAGTCTAGAGAAAGGACCCAAGGAGATGAAGGGGTTTACAGCCCCCTAGGAGGAACAACAATATGAACTAACCAGTAACCCCAGAGCTCCCAGGGACTAAACCACCAACCAAAGAGTACACATGGTAAGGCTCGTGGCTACAGCTGCATATGTAGCAAAGGATGGCCTAGTTGGTCATCAATGAGAGGAGAGGCCCTTGGTCCTGTGAAGGCTCTGTGCCCCAGTGTAGGGGAATGCCAGGGCCAAAAAGCTGGAGTGGGTGAGTTGGTGAGCAGGGGAAGGGGGGAGGGTATAGAGGGTTTTCGGAAAGGAAACCAGGAAAGAGGATAACATTTGAAATGTAAATAAAGAAAATATCTAATAAAAAAAGAAAGAAAAGAAGTCTAAGGCTCTTATCACCTTGATTTGGGGATCCTGGCTTCTAGACTTTTAAGGCAATTCATTTTGGTGTTTTAGACTGTGATTGTCAACTTGACAGGATCTAGAATCACCATGGAAACCAGTCTCTTGGAGGGTATCTGTTGAGGGTTATCTAGAGTAGGTTAATTGAAGTTGGAAGACCCAGCGTAAACGTGTGCAGTCTCATCTCAAAGCCTAGGATTCTGGGCGGGATATAAAGGAGACCATGAGCTGAGCACCAGCAGCCATCTCTCTCTCTCTCTCTCTGCTTCCTGACTGTGGATGTCATGTAACCAGTTGCCCCATGCTCCTACTGTCATGCCTTCTCCCCATGAGGGACTATGTCCTCAAACTGTGAGCTACAAATTCCTTAAGTTTCTCTTGTCAGGGTATTTTATCACAGCAATAGGGAATATACACGCGTCATCTAGGGTAATTAGAGAGAGCTGTCCTGGGGAATAAACTCATGGCCTGACCTTTCGTATAGGTGGACTCCTGGTCTCAAGATGTCAGAGCAGAAAAGTAGCATCTCCCCAAGCAAGGGATGCTGGGTAGAAAGCATGCTCATAAGTCAAGGTGTGCAGAAGAGCATGGCCCATCTCCTCTCTTCTGGATCTGTCCAGTGTTGGCCCATAGGTGCTCCAGTCCCTTTCTACTTCATTTCCAGTCCAGGCGCGAGCCCAAGGCCTTTCTAGAAAGTCAACTATGAGTCTGTCCATTGGGTCCTCAGTGGATGGAGCCAGAACTCACCTTTTAGCATATGGGAACCTTTACTATGTTCCCAGTCATCTTGGGTGGCTTCTCTGGATCCAGTGTGGTTCTCATATCTGCTTGAGAGTCACAACTTGGCTTGCAGTGTACACACAGCCAACATGAGAAACAATCTACCAATGGCTGCTGGATACAGGAGCTGCCACTACTGCTTTGCTGTACCTCGACCCTCGACTGGGACACAGGCAAGATGAATCATGCAGGGACATACATATAAGAAAGAAGAAAGCTTCAACCCAGAGTGCATCCCTGCATAGGAGACCACCAAGAACCCAAGGCGTCCTGTGGTAACTGTGCTTTGTGCAACCTCACCTTTCTGAGTAGCTCTTGGCCCTTTCTGACCAAGAAGGGGCAGCTTTCACATACCCCACAGCATGACTGCTCAGGACACAGAGGGAAGACAGGCTGTGATGTAGCCACCATTGTGGGACCAGATGGAGGTGGGTGGGGCTTTTGATAGGACTTTAATCCTATCAAATCCTATAGGTTCTGAGGATTGATCCCAGAGCCTCACACGCTCTGGCGGAGCGCTTGACCACTGAGCTGCTTCAAGCCCCTTTGGTTCTTTTCACTTTTTATTTTCGGGGTAGCCTCTCAGTTTCTTAGAAAGGACCCAAGATTCACGCTGTTGCCCAGAGAGACCCTAAGCTGCCATTGCTTTCTCTCAGCCTTCCAAGAAGCTGGAGTCACAGGCCTATCTCACCAGGCCTGGCTGCTTTAAAATCTTCCATTATTAGCTTATATGTTCCCGACTATCCGTTTAAAACTCAGTCGACTCAGCAGCACAAGGGTGAGAGAACACTATCTCACTGTTCTGAGAGAAATGCAGTCAGTCTTCAACGTGGCCCTACAAGCCTGGAATCTGCATTGGATATTCAAGTTTTTACAGAGGAGAGGACCTAAGCACAGAGAGGCTAATAATGTCCCAGGGTAACACAGCCAGGAAAGGGTTAGGGTTGGGGTCATCTCCTAGGCCAGTAGTTCTCAACCTTTCCTAACACTGTGACCCTTTAACACAGTTCCTCATGTTGTGGCGAAGCCCCCAACCATCACGTTATTTTCATTGTTACTTCATAAATGTAATTTTGATACTGTTATGAACCATACTTGTAATTATCTGACATGCAGGATATCTGACATGTGACCCCTGCGAAAGGGGTCACTACCCACAGGGTGAGAACCACTGTCCTAGGCAAGCTGGCCCAGGCCCTGTATATCCAACACTGTGCTTTGCAATGCTGCCACCACTTAACTCTCCTTTCCTAGTTTAAACCCCTCTAGAGGAGACCATCTCAAACTCTTATCTCCCATATTGATATTCAAACTCTTTTTGAAAGTTATGCTCCAGGCCTGAGACCAGGCTTGACAGCCTCCCTTTTTTGCTCAAAAGACGAGAGCCTGAGATTCTGACCTGTCTGCAATTTTTTTTTCTTTCAGCTGGAAGCAGGGGCATCTACACCTTCAAATTTACAAGCAAATCTCACTGCAGCTAATGCAACAATAGAGGGAGGGTTGAAAGTCGGCTCTCTTGACAGGAGGATTCGCCTCCCCTACCTGGCCTGGAGCAAGCTGAAGTGTCTGCTGATATCTTTGAACGTCAGAATGAGGGGAAAATGGAGAGACGGATCTGATGTTAAGAACACATTCGGCTCTTGGAGAGGACCTGGGTTCAGTTGCCAGCATCCACACCAGTCAGGTAGTTTTATAGTAACCTGTAACTCTAGTTCCAGGGGATCTGACGCCTTCTGCTGGTCTCTGGGAAGGAACACTCAAAGTTACACAGGTGTACACACACACACACACACACACACACACACACACACACAATTAGTCAATCAATCTTTTAAAAAAGAACTAAGGGAAGTAGAGATGTTTCAAGCATTTAGTTGGGAAAGGCCAGAGATGCTGTTAAAACCCTTGTGTTGCACAGGACCCCCCCCCCCCCCCAATCTACTGAGCTAGCTTGACAACTCCTGGCTCATAGAGTTTGCTGCTACATGAGATCTCACAGCAAAACAGAAGAGTTAGGGAAGGCCCATGTTCAGGTCAAAGGTCCTCAAACCATTGCCCCCCGCCCCCCCAGCCCAGTCTCCTTGTGATCGTGGTAACTGAAAAATTTACCAGAACACGGCATATTCATGTCCTTGCATTGCTGGTGGCACAGTGGGATAATCGTAGCAAAGACGCCTTGGCCTGCAGAGATGAGAGTATTTACTTTAGAGTTGTTTACACTAAGAAGTGTAACCCGACCATGTGCCCCTGGAACTTCAAAGGCATTCCTTCTGCACTGAATCTTCAGCTTAGCCTCTAGAGATGGCTGCTTCCAGGCTGCTCAGCTTCTGTGGCCCTGGCAGGTCTCGGGAGGGGGGGGGGAGGGGGGGGGATCTGATCAGCTCTGCAAACGTGACTGATTTGGAGGAGTGCTTGTTGTATTGTTGCCATGTCCCAGTACCTGACAAAAGGCGACTTAAGGGAGGATGGTTTGCTCTGGCTTACAATTTGAGAGAATGCATCCTGATGTGGAGGGCAAGGCACCACAGTGCACCAGGACTGTGTCTGGTCACGTGACATCACCAGTCAGGAACAGGAAGTAGAACTGAGGCATAAGACCCCAAAGCTTGCTCTCAGTAATCCGTTTCCTCCAGTGAGTCTCTCTACCACCTAAAGCTCACACAACCTTCTTGAACAGAGCCACCAGCTGGGGACCAATTGTTCAGTCACAGGAGCCTTTGGGGACATCCCACATCTAAAGCACAGCCCTGATTTAGACCGTCTCTTCTTAGGCATCTCGCACATTTTCCTTCCAAATTAGAAGTGGCCAACACCAGGAATATTAGAAAGACGGGTGACTAGCAAGTCATTAGATGTTCCTCCTGCGCCTGCCTCAGGAGACCACAGGGAGGTCAGTAGGCACCGCTGAAGCCGGCCCTGAGACTACAGAAGGTCACAGGGGAGGGTAACGGCAGTAGTTGTGGGTCAGAAGTTGCCAGGGAGAACCCGTCCATCACAGCAGAAGAGTGGACGGTCAGCAGCCTTTCTCGGCGTTGGCGGCTGACCCTTCCTATTCTCACCATTTGTCAAAACTGAAATCCATGGCCGGGTGCCAGCCTGGCATCTTGCCCACGTGCACTTCACTGCAGCCTCTTAGAAGCTGCTCTGCTTGGAATGTGTGTGTGTGTGTGTGTGTGTGTGTGTGTGTATGTGTCGGGGGAGGGGGGGTGTTTCAGAGCAGGGTTCCTTCAATAGAGCTCGTGGGCCTCTTGTGAGCTTGAAAAGTCAACTCAGCTGGTCTCAAGCTGCCTTTTGTTATGCATGAAGACACACAAAGGGTCGGTTCACCGTGCCAAAGTAAATATGCACTTGAGAAAGCTTTCAGATATAAACATGCTCACACGCACATGTATGTATGGGCAGATGTGTAACACCCACCTGACAGATGCATACATAAATGAATGTTGCAAGATACTGCTTGCTAACCTGTGTGCATACAGTCTGAGTTACACTACCGTATTAGTCATTTTCCTAGTTGCTTTGATAAAATAATTTACCAAAGCAATTTAAGGAGGGAAGGCTTTATTCTGGCTTACAGGACAAAAAAGAAGTCCCTCATGGGTGGTGGTGGTGGGGGTGACTTCATGGCAGCTGGTCACATTGTAGCCACAGCCAGGAAGCAGAGGGCAATGAATGTTCATTGTGATGGCCATTGTTGGTTGGTTGTGATGGCTACTCTTCAACTTAACAGGACCTAAGATCAGCTGGGAGATGGGCCTCCAAACACATCTTTGGGGGGACTGTCTTGATTACCTGGGATGAAAATGAGAAGGTACATCTCAACTGTGGGCAGAGCCATGCCACAGGCAAGAGATTCTACATGGTAGACATTGGAGTTAAGGGAACCAGCTGAGCTGCAAGCCTGTGCCCATAGCTCTCTGCCTCTTGACTACAGAAGTGTTGTGAGAGCAGCCTCTGGAAGCTCCCGCAGCTGGGCTGACCCTGTAAACTGGACTGTGAACCACGGTATTTCTTCCTTATGTTGCTTTTATTAAGTATTTCATCCCTGTACCAGGAAAAGAGACCAAGATACTTGTACCCAGTTTCTCTTTTCCCTTTTGTGCAGTGAGGGATTCCAGTCCAGGGAATGATACAGTCCATCTTCAGAGTGGGCTTTCCCATCTCAATAAGTCCAACCTAGAAACTCCCAGACAGTGGCGATTCTAGATCCTTTTGAGTCGGCACTAAGTTTAAACCATCACACCTGTTTTAATGGTACTGATATCATCTGAGACTCCCACATTTAGCCAGACAAGCTAAACCAGCTGGCTTGGGAGTCCCAGAGTTCATGTGATTTTTCACCTCCCCACCACCGGGGTTAAAATGCATTCAGCCACATTATGTGGGGTCTGGCAATGAAGCTCATTGAGCCTCATACATATGCCAGCACTGACTGGTTTATCCCTTAAGTCCCTCCCGATCCTTCCACGCACTCACCTCTGCAGTCACCCACAGATTATTCAGCCAAACAACCAAGGTCCTCATCCCTTGATCCCCACACTGAGGCCGAACCCACTCCATTTTATCTGAGCATTCCTCAACCCCACATCCAAACCCAACTCTCACGACTAAGAGATTTTCTGAGGCCAACAGGGACCGGATTCATTGCAGCCCACAGACTTGCAACAAACGGAAAAGAAAGCCAAAAAGAAACAAAACTCAGCTCCCCACCCCCCCAACCCCCACCCCCCGGCTGGCAATCCATTCGGAACAATTGGCTTCTGATTAGCCGCCTCGTTAAAACATAAACTCATTTAATTTAATCATTGAAGCAATAGTCTAAACCAACACAGCCATTATCACAGGAAATTCCGTAATGCTCACTCTCTGTGAGACATGACAATTTGGCATCTTTATTAAGAATACAGATCTCTCACTGGTGTGGAGGACTCTACAGTAGCTGTGGTCCTACCGTTATCTCTGCAAACCAGCAGCCTCTTTCCTACTTGCCCACACAAAGCAACGAGGGAAGAGAACACCTAACACTCCCAGAGTCAAGTGAGATGGTCCACTTCCAATTAGTTTTCAAGAATGATTTTATATTTAATTTAATTTTAATTTTGTCAAGTATGAGTATGATGTGTTGGGGGGAGAGGAGTCATATGTATATGAGTGCAATGCCTTCAGAGCCCAGAAGAGGGCGCTGGATCCCCTGGAACTGGAATTACAGACAGTTGTGAGCTGCCCGGCGTGGGTGCTGGGAACTGAACTTGTGTCCTCTGCAAGAGCAGTATAGACTCTTAGCCACTGAACTGTCTCTCTAGCACTAAGTAGAACTTTCAAATTATCAATCTGTTTTATGCTAATGGGCACAGCAATTGCCCCATAGGTGGGTGTAACTTTAATTTTTTCAAATCCAATTTAAATGATGGTTCTTAAACACTTTCACCTTCCTTGTAGCCCACCACCCACCAGAGGTAGTGGAAAAGAAAGGATATGTGGGAAGTGGACCTGTTTAGAAAGGTTCTTTGGAGCAACTCCCGTTTGTGTTGTCAGGAAATCGGCAGTTCAATTCACAGGTTAGCAGGCAGTGGTAGCTCAATCCACTCACAAACACCTCACAGATAAACCAGCAGTCCAGTTCGGTAAAATCGGGTTAGCAACAGCAGTGACACGACCTAGCAGAAACAGCCAGGCCTCAACCTTGGCTCAAGTCAGCGGGGGAGGCCCAGAGGAACACCAGAAGTTCTCCCAGAGAAGCAAAGATCAGCAAAGACATGAGACCCACGAGCGTTGCACAGCTAGCTGTACCAGCAAGCCAGGCTCTGTCTTCGTCACACCATGGAGTTCTAGTTATACCCTCCAAACATCACATGTCCTCCATGTGTCTTGCCTCAGCCACGTGCCTCCAATCAGCCTGAGTCCTCAGAGTCCCAGCAAATGTAGCTCAATCACACCGTGTAAGGTGGACCAAAACATGTATGTTGTTAGCAAAGAATCCTTCATCACGTGTCCCTTCATGTGCTTGCTTTAGCAGAACATCCTCTCTCCTGTGTCCGCTTCAGTGAAACGTTCCTTCACGAGTCTGCCTGAGCCTTTCTCCTGTGTCCACTTCAGGAAAATACTCCTTCGCGTGTTTGCCCCAGCAAAACAGCATCCAATACAACTGACTCTCCAAAGAACTCTTAGGTTTCCACTTCAGGTGGGGGTTTCCAGAGGCAGATGAGATGGAAGACAGGAACAACCTCCCTGTCTAGGCATCTTGACCTTGTAGCTTCCTCACACCATCTTACCTTTACCCACAAGCCTCTTCTTCCTTACCATCTATGGGTCCTCGCCTCTTACGTGCAGGCTCAGCTCTCCCTAGGCATCTTCTGGTTTCTCAAGCTGAAGAGCCCCTTTCCCTAGCAGCTCCTTATAAACCAGTTATGAACAAGAATGGCTTGAGAATGAGGGTGCCCTCATCCACATCTGTAAACTCAGCAACTGGGAGGCAGAAAGAATGATCGCTGCTAAGTCAAGGCCGGTGTGCCTATCCAGTGGTTCCAGACCAGCTTTAGCTCCAGGGAGTCTCTATCTTAAAATATTAAGACATTAAAAAAAATTGAGAGGCTGGACAGATGGCTCAGTGATTAAGAGCACTGACTGCTCTTCCAGAGGTCCTGAGTTCAATTCCCAGCAACCACATGATAGCTCACAACCATCTGTCATGGGATCTGATACTTTCTCTTCTGGTGTGTCCCAAGAGAGTGACAGTATACTCACATACATAAAATATAATAAATAAATCTTTTTAAAAAGACCTGAGATGTAGTTTTCCTTATAGACCTTTGCATTGGCTTTCAAATTTAAAAATATATTACTGGATTGTCTTTCTGAGTAGACTCTGGAAGTTCCATACACATTGTGCTAAATCACCCCGTTCTCTGCCTATCTCTTGAGTCACCTCCCCATGTCCACAGACACACCTCCTCCTGATCCGACTGATTATGGTCTGGCAGCTGAAACCCAGCAGCTGGCAGAGACATGGGTGTCTGATGCATTTCACATGTGGGTTTTCCGAGGGTTTGCATCTTCATACGGGAATGTGTGAATGGGAAGCATGGGGTATGATTTTGGCCCATGGGGGCTTTTGCACGCTCACACCCCACCCCTGATGCTTATGGGAGGAGCAGGGGTTCAGAGCCTGTGGACGTAGAAGTCCTAAACCTTTCCCACCATGAACAGAGAAGAGGGCAGAGCCTCCTGGCTTCACCTTGGCCTCTGCTGCCTCTGGTGCTGCAGATGTGGCCACCAGAAGCTGACTTTGTGAAGAATGAAGAGAATCTACTCCTCGAGGGTCTATAGGATGTAGACACACCTTCTCAATTAAGGCGAGGTATCGGAGAGGAAAGGAAGCCACCAGGAAGACAATGGCGGAGGTGTATATGAACCAGGGAGCCTTGGAAAGCCATGAGCGCCTGTGTCTTCCACTTTTCCTGCTATGCCTCTGTCTCTGTCTTCTCTCATCCTTCCTTTAATGAGTCTCTGAAAAGGTCAGCTCTTCTCATTCACTAATTTACACATGATCTGTTAGGTATCTGGGCTCTAAGCCCTCCAACCCTGATGTCCCGGTCAGCTTTAACTGTCAACTCCACATAGCCCAGCGCAGTGGCTCTCAACTTTCCTAACACTGTTACCCTTTAATATGATTCCTCATGTTGTGGTGACCCCCAACCATAAAATTATTTTCATTGCCACTTCATGACTGTCATTTTGCTACTGTTATGAAACATGACACAAATGTCTGATATTTCCCATGGTCTTAAGTGACCCCTGAGAAAGGGCGGGTCAACCCCCAAAGGGATTGTGACCCACAGGTTGAGAACTGCTGGCCTAAAGTCATCTAAGAGTCTCAACTGAGGGATGGTCCAGATCAGACAGGCTTGTCTGGAGCATGGGGGTGGTTCTTAATGATCGATGCAGGGGGGCCTAACTAGGCAAATGGTACAGGAAGCAAGCCAAGAAGAACTGTGAGGGAACCAGGAAGCTACAACTCTTCATGGTTTTGGCTTCAAGTTCTTGTTTGAGCTCCTGCCCTGCCTTTCTTCCATGCTGGACGGTAACCTTTCAGCTGAAACAAACCCTTTCTCCCTTAAGTTGCTTTTGGCAGAGTGGCTTCTTGTTGTTGTTGCTATTAGTTTGCTTTTGCTTTTGTTTTTGTTTTTTGAGACAGGGTTTCTCTGCGTGGCCCTGGCTGTCCTGGAACTCACTCTGTAGACCAGGCTGGCCTCAAACTCAGAGACCAGCCTGCCTCTGCTCAGAGTGTTTTTTGTTTTTGTTTTTTTTTTAAATCACAGCATCAGAAAGGAGACTCAGGTAGAAAACCTGCCTAAGGGAGCCTGGGAAGGTCCAGTCATCAACACATCATCAGCTAGGACTCAGGCCTCACACCATGTTGCACACTAGGGTAGGAGTTCACTGTACAACACACCGGGGGAGGGCAGCCATGTAAAACAGTGTCCCTGCCTTAGGCGAGGATTATAAATATCCTTCTGCTGCCTGAGGAGCCACAGAAGCAATATTCAATGCACAGGCTACATTTGCAACTTCATAGCCATCAGCTTGAGAGATCTGGGCAGTCATGGGTTGTGACAGAAGTGGAAAAAAATAAACCCAATGGACTGCACCATAATTGGTTATGGAGATGGTCGTCCACACAGACCCATCAGTCTTGTAATGATGGTGGAGATCACCATCCACAGAGTCCTGTTTTTTCTCTCCTTGGTGCATCTTGTCCTCTGGGAGACACTGCCTAGCCAATGACTATATTACCTGGCAATGCTTGCCGTGGGGGCTGGGGGCTGCCATTAAGCAAGCATAGTAGACCATTGTTGGCCCATCCCAGCTCTAGGCAGGCTCCTTCCTTTCCTGCCAAATTGTCTATTTGATTTAGGGCAGCGCTAGCCCCTGGGAAGAGTACACGTCACAGTGTTCCTGGTTAGGTATGATGAATGCTCACTTAATGTTCACATCCCAGACTAAAGGAGGCACATAGTGGGTGTCCTGAACGTGATCCCCAGTCACTTGACAGTCCAGACTGCCTGCACATGGAATGTTCTGCCTCTAGAGCAGTGTCCCTGCATCCAGATATTGATCAGGGAAGAGTGAGTGAGGAGGGGTGACACAGGCTCGTCTGCAAGGGACACTGGGCAGTTCTGCTTGATTAATAATAGACACTCCTACTCCCAGTTCACGCATTGCTAAGAAATAATAGTCCATGTCTGGGCAGTGTCACCCAGAGACAAGATGCACCAAGGGAAGGGAGGGACATGACCTTGTGGACGGCCATCTCCACCATCATTCTGTAGACTGGGGGAACTTTGTGGGCCACCATGGCTCTCATCCTTGTGAGACTGAAGGACCGCAGCACTAATCCCACATGCACAGCTGTTGCTTAGAAGTATAGAGATTTTCAGGAAGGTCCTGATGGGCAGATGCACAGGAGCGAGTCATATAGCTCTGTCAGGCATGTCTCACTTCCTTCATGAACATCCATCAGATACCAGCGACAGCCATGTTGGGATGGCCAGGCAAGAAAACGAACTCCTGTCCAAGCTGCTGTTATTTGGGTCTGCTGATTCTTGCCACCCGAAGCATTTGCTCCCGAGAGACAAAAGAGAGTCATGGTTGTCTTTCTTCTCTCCCTCCGTGCCTTCAACATATTTTGCTCTTTGAATAAAATGTTCCCACTGGTCCCTACCTGGGGCCTTATCTCCGGTCCGTCTTCACGTAGCCCCAGATATCACCCATCATCCTTATTCTTTTAGATTCTCACTTGCAGCGAAAGGAGCTGTTGACAACCTGGTCTAAAGCAACCAACCTCACAGCCCTGTTCTTGGGTTCCTTACTGGCACCTGAAACGATTTTTTCCCCTTTCATTTTGCTCAAGTGTGCGCGCGCCGGCATATATGTGTCTGTGTCTGCATGAGTTCGGGTTCAGGTGCATGTTCACGCATGCTGTCTTTCTGTCTTTCTGTCCATCCTATATAGAGTTTTGAGGCCACTCAAAGGTCTTTAAAAATGTCTTTATCTGGGTGTATGTGTGCACATATCAGTGGCCACAGATCTCATTTTGGATTTGTTCACTTTTCTCTCCCCAGCCCAGAATCTCATGTTCCCTGACTGGCTGGCCTCTTGGGTCCCCCAACTGAGGGAAATCAGAACACGAGAAAAAGATTTTAGAATTCCAATAGCCTCTTTCTCTCTTTCTCTCTCTCTTTCTCTCTCTCTTTCCAATTAACAGCTGCCGGGAGCAAACTTTCTGAGGTGAAATACATCCAGAGAAGATAAACGGCTTTTTAATTTGGGTCACTCACAAGGTCAGCGGTAGAACTGTGTTATTGTTATTTTTTTTTTTTTCCAAACATGCCTTCATTAACTTTCTTTGAAGAACCGGTATAAAGGAGTCCTGAGCTTTTTGATGAACACATTTCCTCTCCTTAGCTACCAGTTTCAAATGAAGCCATTGCCGCAGGCCTGAGCAAAGGGGGGTGGGGCGCCCCTGTCTGCGGCAGTCTCGAGCCTCTGGCTGGGTCTCTGTCAAGCTTTTTGCCAGACAGACACAGAGAGGGGTTGACTTTCCTGATGCAGCCTGGGCCGAGTGGGCAGGCCAGCTAGTCCAGAGATCCATTTTAGCAGAGGAGACTCACCTTTACATATCTATCCTCCCATTGCCTTCTCTGGTTGTGAATGGCTCCATCGCTGTTCAGAGAGGTTTAACCAGGATTGAGGCAGCTTGGATTCCCGGGGGAGAGGAAGGGGGAGGGGGAGGAGGAGGAGATGCTCCTGCCAGATAAGGTGATCTACTGTGATTGGTTCAGAAATAGTTACCTGATATCACATGGGCCACCAGGCACCTGCCCATGACTTTGAATTGACAAGTGACTTTTCTGGACTTGTTGGTTGGTGGAAAAACTGCATGAGAAAAGAGTTGTCAAATAGAACAGGCTTGGCTTGGTGGCACATGCCTTTAATCTCAGTACTCTGGAGGTGAATCTCTATGAATTCAAGTCCATTTTGGCCTATAGAGCAAGTTCCAGGCCAACCAGGGATACACAATGACACACACACACACACACACACACACACACACACACACACACACACACAGTGAGAGAGAGAGAGAAAGAGAGAGAGAGAGAGAGAGAGAGAGAGAGGGAGAGAGAGGGAGGGAGAGAGAGGGAGAGACAGAGACAGAGACAGAGACAGAGAGCCAGAGATGAATAGAACTCAGCGATGCCATCTACTTCACACTAATCCAGCATGCCTGAGCTCCTATGCGCTTTAACTTTACAGTTGGAGAAGCCAGTTTTTCTTTCCGCTTCCATTATCTGATTTAAGTTTCTCCACCCATCAGGGAAATAGCCCTAGCTCCCATACCCCCAAGCAAGACAGTTCTGAATTCAATGTTGAATCAGGACTCGGTCACCTCTAAAGTTCTGAAGTTCCAACAGGATCTGGCCGCCATCTGGGACTGCACATGCTCCTTTCTTGGGAGTCCTTGGTCTTATTTTTAGCACTCGCTAGCGACATTCAGACGGGCTGATAACGCTTCCTGTTCATGTTAAGAGAGACTTCACCACCACCTAACAACCTGGATTTCCTATTGTTTCTATTTCAGCCAATGACATCACTGCCATCCATGCCGGGAACACTAATGTCCTCCTTTGTGCGGTCACCCAAGCTAGACCAGTGGTTCTCAACCTGTGGGTCGTGACCCCCTGGGGGGAGGTGTTACATACCAGATATCCTGCACATCAGGATTTATATTATGATTACATTTCTATTATGATTCTTAACAGTAGCAAAATAATAAAGTAGCAACACATGATTTTATGCTGGGCGGGGGGTGGGGTGGGGGGTGGGTGGGGGTCACCAAAACCTGCTCTACAGACTAACAGTCACAAAAATATCTAATGGCCCACAGCCAAGGACAGAGTCTTTATCCAGAATCCCCCAACTGCAAATGAAGAGACCTAATTCAGGCCTGTGGACCACAAATAGTCTGAAATTATCTCTCCTTGGCGCCGATGAATCAAGAACCCACTGCAGCTGGATACGTGGGGTGTGCCTATTTTTCCCAGCCTGCCTTGCAGGTGGCTGACTACAAGTCATCACCCATTTGCGGCTGGCGACACGGCTGCCTCTGAGTCGCCCGTGCTCCTGGAAGTAATTGCAACATGCCCATCAGTTCAGCAAGTTGGACTTGGATGAGCTGTTTCTTTGGTTGGGCATGAGGGCCCCATCGCCAGTGAAGAGACATGAGTTTACATTTCCTTGAAAAAGGGGGAAATTGTCATGAAATCCCCCCATGCTGTCAAAAGCCAACACAATTCTACATACTTTACCCCCGGATCTTATATGAGAAAGCCAGAAAGTGGAGGCTGCAGATCTGCCTTGCGTTTCACTTGCTGTCATTTTTGCTGTTACGACAGTACTTACAATACACACTCATAAGGATGCTCATGATAGATCTAATACATGGCAATTACATGTGCTAACACACATGTCCAGCTACAAATGCTGTTACCGTGATAAACACTGTGACCAAAAGCAACATGGGGAGGAAGGAGTTTATCTAGCTTACATCACTGCTCATTACAGAAGAAATCTGAGCAGGAAATCAAGGCAGAAACCTGGAGGCAGGAGCTGATGGAAGGATGCTGCTTACTGGCTTGCTCCTCATGGCTTGTTCAGAGTGCTTTCTAATATCACCCAGAACCACCAGCCCAGGAGTGGCTCCACCACAGTGTACTGAATCACCCATCAATCATCAGTCAAAAGAAAAAAAAATGCCACCGTAGACAAATCCAGAGGCCAATGTGATGGTGGTACCTCAAGTCTAAACCCTAGTTCTCTACTAACCAGCCACATGAGCTTTAATTACTTGCCAAGCACCAGTTTCATCCTTAGTACATTTCACACACATTTCACACGTGCCACTAGAAACCCTGAGACCCCAGAAGACTCTTTTTAACATTGCTGTGAAGAGGTTTAAGCACCTGAGCCTTGCTGGTGAGCACTGTGGAACGTTATCACCAAAACAGCTTGGTGTTATCTTTAAAGCCTAAAGCACTCCCTTGTCACGTGACAGGCATTCGATTTCAATGAACACAGAGCCATGCTTACAGGTATTCACCGTAGCCGCCAGGCTCTATAGCATAAGCCAGAGGTCTCCAAAAGAGTGGCTAACAAATGGGGGTCCATTCCACCACAGGAAAGTGCTGAGCAGAGGAAAGGCTCACGATGTCGGGACTGCTGAATGACTGTCTTCCCAAGACACACAGCTAAGGAACTGATTATAGAGACCCTCACAGGGGAGCCCATTTGCATGAAGTTAAGGAGTGGGAAGAAGACCTATCCTAAATCAGATAGGGGACTAATATCCAATATATATAAAGAACTCAAGAAGGTGGACTCCAGAAAATCAAATAACCCCATTAAAAATGGGGCTCAGAACTGAACAAAGAATTCTCACCTGAGGAATACTGAATGGCAAAGAAGCACCTGAAAAAATGTTCAACATCCTTAATCATCAGGGAAATGCAAATCAAAACAACCCTGAGATTCCACCTCACACTAGTCAGAATGGCTAAGATCAAAAATTCAGGTGACAGCAGATGCTGGCGAGGATGTGGAGAAAGAGGCACACTCCTCCATTGCTGGTGGGATTGCAAGCTTGTACAACCACTCTGGAAATCAGTCTGGCGGTGCCTCAGAAAATTGGACATAGTACTACCAGAGGATCCCGCAATACCTCTCCTGGGCATATATCCAGAAGATGTTCTAACCGGTAAGAAGGACACATGCTCCACTATGTTCATAGCAGCCTTATTTATAATAGCCAGAAGCTGGAAAGAACCCAGATGCCCCTCAACAGAGGAATGGATACAGAAAATGTGGTACATTTACACAATGGAGTACTACTCAGCTATTAAAAAGAATGAATTTATGAAATTCCTAGGCAAATGGTTGGACCTGGAGGGCATCATCCTGAGTGAGGTAACACAATCACAAAGGAACTCACACAATATGTACTCACTGATAAGTGGATATTAGACCAAAACTTAGGATACCCAAGATATAAGATACAATTTGCTAAATGCATGAAACTTAAGAAGAATGAAGACCAAAGTGTGGACACTGTGCCCCTTCTTAGAATTAGGAACAAAACACCCATGGAAGGAGTTACAGAGACAAAGTTTGGAGCTGAGACAAAAGGATGGACCATGTAGAGACTGCCATATCCAGGGATCCATCCCATAATCAGCTTCCAAACGCTGACACCATTGCATACACTAGCAAGATTTTATCGAAAGGACCCAGATGTAGCTGTCTCTTGTGAGACTATGCCAGGGCCTAGCAAACACAGAAGTAGATGCTCACAGTCAGCTATTGGATGGATCACAGGGCTCCCAATGGAGGAGCTAGAGAAAGTATCCAAGGAGCTAAAGGAATCTGCAACCCTATAGGTGGAACAACAATATGAACTAACCAGTACCCCGGAGCTCTTGACTCTAGCTGCATATGTATCAAAAGATGGCCTAGTCGGCCATCACTGGAAAGAGAGGCCCATTGGACTTGCAAACTTTATATGCCCCAGTACAGGGGAACGCCAGGGCCAAAAAAATGGGAATGGGTGGGTAGGGAAGTGGGGGGGGAGGTATGGGGGACTTTTGGGATAGCATTGGAAATGTAATTGAGGAAAATACGTAATAAAAATATTAAAAATTAAAAAAAAGAGTGGGAAGAAGAGAACAGAGGGGACAGGTGCTGCAATATTGGTGGCCTTTGTCTGGAGCAGACAAGGTTACCTGGGATACACAGGCATGAGAGAACTGTCTGGGGTGAAGGAATTGTATCCACAGGAGTGAGTGGAATGGATGTCAACATATATCAAAAAGTATCCAGGCTTGTACATCTTAATTTAAGTGATGTTAATTTTAAAAAGGAAGGCAGGAGGGGCTGGAGAGATGGCTCAGGGGTTAAGAGCACTGGCTGCTCTTCCAGAGTGAGTTCAATTCCCAGAAACTCCATGGTGGCTCACAACCATCTGTCATGGGGTCCGATGCTTTCTTCTGGTGTGTCAGCAACACTGTGCTCATATATGTAAATAAGTAAATCTTTTTTAAAAAATGAAAGAAGGAAGAAAATGAAGGAAGGAAGGAGGAAAGGAAGGAAGGAAGGAAGGAAGGAAGGGAGGGAGGGAGGGAGGGAGGGAGGGAGGGAGGGAGGGAGGGAGGAAGGGAGGAAGGGGGAAGGGGGGAGGAAGGGAGGAAGGGAAGGAGGAAGGAAGGAAGAAAGGAAGAAAGGGAGGGTGGGAGGGAGGAAATAGAGTCTGGAGAGATGGCTCAGTTATTAAAAGCACCGAATGCTCTTCTAGAGGACCTGGGTTCAATTCCCAGCACCCAAATGGTAATTCTAGTTCCAGTTGATCCAATGCCTTGTTCTGGCCTCCTTGGGTCTACCAGGCACAAATGTAGTATGCAGATAAACATGTGGCCAACAACAGTCATGCACTTAAATTAAAAAATATATATAATAAAAAAGAAAATGGAGATGAAGGTTAAATAAGGAAAGAGAAGAGAAGAACAAAGGAAATTAAGTGCTGGAAAAGCCATTGGATGTGTGGGTATCAACCTGGGGTTTAGCATCTCTGCCTCTGCCTTCTGCCTGGCTCCAGTGCTCTCTGAAACAGAGTGCTGGTCCTGAGAGTGGACTTGGTAAACCTTCTGTCTACGTCCTTCTCATCCACAGTAGACACCATACTTGACTCCTGACTCCCCCCCCCCCCACTCAGGCACAGCCCAGAATTCTCAACGGCCTTGCCAACATGCCCTGCAAACTGATCAGAGCCAAGACATCCCTGGCCTGGAGTAGAAGCCAAAGCCCTTCACAGTCAAGAGCAATACCCCAATCATGCCAGTTTAGCCAACACTCAGGACAAACCCATCACAGATATTCACGGATTGAGCTGTGGTAAACCCCATCCTGTAGCTGCTGGCCCAGAGTATGAGTTAAATGGCTGGTCAGACCCCAGTTCCTGCAACCATCACCCAAGTGCTGGCCTCTACTGCTCCATCCCTGTCTCTACCTGTTTCCTCTGGGCTTATGGCTTTTATCACCCAGCTCTGAGTGTGCACAATCTACCACTTATTAACACCAGCTCAGGCGTCCTGTGGACTTGTTCCCCCTCGGAACAAGAACATCTATGCCTGTTCTGCTATGAACATGAACCATGCTTAGGGGCAGGGCATCAATCACACACCTCAACTCCATGGGGGAGAGAGTTCATCTCTTTCACTAAGAATAAGTCAGGGACTGTCTTTCCTGCTTACAGGTCCCCTTGCTACTATGGAGGACCAGAGTGAAACCTTGGTGAACATGGTATCTGGACTCCCAGCCTGATCCCAGAAGCCATGGAGGTGCCCATATCCACCTCATACCTTCTTGCTTCTGTGGTTTCTTAAACGAATCATCACCATTGAGTATTTACATCCAGCTCTTAAGTGAAACTCAATTCAGGTGGCAGCCTGAGTCACTGCAGACCCACCTAATTGGACGTGACAGCCATGATTTATTTACTGTGGCCGTCTGGGCTTGGAGCCTTAATCGCATCTAACACTCATCTTATCGCAAGCCTGCTCAGAGGACCAGAAATTCAGATTTTTTTTTCTAACAGCCCAAATCCCCAGTAACAAGAGGAGGGAGTGGAAAAAAACATAAAGGGATTAAATTTGCTTCCGTAACATAGCCCAGGTGTTTGATTTTTATTGGTTATGGTTAATTTAGATATTTAAAGATACAAGGAGGGAAGCGGTCAGTTTTGAATATCCTGGAGGTAAGCAAGGGGATACTACCTCTTATTTGGCATTTAGTTACTTTAAAAACGGGACGGGGGCTCGGTGAGTAAGAGCGCTCGCATCTCAAGTATGAGGATCTGAGTTCAAGTCCCCAGCACCCACGTAAAATGCTGGACCTGGCTGTGCACACACCTGCCACACCAGTGACATAGGAGGTAGAGAGAGGAAGAGCTCTGGGGCTTGCTGACTGCCAGTCACGGTCAGTGAGAGAGCCTGTCTTAAGAAAATAAGGAGGAAGATGATAGAGCAGGGCATCACCTGGGATGATTGTTCTCACTGGGACCTGGGGCTTCAAGATTTGGCTAAGCTGGATGGTCAATGAGCCCCAGGCATCTGTCTGTTTCCACTTCCCCAGGACTAGGGTTATGAGAACGCATCAACACACCACATTAAAAAAAAAGTATTCATTTATTTTCACTTGGGTGTATGTGCATATATCTATGAGTTCATGCGCACTGCTTTTGTGAAGTACCCGTGGAGGCCACAAGAGGGCACCAGATGTCATGGAACTGGAGTTACAGATGGTTGCGCACTACCTTGTGGGTGCAGGGAACCAAACCTGGGTACCCTTTGAGAGCAGGCAGTGCCAAGAAGTAGGGTCCCCTTGCTTACATCCAGAATATTCAAAACTGATTTTTACCCCCCTCGTATCCTTAAATGTCCAAATGTCTTAACTGCTGAGCCATTTCACAAACATACCCACCTTTTCATGTGGACTTTTGGAAACTAACTTGTATATGGGGAACATTTCCCCAATCTACCCACCTGAGTCCCTAAATATGCTATTATCCCCCACTTGTCTTTTATTATCTTTTAATCATTCAATTTTCAGGTTAGCATACAAAATAGTGGATTTTACCATGCATCTTCATGCATGAGTTAGTCTACTTCAGCACCTGCCTCTTTAGTAGGGGCAAGTCACCAAGTACCAAGTACCCAGTGAGTGACACACCAGGCTGATCCTGCAGTTCTGCTTGCCTTCCAACTGATAAACATCCCATCTTTCCAAGCCTGCATTTATTTATAACACATTTATTGGACTCAGATCTACTTTAGACCAGACACTGAATGCTACAGATGTCAAGAGGCAATGAAGTTCCTATTGTCATTTGGTTCCACGTTTAAAATAGAAAAACAGGTTTTCTTTTAATTACCTTGACCTACACTCCTCCCGGCCATCAAGAAACATATGTTTCCTGGAAATATCATATAACCATTGAATGCTTAGGAAACCATCATTGCACGCATTCATAATGTGTTCCAGCCCAGGATGCTGGGCTTCTGATAGAGTACACAGTAAACACTCAGAAAGACCAAAGGCATTTTAGAGCATCAAAGCAAAGTAGAAGAGAGTTGTGACAAGAGGAACTAAATAGAAATGGAGTCAGAGAAGAGGAAGAAAAGAATCCAAAGGCTTGCAAGGTGATATAAACCTTGCCTCTGGTATTTTTAAAGACAAAACTTGTGCCACCAAAGGCAGAAGATTAACAGAAGTCTGAGGCCAAATGTTGGAAATCTGAGCAAAGCCCCAGCCCTGAGCCACGGGCTACTTCTTTTCAGGCTAGTTTCTCTCCCCTCTCTAATGTCAGAGTTCTCTGTCAAAGTATATTTGTTGAACTGACAGTAGTGTGTCCAACCTAGTTGTTCTAATGAATAAAGGGCTGCGGACATTGTTCGGTTAGTAAAGTCATTGTCATGAATGCATGATGACCTGATATGGATCCTCAGAAACCATATTTAAAAACAAACAAACAAACAAACAAACAAACAAACAAAAAACCAAACCAAAAGCCTGTGTTTGTAATCTCAGCTCTGAGGAGCAAGACACAGAGGGATCCTTGGACATTTCTACCAGGCAGTCTGTATGAATTGGTGAGCTCCAGGCCAATGAGAGATTCTGACACACACACACACACACACACACACACACACACACACACACACACACACACACAGAGAGAGAGAGAGAGAGAGAGAGAGAGAGAGAGAGAGAATGAATTTTTCCTTTAGCCTCAAGTTCTCCGATGTCCCTTCTTTGAGCATTGTCGTCTATGACTATATATGGCTTATTCCACCTAGTACAGAATGTTAACAAGTAAGTCTGTGTATCCCAGTACTGAGTCTGAAGACAGCCTATTGTAAGGCTTTGGGGAAAGGCAGGAGCTATGTTAAGGATACTCCCAGAGGCTGCCTTATTAGCTTGAACACAGTCACTGGGGTGAAGCTGAGGTTTCAGCCCAGTTGGCGTCAACTCCAGCCACACCGGTGCACCAGCATGGAGAACCTGCCTATGAAGACTCTCTGACAACATCAGCCCCCTACCAACATCTCTACATGCTAACGTAAGACCCGGAGTGAAAACTGCTCAACCATGCCTTGCCCATGATCAATAGCAAGACAAGAGGAAGTGATAAGCCTACATTATAGGGTAATTTCCATGCAGCAGTAGCAAAGAGAATCCCAACTCTATTAGCTCCCAGAGCTGGTGCGGGACTGATGTTCTGTGAGGCATGTGAACGGGGAAGAAGGAATCAGCTCACTGGGCTGCACTTAAAACAGAGGGGCAGATGCCAGGCAGGCAGCTCTAGACTTTTCCAGAGCATTGAAGCATTCTATTACCCTGAGAAATAGTACGTGCAAAGCGTTAAGTGTAATGGGTGTCATAAAGTAAGGATGTGACAACTGGCAGTTATTTCTATTATCATTTCATGTGCAAATTAAGTTTCATATATACCATGCCAAGCAGGTCACAAGTAAAAGCTGGTTATCTTTGCCTCTCTCCTTGGTGATCTAGATGAGAAGAAAAATATGCAGAGGCAAAGATAAATGTTCATGGAAGTAAACGAGCTCATGGGGACCAAGGGGATGACGTGGTTGATGGAGTGCCTGCTGTACAAGCCTGAGGGTCTGTGTTCCACCCCCAGCACCCACTGTAGATCAAGAATGGTGGCACACACCTTTAATCCCAGCACTCAGAAGGTAGAGGCAGGTGACTCTCTGTCAGTTTGAGGTCAACCTGGTCTATATAGTGAGTTCCAAACCAGCCATAGCTACCTAATGAGACCTTCATATATCAAAACACAACAGAAAACAATCCCATCAGGCCTAGAGGCGTGCATTCATAATCCCAGCAGGAGATCTGGAAGCAAGGGCGAACCCTGGGGCAGCTGCTCAACCAGGCTAGCGAAAATGGTGAGATCTGGATTCAGGGAGAGTCTCTTAGAAAGTAAGCTGGACAGTGTGTGATATAGGAAATCATGTGATATTGACATTTAGCCTCTACATGCATGCATACACACATGCACATGCATACACATAAACATATATACACACATCACATAAAAACAATTGAACAGTTGTCCCATAGTTGGGTCTTTGACTTTCAGAATTATTCTTTTGTTTCTCCCCTTTTCTGACGCTGCTTCTAAGATGTCTTCTACGTCAAGGTGGTCTCTCTCAGTCATTAATGTTATTAAACTCAGATCTTGAAGGTCTGAGCCTCGCTTGGCTTTCTACAGATGTCCAAAGAATTCCTTGTCTTCTTCATGCAACCCAAGAACTGCTTATCCTTGAGGCACCCCATCATCATCATCATCATTTTCTCTCTCTCTTACACACACACACACACACACACACACACACACACACACACACACACACACTCGCACATCACCAGCATCTCTCATCATTTCTCCATTTACCTCCCACCCTAACTAGCTCTAGTTTGCTAGAAGCAGGTTCAGAAAGGGGAGAGAAACAAAAGAATAAATCTGTCTGAAAGTCAAAGACCCAAATATGGGATGAGAAAACTTACTCAATACTATACATGGCAGCAGAGATAGGAATGGCAGCTTACCTGTATCTGCTTAACCAGGGAATCAAAGGCAGACAAAGCTATGGCTCATTAAAGCCATTGAATTATGGGTAGTATGCCATGCAGATATGAAAACAAGATTGTCTTAGTCAGGGTTTCCATTGCTATGAAGAGACATGATGACCAAGGCAACTCTTATTGAAGGACAACATTTGATTGGGGCTGGTTTAAAGTTTCAGAGGTTTAGTCCATTATCATCATGGCAGTGTCTAGACAAACAGGATGCTGGAGAAGAAGCCAAGAGTTCTGCATCTTGATCTGAAGGCAGCCAGAAGACTGGCTCTTCTGCACTGGGCCAAGCTTGAACATAGGACCTCAAAGCCTACCCCAAAATGACTCACTTCCTCCCACAAGGCCACATCTCCTAATAATGTCACTTCCCATGGGCCAGGTGTATTTAAACCACCATGAAGATGGACACCCTACCTCTATAGAGACCCCCCAGTCCCACTGCAATGATTATTGACAAGGTCTCATCTTCTGGTTCCTTTTTATCAGTCCTTTCTGTAGTGAGAGAACACTTGAGTGTGGCAATTGTCTGGTGGGTGGGTATGTGTGTGTGTGTGTGTGGGAAGGCATAGTCTATTTGGATGGGAAACAGTATTGTAGAGGAGTGGGGATTACTGACAACTGTGTGGGGCAGGAAACACAGAGATGAATGCTAGTGCTTGGATGGCTTTCTCCCTTTCTTCTTTATTCCTCCATCTAAGATCCTAGTTCATAGAATAATGCTTCTAGCATTAAGGCTGCATTGTTCCTACTTGATTAACCCTCTCTGGAAACACTCTTATAGACACACCAGGAGATGTGCCTCAATCTCCTGATTATAAATCTAAAGTTGATACTGAAGAGTAGATGTCCTACCATGTAGGTGCTGGGAACCAAACGGCAATCCTCTGCAAGAGCAGCAAAGATTCTTAACTGCTGAGACATCTCTGCATCCCACCCTGTGTACATATTATCACTTAAAGATGATGACCCTTGGATCACCAGGGAAAATCACATGGAAATCACGCTCTGGAAACTGCCTGATGCACAACACAGGAAAACCACTCACTTTTTCACTTTGTGTCTGTGGTGGTTTGAATATGCTTGGCCCAGGGAGTGTCACTATTAGGAGGTGTGGCCTTCTTGGAGTGGGTGTGGCCTTGTAGGAGGAAGTATGTCACTGTGGGGCGGTCTTTTTTTCCTCTTAATTAGATTTATATATTTTTAAAAATTTTTTATTTTATTTTAATTAGGTATTTTCTTCATTTACATTTTCAATGCTATCTCAAAAGTCCCACATACCCTCCCCACCACTTCCCTAACCACCCACTCCCACTTCTTGGTCCCAGCATTCCCCTGTACTGGGGCATATAAAGTTTGCAAGACTAATGGGCCTCTCTTTCCACTGATGGCCGACTAGGCCATCTTCTGATACATATGTAGCTAGAGACACGAGCTCCGGGGAGTACTGGTTAGTTCATATTGTTGTTCCACCTATAGGGTTGCAGACCCCTTTAACTCCTTGGGTACTTTCTCTAGCTCCTCCATTGGGGGCCCTGTGATCCATCCAATAGCTGACTGTGAGCATCCACTTCTGTGTTTGCTAGGCCCCGGCATAGCCTCACAAGAGACAACTATATCAGGGTCCTTTCAGCAAAATCTTGCTAGTGTATGCAATGGTGTTAGCGTTTGGAGGCTGATTACGGGATGGATCCCCAGGTATGGCAGTCTCTAGATGGTCCATCCTTTCGTCTCAGCTCCAAACTTTGTCTCTAACTCCTTCCGTGAGTGTTTTGTTCCTAATTCTAAGAAGGGGCAAAGTGTCCACACTTTGTTCTTTGTTCTTCTTGAGTTTCATGTGTTTTGCAAATTGTATCTTATATCTTGGGTATTCTAAGTTTCTAGGCTAATAATCCACTTGTCAGTCCATCCATTTGCCTAGAAATTTCATAAATTCATTCTTTTTAATAGCTGAGTAGTACTCCATTGTGTAAATGTACCACATTTTCTGTATCCATTCCTCTGTTGAGGGGCATCTGGGTTCTTTCCAGCTTCTGGCTATTATAAATAAGACTGCTATGAACATAGTGGAGCATGTGTCCTTCTTACCAGTTGGAACATCTTCTGGATATATGCCCAAGAGAGGTATTGCGGGATCCTCCGGTAGTACTATGTCCAATTTCCTGAGGAACCGACAGACTGATTTCCAGAGTGGTTGTACAAGCTTGCAATTCCACCAACAATGGAGGAGTGTTCCTCTTTTTCCACATCCTCGCCAGCATCTACTGTCACCTGAATTTTTGATCTTAGCTATTCTTACTGGTGTGAGGTGGAATCTCAGGGTTGTTTTGATTTGCATTTCCCTGATGATTAAGGATGCTGAACATTTTTTCAGGTGCTTTTCAGCCATTCGGTATTCCTCACGTGAGAATTCTTTGTTTAGCTCTGAGCCCCATTTTTTAATGGGATTATTTGATTTTCTGGAGTTTACCTTCTTGAGTTCTTTATATATATTGGGTATTAGTCCCCTATCTGATTTAGGATAGGTAAAGATCCTTTCCCAATCTGTTGGTGGCCTTTTTGTCTTATTGACGTGTCTTTTGCCTTACAGAAACTTTGCAATTTTATGAGGTCCCATTTGTCAATTCTTTAAGACCCCCTCCTAGCTACGTGGAGCCAGTCTTCTCCTAGCTGCCTTCAGAACAAGAGGTAGAACTCTCAGTTCCTCCAGCGCAATGCCTGCCATGCTTCTCGCCATAATGATGGACTGAACCTCTGAACATTTAGTAAGCCCCGATTAAATGTTGTCCTTTATAGGAGTTGCCATGGTCATGGTGTCTCTTCACAACAATGAAACCCTGACTAAGACAGTGTCTTTCTTTGCTTCTTCAAGGCATTGCTAGATACAACACTTGCCAAATCATACTCGAAATTAGGGTTCGTTTGCACTCGTGCCATATTTTATCAATGTCTTAAGTCACCTTTTGATTGCTGTGCTAAGACATGGTGACCAAGAACTCATAGAAGAAACAATTTATTAAGGGGTGACAGTTTCAGAGAGAGTCCACAACCATCATGGTGGCAGGAAGACAGGCATGGCACTAGAGCAGTAACTGAGAGCTTACATCTGATCCATAGACAGACAGACAATCAGTAGAGAGCTAACTGGGAATGGCATGGACTTTTGAGAACAAGGCCACACCACCTAATCTTTCTCAAACAGCTCCACCAAGTTTAATTTAATAGGTTAATAATAATTTAAACCTATTATCCCATGAGGGCCATTCTCACTCAAACCACCATGACTACATTTATTTTTTAAAATTTTATGTGTGCATGCCAGGGTATGCACATGCCAAAGAATATACATAGAGGGCAGAGGACAACTTGGAAGAGTCAGTTACTATCTTCTGCCATTTATGACCCAGGAATTGAATCGAGGTCCACTAAGCTTGACAGCAAGATCCTTTGCCTGCTGAGCCAATCACAGGCTCCAGATTATTGTATTTTGAACTGATCTTATTTTTTTTCGGTCTGATGACTTTCCACCCATAGAGAAGGTACAAGCTCCACTCCACAAGGCACCTTCTTTTGTCTGTTTCATTCACTCACAAATCCTCAGCCCCTAGAGACTATGTTTAGGAGGTGTTTATTAATAAAGTTTTATTGGCAGAAGGAATGAATGAAATTTCTGACTTCTTGGAAGATGCTACCTCACCCCAAGTCATTAGTATCCTGGATCATCCACCTACCTCTGAGATTTTCTCTTCCCTGAATCACTATTGTCTGTGCACACGCAAAGTGAGATGCTTGATAGTTTATTCTGTGTCACGATACATTTTTGACCGTGTATTTATTTTCCACCAAGTGACAAGTTGTCTCCAGAAAAATAGGGAGCCTTGAATGGCTGGGATTCACAAGGGAGAATTGAATGTTTAATAATCACCGTTACAAAATGTGCAGTCCTCTCCGTTGCCGAGGTGGCAGGTGAAGAGGCACAGAAATTCAAACTGAAGATCGACTTTTCCAGAAACCAGGAACCCACATGTGTCACAAGATTTGAGGTAGATTTTTGACTTAAGTGACTATTTTCTTTTCTTATAGGGCAAAAACCAAACCAAACCAAACCAAACCAACAACAACCAGTATCTCTTCATTTATCATTTATTACTTCATCTTATCTTCCTGTGGTGGCCAAGGAAAGAAAATGACAAGTTTAATATAAAAGTATATAAAAATATAAATAATTATATATAAATATTTAAGTATAGATATAATATTTCTGCATTTTCCTTCAGGCAAATAATACTGTAGACGCCATTGTTACATTTTTTTTTCCCTAAACACGACCAACTTTGCAGACTCCTGGCACCATTCTTTCAAAATCCTAACTGCTGAGATACCTAAGCATCTGGTTCAGTTTTCCATAAAAAGCTTGTTTAACAGCACCATGAATCTTCATGCACCCAAACAAAAGCAAGGGAGAGAGAAAAAAAAAAGAACAAGAGAAAGAGAAAAGAAAAAAGAGAAGGCTCCCAGCTGCATTGAGGTTTGAAGGACAGAAATTTGTGTTTTTCTAGCATGTGTACTTGTTTTGAAAAGGAAAGGAAGGGAAAAATTAATTACAGCTCAAAATTCAATCGAGCCCCGTGTGTACAGTTCTTACACTTCAGTTATTTTCTCATTTCTCAGGGGCTGTCTTCCTTACTGTTGGACACAGGGTTCTCCACTGGGACCTGGAACTCTGGTTCACCTAGGCTGGGTGGACAGCAAGGCTTGGGATGTTCTTGTCCCTGATTCCCCCAGTGCTGGGATTCCAGGCAGAGGCTACCACACCACTTTTTTATGTGGGTTCTGAGGATAGACCTTGGATCTTAATGCTGCTAACGGAATCATTTTACAAACTGGGCCACCTCTTCAGCCTTCATTTCTCCTTCTGGACATCAAATTCACATACTTCCACTCCTGGCAGATAATTTCCATGGGTAAACATTTAGTCCTTTCCCTAGGAAGCCTCTGCCTTATTCACTTTCATCCCTTTGAAGCAACAGAGACTCATTACTGCTGCAGAGACAGTGGGATGGTCCGGGACATTGTCATTCTCCATGCTCATGGGTGATAGCGCAGGATGCATGCAGCAAGACCCTAAGAAGATTTTTTGTCTTCCAGCATATTACACACTGGAAGGCCATCATTCCTTGCTCCATAATAGAAATCTGATACTATCAGACAAAGAACGTCTTGGCCTTCATCCAAATGGAGAGGCCATCCCGAGCAGTTCACACAGACCCAAAGCAAATGAATAGAAGCTATCCCATCAGCTTGTTCCCAGTGGATTAAACACAATTAACTTAATGAGGCCCAGGACT
Source organism: Mus musculus (assembly GCF_000001635.26). Lineage (NCBI taxonomy): Eukaryota > Metazoa > Chordata > Mammalia > Rodentia > Muridae > Mus > Mus musculus. The sequence goes on along the minus strand of NC_000071.6, from coordinate 127,382,644 downwards.
TAAGCTCTCAACACTGAAGTGGGAAGTGTCAACTGACATGTCTATAGGGGGCAGGAGGTACCTTAGGTGAGGCGGTCCAGTGACCTGTGTTACATGTGGCATGGTACAGAGCCCAAAAAGCCACTCCTGGCTTCACACCCTTGCTGCAGAAAAATCGGCTTAACTTTCAGATCATCCGGCTTATAAGAGAAAACTAGACTCTTAAATAGAATGTCTTAGTTAATATAATACCGCATAGGCCAATGATACATTTTTATAAACCAAATACTCTGGGCAGGTACTTGTAAGCGTTTTCATGTTTGCTGGATAAGGAAGAAAGAGAATCTAATGGGTGTTTGGGTTAGCGTCTGTGACACGTGACAGAAATAGGTGTACTTTTCCTTTCCCAAGCAATGTGACTCTGAAGCTGTGTCCACTAAGAGGGGGGCCTTTTACCCCACCCACAGAACTTGGATGACTTTCTGTACTGACCACTACAGTCCTGGTCAAACTCTTGAATAGCTTCAAAGTGAGCCCAGGATAGCAACCTGGGCTATGGAGATATTTATGCCTATAGACTTGAGCTGAAAACTCATCAGCCCCAGCAGCAGTATGTCCAGCTGAGAGCCAACTGATCTCAGTAAGAGGAGCTAGCTTGGCCTGTGAGAAGAATTGCCCGGCTAAGTTTAGCACAGATGCTGACCCCATAACATTGCAATAAAAAGCAACCGTTCTTCCAAGCTACATATTAGGGTGGTTTGTTCTGCATAAAGTAGGTGAACCACTACTCGAATCCTAGCTATAATTACTACCACAAACTCAATATTTCTCCCCTGTAACATTAGTATAGGAAGATTTCCAAGGGATGGGACCATCCAGTGAAGTGTTAGTGTAGAGTAAGTCTTCAATAGATTATCACACCTTCAGTGTGTCTTTTAAAACAGTTCTTCAAGGACTGGGTGGATAACTTAGTTGATAAAGTCCTTGGCATTCAAACAGTACAGTTCTAGTATGATTCCAAGAATTCTAACACTAAGGAGACAGAGAGAGATTGATCTCTGTCCTACACACACCCCCCCCCACACACACACTCTCTCAGAGATACCTATAATAATAAGGCTTAATTTTGCCAACTCTAACATTTGGCAGGCTCCGTATCTCAGAAACTGGAAGGAAGCAAATTAGGCAAAGCCACCTACCGAGCGAATGTGTTGGCCCTGACTCTGACTTGGGGATTGTCAAGAACTTGGCGAGCTCATTTGGTCACTTGAAAGTGCCATTGTGTGGGCACTGATACCAGAGAAACTTTCAAATAATACAAACAAAGGCTGCCTCTTTCCCTGGCTGGAGGCTGGTTGCATTTATAATTCTTGGCATGCAGCTTTTAGGCACCAACAAAGCCATGATGCACAATCCCCTCTGCACTTAAGATTTTCTTCTTTATTGGTGCTACCAAATCCCATTGAGGGAATGAATTCCACCTTGATTAGTGTGTGACGTCTTGGCAAGAGAGATCTTTCCCTATTTATTTATTTATTTATTTATTTATTTATTTATTTATTGTTATTTGATAATTGTATCTATCATCTGTCTTATCTATCAATCATCTATCTATACTGAAATATGATCACATACATCTCCATTTTCCACTCCACCTTCATCTCCCACCATACTCCACCAACATCTCCTCCTTCCAACTTCATGGGTTTTTTTTTAACCTAAGTCCAATTAGTGCTGTGTATATATGCATGGGTATGGGGCCATCCACACCATTAAAAAAGAATGTCCCTCTCCTAGCAGCCATCAACTACCAATGGTTCCTCCTAAAAGGATAGGGGTTGGGGAGCTCCCCCCTCATCCATGCTGGGATCGTTGGCTGGCCTGAGGTGGTACAGGTCTTGAGCAGGTAACCATGGCAGCTGTGAGTTCATGAGTGCAGTAGCCATGACCATAAGACAGCTTTTCATAGCTCTCCTCCCATCCTCTAGCTCTTTCACATTATCTACCTCTTCTTCTGTGATGTTCCCTGAGCCTTGCCAAGGGCTGGAATATCGATGAAGCCATCTTATATAGGGCTAGGCACTCAAACGACAAGGGGGGAATCTCAAGGACTGTCCTAGGGTTACTCTTGCTGTGATGAAACAGTTTGACTGAAAGCAAGTTGAGGAGAGAGGGTTACTTAGCTTACACTTCCACAGCACAGTAGTCCGTTGTTGAAGGAAGCCAGGAGAGGATCTCAAACAGGGCATGAACCTGGAGGCAGGAGTTGGTGCAGAGGTCATAGAGGGGTGCTTCCTATTGGTTTGCTCCTCATGATTTTCTCAGCCTGCTTTCTTATAAAGCCCAGGACTACCAGTCTAGGGATGGCACCATCCATCAGTCACTAATTAAGAAAATGTCCTACAGGGTTGCCCACAGCAGCCTGATATAATGAAGGCATTTGCTCAACTGTGACTCTCTCTCCTATCTGTCTCTGTCTCTGTCTGTCTCTGTCTCTGTCTGTCTCTCTCTCTCTCTCCTCTAGTTAGCATAAAACTAGCCAGAAAGGAACCAAGTGCATCTACTCTCTCTCCAGCCCTAGGACAGCCTTGCTGGTTCATGACTGAGAACTACATTCAATCACTAAGAACTGGATCTGGAGGAACCGTGATGGTCAATGGTCCCTTCACATTTGCTCTCAAGCCCTAGCCTTTAAGAAGTTTCCCCAAGAAGACCCTGTACCTCTCATTCACACCCTGCTCAGCATCTTTTCCTTGGTATTCTCCTTTGCTGAGGTCACTATAATAGTGATGGACAGCTAAGAGAGATGTGTCAGCATCAGATCTGAAGAGTCTTACTCCCCTGGTCTTAGGGGTCTCACAGGGTCTGTGTTCATTTACATAGGCGGCTAGGGTCCCATGGACTAGAAAACCATATTGCCATCAGCCACCCAGAGGGACTGTAGAAAGCTTTATCTGTTCTCTTAGTTTTTAAAGGGTCATACCTAAGGACATCACTTGAGTCAGTACTGAATGTAGCTCAGAGTACCCATAAACTGTGATCCCCTGAAACAGGCACCAGGCCCAGGAGTGTGGGAGATCAACCAAAGCAGTCAGAGACAAAGCCAACAATGAGTTCAGAAGTTGGCAGAACTCCTCATTCTCCAGGGTGCTGACCCACATTGTTTTCATTTTGGAGTCACGTCAGCAGACATTTGATTATGTCAAAGAGATGAAGAGATTTAGACAAATTGGGGGGAAAACAGCAGAATGGGCACCTGGTGGTCTGGTCTGCGTGGTATATGGGAATACATGGCCCTTAGCTGCATGATCAGTTGGTGCTGGTTCATGAGTTTCCCTATATTGAAAAGGAGACCCATCATGTCTGTAAAGTCTTAGCCCAGATCTGGATGATCTCCCTGCATCTCTCACAGCCTGGTCCATATCACCTTGGTTCTGGGACTTAAGGTGAGCAGATAAGAGTAACATGGGAAAGCCACAGGAAGCTGTTGCCACAGCACTGCGGAATTTGACTGCTCTGTGACTACTAGCAATTTGGGCAAATTATACACTCGGTCTGTTGAAAACGGGTGGCCTCGTTACCATGTCTGAGAAGGCAAACTGCTTTGAAGAAAGATAGTGTCGTCCTACAAACCCAACTCACACCATCCAGGCAGCCCTTGGTTTCTTACACCTCAGTCTAAGGGGAATAAGCAGAGGCCCACAGAAAGCACAGTTATTACTATGAAGTCTCCAGTGACTGAAAAGGTGACAGATTAATCATCTCACACTCATTAGGCCTCCGTGACTGTCACTCCGTGGTGCTTTGTGGCCCTTCCTTTGATGTTCCATAAATGGGCTTGGCTGCTTGTTTGAAGACAGAACATTCTAGAAGCCAGTGTAAAATTCCCAGGAGGGAGGGGGCTTTTTATAATCACCATTATGACTCCATTATGGAACACTTTTTTTTTTTCCTTATTCCATATGGAGTTCAGAGTGAGTGCCAGAGCGCTTAGAGAGGTTTTCCCTGGAGGCTTTGTAAACACAGACACTGGGGCAAGCCTTCCATTAACTAACAGCCAAGTAAAACCTGCCGGCGAGTGCAGAGTTGGAGCAGGGATCCAGAGGAGGAAAGGGTCTCTTTGGATGGTCAAGGCTGCTTCTCAAATGTCCTGGTCCCTATGCTGGGCACAGGGTCATCCCACATCAAGCCCATACCCTCTCAGGGAAGATTTTTGTCTATCATTTGCTGAAAGGACAGAAAATATAGATGAGCATACACCTCTAGGAGGTAACCCAAGAGGAGCGAAAAGAGGCGACTTGAACCTTCAGAGCCACACCCTTCTCTTTTAATCTGTTCAATTCTGTTTGAATGTACACACTGCTGAACTGGTTAAATTAGATGCCGAAGTGGTAGCAATCTAGAGGGAGAGAAAAAGTTGTAGGTATGTTTTTCTTTTAATGTAATATTTTCTGTAACTTTATACAGGGGGGGGGGACCCACTTCCTTAGCAACAGCTCTGCTTCCTGTTTCTTAGAGACTGATCAAGGATAGAAGGTGGTACAGCCAAGCGAGTACCTGGACCTCAAAACTCTGGGTGAGGGTTTTCCAGAGGCAGGCCACTTCTAATTATTGCTAATTGTGGTCTCATTGCTCTGAAATGGGCCTACATAAGCTAAGCAGATGCTCTACCAGTGAGCCACACTTCCAGCCCCCAGTTCTTTGAATGGTGTTTAAAGTGGCTTTGATTGACCTTAAGGGAAAGAGGACCCCCACCCCACCCCGATAGCATGGATTTAAGGTCCTGCGATTCCCAAACATCTTCTCCTGGCCACTCCTATCTCTAACATAAAGTCCTAAGGCATTCTTGATTGTGACTGATGGTCATTTCCTAAGGGTGCCCCATGTAGATTTAACATTGGGGTCTACTTTGTGTGTGTTTTATGGGGAGTGGATAAAAGGAAAATTCTATCTATCTATCTATCTATCTATCTATCTATCTATCTATCTATCTATCTATCATCTATCTATCTATCTATCTATCTATCTATCTATCTATCGTGTGTGTGTGTGTGTGAGCACATGTCAACACACGCACTCACGCACGCACGCATGCACGCACGCACGCACGCAAAGGTATTTTCTGAGCTATGGAGCCATTTGCTAGGAAGCAGCAGACACCAAGATGCTTCACTCTCTGAACCCCATACACATATTCTCAGAAACAAGAAACTCCAACCCCTAAAAACAAGATGATCTCTAAGATACTTCAATAATATTAACTATACCATAATACAGAACCAAGCATGGTTCTGTACTTATAAATCCAGCACCTGTGAGGCTGAGGCCCGAGGATTGCTTAAGGCCAGCCTGGGTTACATAGCTCCAAAAAAGCTTGAGTAAAACCTTGTCTCAATCTCTCAATCTCTTTCTCTCCCTCCCTCCCTCCCTCCCTCCCTCCCTCCCTCCCTCCCTCCCTCCCTCCCTCCCTCCCTTCCTCTCTACCCCTCTCCCTACCTGTGAAATCTCAGTTTCCTGGGACGAGATGAGGTGGGAATTAAATGGCCAATGGTTGTAGCATCTCCTTGTGAATGGAGAGAGCTGGGCTGTCTACACAGTATGGCAGTAGAGCAAATGCAATGTTACAGGGTTAATTCCATGTGACCTCCTCCTCAGTATAGATACACTTGTTCCCAGAACCACAGGTCACATTTCTTAATGATCTCCTCCTCCTCCAGACAGACCCCCACCCTTGCCACAAGCCTTCCCTTTGGTTTATTTGGGGGGGGGCACTCATGGTGTTGAAAGGTCCAGACCCACTTTCCTTAGAGAAAAAAGCCCACTGAGAAGTTGTGTGAGGTTACGTTCAAGCGTGACAGTTTTTGAAAGAACACATTCTATTTAGTAGTTAGCAGAATTGTTAGCAGAATTCTAATTTTTGTTGTTAGCAAAACCCGACACAGCCTAGAACTCAACTGGAGGATGTCTCAACAGAGTAACTGTCTTTATTGGATTGGTTTGTGGGTGTGACCGTAGGAGGTTGTCTTGACTGTTAATTTATATGGAAGGGTCCAGTACACTGCGGGCGGCACTATCCTTAGGCAGCTGATACTGAGCCATATAAGAAAGCATGAGCATATGAGTGAGCCAGTGAGTAGCATCTTCCATGGATTCTGCCTCCAGATTCCTGCCCGAGTTCCTGTCTTGAGTTTACTCAATGATGGATTGTGACCATGAAGTATAAGCTAAACAAACCTTTCATCCCCGAGTTGCTTTTGCTCAGAGTGTATTATCAACTGCAAAGAAATAAAAAAAACAGAACAGAACAAACAGAACAGAAGCTAGGAGAAGGGAAAATAAACCAGAAATCAACAAGAATTCTACCTACGGAGGGAAGAGGTGAGTTGCAATGGGGCAAAGGTGACAGAGGACATTGAGACTTCAAGTTCTGTCTCCATATGAGTAGACTGAGGCTCGTGGGGGCTCAAACTTCCCTAAAACTAAAAGGCTGATCCAGGATGAATCCTGCTAGCCAGCCTCCACAGTGGTCCCATTAGGGTAGCATCAAGGAGAAGGCAAGATCACAGGTCCTATGAGTGGAGCCTCAAACACCAGTTGCTGGAAATAGTCCTAACATATTTACCTATTGCTTTTCATTTAAAGCCACCAGAGTATGCCACAAGAGAGAATGGGTTTCTCTGCCTGTGGGAGGTACCCACAGTGACACTGGGCATCTTGGTTGGTTTGCCTCTCCCTTTCCCTTCTGTGGGAGGATCCGCATCCCTGTTCCTAGAAGCATTCGTGTTATCCCAGCAGCAGCAGCCTACAGGCCAGGAAGCAACTAGCTTTCAGCAGAGATACCACCGTCTCTTTCTGAATCACCATCTGGCCAGATACAAGGCTAGAAGAGGAATGAGTGTGCCTAAACAGGCTGAGTATTATTCAAGGTGACACACAAGCTGGCTTGGGTGACATGGAAACTGGCTGCAGCAGCAGTGTGAGCAGCTAGTTTGAGGAGGGTGACCCTTGCAAGCCCCCTGCTTAAGCTGTTGGTGGAAGCTGAAGAGACATGCTCTTCAAGGGCAATGGGCACGGTTTGAGGCAGAGAAGACTTCTCAGGCAGACCACAGCATGTCTCCTCTATGCTGATCAGAATGACAGCGTTCCCCTTTTAGTTGCTTCTGAATCTGCTTGTCCTGCACAAGAGATGCTGGAAAGTGCAGAGGCTCAAGGCCCCTTTCATCCTGGCATCCATCTTCATCACTCCCTTTTCTGCCAGAGCAAGGGAATTCTGAAGCCATCTTGCTCCAGAGACAGAGACAAGCACTCATTTCCTTCCTTTCTGAGCTCCCAGAGGTCTCAAGTTTCCTCCCAGGGAGGAGGCTGCCTGACATGATCCTGATGACACTTCTTTCTGCCAAGTGTGATTTGATTCACTTTACTTCCAGTTTAGCAAAACCTTCATTTATTTAAATAAGAACAAGCCCAAATAGCTTGCCCAATGTAAACATTAAAGATGCTTCGGCTGGAGAAATGGCTCAGTGGTTAAGAATATTGGCCACTCTTGCAGAGGACCCAGATTTGGTTCCCAGAACCCTTGGTGGCTCATAGCCATCTATAACTCCAATTCCAGGGGATGTGAATGCCCTCTTCTGGCCTCGAAGGGCACTGCACACACCTAGTGCACAAACAGATATAGGAAAATACTCACACACATAAATAAATCTTTTTAATTAAAGATGCTAAGTAAACAGTTAAATTAACTTTTTTCTTTGAGCAAACAAAGAGCCATACCAGATAGGAAGTGTGTGGGGCCATCTACAGGGACAGGGAAGGCAGGGAAGCTTTCAGAAGATACAGCAGGGAGTGTAGCAAAGAACACATTTATTTGCTATAGATACGTAGTTTGTCCAATTTAGATACATAGTTTGTCTACGTAGAAAGTCTCCAGTCTTGAGAAGAATCACAATATGGTAACTACAGTGGGTAACAACAGCATACCCGTTGTGAGGTGAGCCATTAAAGCGTTAAATACCAACAGGAGGTTTGTTGTTGGGAGAGGGTGGGAAGAAATATTGTCCTAAATTCTTCAGCGACTTCAAACCATGAAGAGAGTGAGGAGGAGCCAGGCTGCTTTCCTCCCCCAGCACCTCTCATCCAACAGCTCTGCTGAGCCAAAACGTGACCTCCCACGGTCCCATTTATAACTCAGTCCTCATGGGTGACTCATCTTCCCCCTGTGCACTTCGGGATGACGTAATTGTCATCTGGACTCCATCTTGAAGTCGTTCATCTCAGAGACTCTGACACAGATCCACGGACTGCAAGATCAGCCACGTGACCAAGCCTTGTTCCAGGAAGTGTTCATTAACAGATAATAAAGGGACCTGAGAGTAAAGTGCAAGCCGATAGCAAGGACAGCTTCCATCTGAATGATCCAGATGATCACTTTTTTTTTTAAAGCAGAGATGTTAAGATGGACTCATTACAAAGTTCTAGTCTAACTAGATGAGGCCCCTTCTCTTTGGTAAACGGGAAAATTGGCCTCTATTTTCAACAGCTTGTGGCCACATTATACTCAGCCAACATGTGGGAAACAGAGTCCTTGCCTCGTCGAGAAGGGATGCTCTGTCCTTAACAGGCAGCCTTTAAAAGACACACAGGGCACAGTTTTGAGTCTCTGTGACAGGCATGGGCTCTGGGGTCTGAGAAGCAACTGTGTCTAACTCTCACCTTGGTGGTCATGAGCAGCTCTTTTGAGCTGTATTCATTCATTCATTCATTCATTCATTCTCAACAGAGAAGGAGACTGCCTTGTGCACTGTTATGTACCGAATACCCTCTCCCCAGCTTCCACCCACCAGCAACAACATCGAGAAGCATGCACATATATTATCAAGTATCTTTGTGGAAGTGGGGTGAAACTAATCCTTAGCTGATCTCAATGACAGCAAGGACAACTGTCTTCCCCAAGCATGCTGCTCTTGCCTTAGAGACGGGAGCTCACCAGTCAGATGCCCCCAGCTCAACTCAGCTCTCAATCAGAAAGAAGGCCCAGCATGCCTTTGTGGGACTTCCAAGAAAACGCATGTGTGATACACGTAAGAGTAACATAAAAATAGTTCATATTTATTAAAAGTGTAATAGGTGCCTAATGTAATAAACTTCTATTAGATTGAAGTCTCAAGATACCACTGGACATGGGTTCTGTGATGATCCACCTGCAGAAACCAAGGCTCAGAGGGGCTGTGGAACTGGTCATGGTCATACAGCTGGGAAACTGTGGTGCTGGCTTTGAACCTCAGGACCTATCTCTGAGCTTCTCTTCTCTTCTGTGAGGCTGCAGCCAGAGTGCACACCTACTGCTCGCCCCTGCCCCACTCACGAGACCCCCCTCCTCTTTAGCACCTCCTTTTCATTTCTTTCCCAGATGAAGCCATATGCACGCACCCTTAACATGCTTTGGTGAGATTTATTCACCTCTTCCAGCTTTAAGAATAGCTTGGTGGATAAACACACTTGCATTCACTGGCCACTGTAAATAGATTAGAGATGGCTGTGTGGCCCAAACAAAGTCAAAGCAACTCAATTACAGGCCATTTACTGGACTCATTATAAGAGAGACATCTACTTTAGACTCTACGAAGGGCAAGAGGCAGGAGACACTGGGGCTCCCCGAGCAGAAAATGAGAGAGGTAATGACAATCTATGCCAAAGGGATGTCATTCAAGCCCAGAGGCTTCTGGATGCAAATCCCCTCACCATTTCAGCTGTAACCAGGCTATGTGTGATGGACGCATGCCTCCTCTCTCAGTGGCCTCATTTTATCATCTGTAGGATTGTCTGTTGAAAGGACTGAGTTATTTTCCAAGTGCCATGGAAACACAACTGTTTAGGAGCCCACAAGGACCACCCAAGCCACAGTGTCCAAAACGACTTGGAGCTTTGACGCTTGGGACCCACAGGTTCCACCCTGGCTGCACTCAGCAAGACTAGTATAAAAGACCACACATTCTTTTGTCTGCAGCAAGTTCTATTTTCAAAGATCTCCTCTGGGAAACTCGAGAGAAGAGAAATCAGTTAACATATTGTTGTGTCACAGCAATGTGGTGGTGGCCGCAGGGATCTGAAGGAAGGTGAGGCATGGTCCCTGCCTTCTGCACATCACTGGTCCCTGCCTCCTGCACATCACTGTTGTGAATGTTTCTATCAGGGCAGGGGCATCCTGGCCTCACAGCTAGGTGTTCTCCAGGGAAAGAATTAAGGAAAGAAGCTCTTTCTATAAGACAGATATAGAGACCATGGAGGGAGAAGGCAAGAGAGACAAGGATCCCAGCTCTGGGGGAAGGGAGGTGGATGAGATCTGGAGAGCTGAGAGCTGCAGCCATCTTCCCTTGTCCCTGTCTGCTGTATACCTTTCTTCTGTTTACCTCCATGTCCCCAAAACTCAGGACCTGCCTTTCTAGGCAGAGTTCCCCATGCCTCTTGAGGTAGACTCCAACCCACCTGTCCAGAGGAGGCTCGGAGGCATACACTCAACTTCTCTAAGAACTCAGGAAGCACTGGCTGGAATGGCAGCCTGCATCAGCAAGAAACTCTGTAAATGCCCCTTTTCCCTCTGGCCAAGAGTTGGACTTGGCTAATAATTCCTGGGGGGACAAGACACATAGTTCACCTACTTAAAATTCAGGAGCCCTGGAGAATGATGTCAGACCAACAGAATAGCTGTGTACTAACACATGAACATTCCAAGAACATTGCCCAGGGCACGGTGACACACATTGGTCATTCCAGCACTGCCAAGGCTGAGGAAGAAGGATTTTAGACCAGTCCATGCTACATGGTGTGTTCAAGGCCAGCTTCAGCAGCACTATGGGTTTCAGCGTCAATGAATAGAATGCAGATTTGGGAAGATGCTTCAGCTGGGAACGTGTTGTGTACACAAGCATGAGGCTCTGAGTTCAAATGAAGTGCTCACATAAAATGCTGGGCATGGTGCTACATGACTGGATTCCTAGCACTGAGCAGGTAGAAATGGGTGGATTCCTGGAGCTCACTGGTGGGCCAGCCTTGCCTATGGTGTGAGTTGTGAGATAGTGAGAGACCCTGCCTCAATAAAAAAAAAATTCCAAGACAAAAATAAATAAAACCTACCAAAACCAAAAATAAAACAGGTGGATGGAACTCTCAAAAAGTGAAATCTGAGGTTGTCCTCTGTTTCCACACCCATGCACATACAGATGAGCCCCTCACACACAAGAACACACATACACTAGACATACAAACATACATACATACATACATATATACCTATGTATGCCACCCACTCACAATGCACACACAATGACACATTCATAATACAAACATCTACATATACCACTCCACAATACACATTACATACACACATGCATATATATGTATATATATGCACACTAACATACATACACCTATGTATATACATGCATATACACACAAAACACACATGCACACTAACACACACATATATGAGTCTATACATATACCACATATGCACTGTAATACACACATACCAATATGTAGATACATACAAAAATATGTGAATACAAACAACACACATGCATATCAACACAAATATATATACATATATATATATGTATATATGTATGTATGTATGTATGTATGTATGTATGTATATATATGCATGTATACACACACACACACACCATCACAACAAAGAAAGCAAATGCAGAAAAGGCCGAGAAGCCTCTCTGCTGAGATTACAACTTGGTTCTTCTAGCCCCTCTGCTCCCTGAACATAACCAGAAAGAGACCAGATGCCACAGGCCCACTCCTTATGGGTTAAACTGTGCACCAACACAGTCAAAGGCATAGTTTGGGGAACTTGAGAGCTAAGATGACTTTTAAGTGGGTTAAAGAATGTGGAACAAAGGCAGCGGGTGGTGGGTCAGGAGGGCCCTCTGGTTCCTCTCTGTTCCAAGCTGGAGTCAATTTGCTGTTCAAATGTTTCCCACACCAGCGAATAGCTCTGAAAGTCTGCGCCAAGGCTGGGCTGCCTGGCAACACAGATGTGTTTTGGAGGAGCTGGGGAGGGGACTGGGGCTGGAGCAGGAAACTACTTCTTTGCTTCTTTCCAAGCAGAAAAAAAAAAAATTGCTCCTTTTGTCTGTTCCAGGAGAATGCATTTAAAATGACAAGCCAAAGAAAATGAAAACAAGCCCTTGCCTTTGGAGGCATTTGACGGGGAGGAAAACAGACACTGGCGAAGAACATACGGGAAAACGCATCTCCAGTATTTTCTGAGTTTTCTTTTACTATACCGTCAATGCAAACTTGACTGTGTTTTAAGGTCTCCTCTGATAATGGGGTGCCTGAGAACAGTGCAGCCCTTCTGTGACCTCACAGCTTTATGGCCAGTTGGAAATGTAGAAACAGAAATTACCAGGGTGATCCAGGTATCTGGAAAATGCCTTTGAGGAGTTATGGGTTTTTTTCTTTTTTTTTCTTTTTTTTCTCTTTTCCTTCAAATCCTTCAACATGAAAGAGATCAGAAGAAAAAAAGATGACTCTGTGAAATTGAATTATAACAGCATCAGGCAGTCTGCACTCAGCAATTAAGAGGAGTGGATTTGAGGGAGCCGGGCTGGATAGAGGCGGAGAAGGGAGAGACCTACTTCAAACTCTGCCGCTTCCCCGTGGGGCATGTGGCTGGTACTGCCAAGGGGTGAGGCAGAGAACAGGGTTAGAGGTTTATCAGCATCTTTCCTGTGGTTGGGTCAACGCAACCCCATTCCTGAACACGCGCCCATATGCAACCTCCCAATGAGACCCATCTGGGAACAGAGTCTTTGAGGGTTGTTAGGGGTTAGTGAACCCTGCGCCCAATGACAGTGTCCTTTGAAAAGGAAGGAAAGGGGACCTGGGGCAGAAAAACCACAAAGCAGCGACAGGAGGCAATGTGTGATGGTCAGAAGCTGAAGTGAGTGATATGGCCGCAAGCTAAGGATGAGGGGCCACATAGAGTTACAAGAGGCAGTTAGGGACTTTTCTCTAGAGACTTTGGGGGCCCCTTGATTTCTGATTTTTGGCCTCCAACCCTGTGAGTGAAGGAAGCTTTGCTGCTTCTAGTCACAAAGTTTGGGGCCCGTTGTCATGACAGATGCAAGGAATGCATGCTTACTTTGTGTATGGGGTTCACATGCAGATGTGCACATGTATAGGTAGAGGCTAAATGTTGACATCAGGGTCTTCTTCCACCACCCTCCATCTTGTTTATTTTTGAGACCGTGTATCTCACTGAACCTGCAAGCTCATGTATTCAGCTCATGGATTCATGGATGGCTGATCAGTGATCCAGGGACCCTCTGACCTGCTTCCACCATGCCAAGATTATGGATATACTTCATCACACCACCCTACTTTTTTCCTGTGGGTTCTGGGATCCAAACTCAGCTCCCCTGCTTGTGTAGAAATTACTTTCACCACTGAGCCATCTCTGTAGTCCCTAATTATTACTTCATGGAGCCATGACTGGCTCTGGGGACACAAAAGGGGTCACCTGCAGGTATTGTGTCTGTGTGTGACAGCTGGAATGTAACTGTTACCTGTTGGGACGGTTGGTTTTAACTCTCAACTTGACACAACCTAGAGTCAACCTGGAAGGAGAATCTTCTCAAAGAAATGCTTTATTTTAAATTATGTTAATGTGTGTGTGTTTGCATGTATGTACATATGCACACATGGATGCAGGTCCCTGCACAGGCCAGAAAAGGGTGTCAGATCTTCTGAAGCTGGAGTCACAGACAGATGGGAGCTACCATGTAGGTGCTGGGAACCACACTTAAGACCTTTGCAAGGTAAACCACTGGGCACTCTCTCTAGCCCCATGGAAGATATTCTTAATGAAGAATTATCTAGATCAGACTCTCTTGTGGGCATGGCTGTAGGTGAATTGTCCAAATGACATAGGAAGACTTAGCCCATTGTGGGTGGCATCATTCCCTAGGCACAGTATCTTGAACAATATAAGAAAAGAGAAAGCCAGCTGAGAGCAAGTAACAGATTTGTTTATCCCCTATGCTCTTGACTGTGGATGTACTGTGACTAACTGTGCAAATTCCTGGCCCTGACTCCCCCAAAATGATAGACTGTAAACCTGGAACTATAAGCCAAATAAATCCTTTCTTTTTCTAACTTCTTTGTCAGGCTATTTTATCACAGTAACAGAAATGAAACCATAATACTTCCAATTTCTGGCTTGTCTTCAAAGCCACAAAGTCTGGCAGTAAACTTTCCATTTGTCACCAGTTGCTGGGGCTGTCAAGTGGCCAATCCCTTCGGAAGCAGCATTAGAACATCCAGGGCCTGTAGCGCTGTTCCTTTTAGCTCCACGGGTGTGATATATACCCTAAAGTTTGGCCACTGTAAGCAGGGGGGCTGTCAGATTTAGAACTATGTAATGTACTAGCAACCCTCATGACTGTCTAATTCAGGATCCTTTTACCAGCCCCAGAGGCTGACATCACTCCTTCTCATTATATGTCCTGGTTACTGATAACTGCCTCTTTCTGATTTGCTTGTTCAAGACCTTCCATACAAATGGAATTACAGACACTAGAGTCATTTGTACGTGGCTTCTCTCAGCATCTTATGTTCGATGTTCACCTACACAACCGCACATATGATTCATTATCTTCAAATTTACAGTTTTTATGGCTGTGAGCCATCAATCATCGCTAGGATTTGAACTGGGGTCCTTTGGATCCACAGTCACTGCTCTTAGCTGCTGAGCCACAGCTCTAGCACATGATTTAATTTCTTTTGAGGGGTTAACTCTTTTCCACTAAACAGGTCCCTAACATTTGCTGATCCACCCAGCAGCTGGTGGGTAGGGTTTTGTGACTTGGCTGTAATGATAATGTTTCTGTGTACACTTATGTCCTGTGTGCCACCGTGTAGGATCCTACCCTTAGAACACTGGTGGGGGCTGGTGACTCACCCTTTGCTCTGGCTGGTTCCAAAGAACTCTACTGGAATAGCCTTCCCTAGTCCTTGTAAAAAGAGGTGGGAGCCAGCCTCAGTGCCATTAGTCAGTTGAGCTCTTAAAAAGTAACTCCCCCCGCCTCCCCGCTTGGGAACTGGGACTCTTCCAGTCCTCTTGCATATGAAGTCACATGGTATATCTCCTCAACTGCTTTCCTGCATTCATCCTTTATATTTATTGACTGGAACATGCTAAGAGTATATCACAGTTGGGATTGGTTTTCTGTATTTATTGAAGCATGTTTAGATTATACTGAGGCCATGTTGACTTGGTCAGGGACTGGAGTCACTAATTGAGGTGACTGTGCTCCACTCACCAGTCACAGCCATCACAGCCATCAGTGTTCATATACAAGAGTCAGGGTTGAAAGGGAGATCGCCTCTGCACCTGCCTCAGGCTACTGCATTCCTCACCCATTTTACGGTCACAGCTCTGCAAGATGAGGCTATGAATGCCTGATATATATTTTTCCCACCCCTTTATATTTATATATTATATATAAATTATATGTGATATGATATCTAATAAAATTATATCATATATCATATAAAGTATATGATATTATATTATAAAGTATATAGCATATGTTATATAAAATATATAGTATATCATATTATATGTAAAATATATAGAATATATTCTATGTGTTTATTTTATATATTTAATTTATATTTATGATATATATTATATTCATTATATATATAGCATTATCTATTCATATCATTACTCATTATTTTATATTATTCACTATAATATTTTATAATATATTAATACAATATATAAAGTATATATTAATATATAAATAAATATACTAAACATATTTAAGTTATGTTATATAAATATGTATTATACACACATATATATGTGTATATATGTATGTGTGTATGTATGTACATATATATATATGTATATATATATATGTATGTATGTATATGTATATATTAAGCAGAGTTACCCTTTAGCAGGGTGACAATGTCCCCACTAGATACCAGAGAGCTCAGTACCAGGAATGGGTTGCCTCTTTTGGATATATTGGCCAATAAAGTTGATAGAAATTTCAAATATCATAGGTAATTGCCAACACTCCTGATTACCCTCTAGAACTCGACAATAAGACCCTATTGTGGAAGCCGTCACAGACTTGAGTCATGTGAGAACATGGAGAAATCAAGCAGGCGTTCCCCAGGAAGCTTCATTCCTCCCGGATAGCTTTCATAATGCTAGAATGTCTATGACTGGTAGACAAAGTAGCCATCAACTTTACCTAGCTGTGAACCATTCAAGGTACAATAATGACCAGCCTGGCAAGACATACTCACTAGTGCAATCGTGGTACATACATCAGGGGTGTAACCAACCACTTTCTGATCAGATTTAAGGTCCATACCTGGCATCATTACTGGGGTCAGGAATCTGTGTCTAAACAAGCCATAGGCCCTAAGAAGAACCTACTGCTAACACTCTGTTAAATGGACAGACTATTAAATCATCTCTTGATAATTTACCCATATACCCACATATTAATAGAGCTTTCAACTCTCATCAGAAAAGTTTCTCTCTGCAGTAGACAGTGATGAACAAAGACCCACAACAGGTCAGTGCTCAGAGAATGAGAGGCTGTGGGGGTGCTCAGACACAAATGGGACAAAGACATCACATCCTCTTCCTCCAAGGCTCAGGCTCACTGATGAAGAAGAGGCAGAAAGATTGTGAGAGCCAGAGGCAGTGGATGACTACAGAGAGATGGTTTTCAGGACACAGCAGGGCAGTTGCACATATGAACTCACAGTGGTTATGATAGCATATGCTAGACCTTTGCAAGCTCAGGCCAGACAAAATCCCAGCATGGAGGTGGAAGGTGGGTACCAAGTCCCACCTCTATCTGAGGAGCTACTGGTAACTGATAGGTGCTGGGAGAGGAAGAAAGAATTTGCTCTAAAAGTGTAGCCCTTTGTAGGCTGACAATGCTCTAGTGGAAGGACACATACATAGGAATCACACTGGAGTAAATGGGCTTTTAAAAAAGGACAATACAAAATTGGGTGAGTAGTATGGGCAGTTAAGAGCACTTGGTGCTCGTCCAGAGGGTTCAGAGGACATGGTGGTCCAAATTATCTGTAACTCCAATTCCAGGAGATCTGATGTCCTCCTCTGATCTGCATGGTCTCAAGGCATGAACCTGGTACACACATACACACACACACACACACACACACACACACACACACACACACACAGACACACACAGACACACACACACAAAGACAAAGTATTCATACACATCAGATAGTAAAATAAATAGATCTAAAATGTTCTTTTATAAAAAGTTTGAAATCCCAACACCTATGTAAAAAAGTTGGCATGGTTGGTAGTGACTGCAGTTCCAGTAGGGGGTGCTAGAACTCGGTGGATCCTGAGAGAAGACTGACCCTGTCTCAAGGAAGTAAGGTGGAGAGTGATGGAGAAAGATATACAAATATCCAGCTCTGGCCTCAGCAAACATGGTACAGTTGTATGTGCATGTAACCCAGACAAACATGTATCAATTAATCAGCCAATCAATCAATGACTTGGAGAATGCAAGCTTTTCTTTTGCTCAAGAGCAGGCTTTACATACCTGTTCTCAAGATGTTAATTGTGGGTCGGGGGCACAAGGATCCAACTTTCTCTTGTGGAGGGAGAGCTAGGTGATACTGAGCAGAGGGGATACCTTCCCACACTCAGCATCTCACATGCATACAGCTGTTTCCCTGCCGAAGCACAGAGCCTTCCTGCCTGCCCTGTAGCACTCAGTGCTCAACAAAATTCTTTGTGGGGTAAGCTATTTGAGAAAAGCTCCACCTTATTGGCTAAATGCTATGGTCTTCAAGGGTCTCTGGGATGCTCCCAGCTTAAGGTGTCTAGTGTCTGAGCAGGCGCTGTACCCAAATGCTCTGGTCACTTCCTAGTCCAGATGCTCAATGGCATATGATCAGCAGAGTGGGCAGAGCATGCAAGGCCCATCAATGATCTTCCTCCAAATCCAGGACCTGAGAAGAGAGTGCCCCACCCAGGCAAAGGTCTCATCTCATCTGTCCACTGGCTGCATTTCTTAAAGGAAACTGGACATTTCTTTCAAAATCTGCTCGTGGCAACTGGACTTCTTCCCCTTTGAAAACGCCCTCCGTCATGAATAAACTGGAAGGGGATAATGTACCTTACAACCAAATTTCCTGATCCAAATATTACATGCAACATGGTGAAAACTGTCCAATTGTGGCCTTGAAATTAAGGGATGGATTGAGTGACGAAGCTGGGCAAAGGTACATCACCGGGTGACTTCTGGGAGTATCGTAAAAAAGAAATGAGTTTTGTTTTTGAGATGGGCTCTCACTGTGTAGTCCTGGCAGGCCTGAACTTGCTATACAGATCAGGCTAGCCTTGAACTCACAGAGAACACCTGCCTCTACTTCTTGCACTCTGGGGTTAAAGGCATGTACTACCATGCCCAGATTTTTTTTTAAAGACACACAGAAGGTTGGAAGATAAGGAGATGGGAAGAGTTGAGACACTGAATAGGGGATCACAGAATGAAATACCATAGGATAAGCTGTCAGAATGGACATTTGGTCACCTCAAAGCTATAGCAGAAAATACCCAGATGTCTATATTATTTATAACCTCACTTTATGATATTCCTCTTTTCCATGGTTCACCTATTTGTGGCACGCATGTATGTGGATGCATCTTTCTGCGTGTGTGTGTGTGTGTGTGTGTGTGTGTGTGTGTGCAAATGTGTAGGTACATGGAGGCCCAAGGTGGATGCTGGGGACTATCCTCCATCTCTCTAACACCTTATTCATGGGAGCAGAGTTCCTCAATCAACCCAGAGGTCACAACAAGTTGCTGGTCTCCTAGCCAGTTCTGCTTTAGGCTCTCCTTGTTCTGTCTTCCAAGGCTGGAATCACAGGAGGGTTACCCTGGCAACCTGAGCTCCTGTCCTCCCACTCCTATGCCAAAGGTGTGACCCACTGAACCACAACTCTCTGTCCCCTTTCACCTTTTAATATTTATTTATCGATTTATTTTATGTGTATTTGCATATGTGAGTTTATATGCACCACACACATGCATGAGCTCACAGAAGCCTGGATCTAGACTTATAGGCATTTATGAGCCACTATATAGGTTCTGGGAACTGAACCTAGGTCCTCTGTAAAAGTAATAAGTGCTCTTAACTGCCCAGTTTTCTCCCTGATTCCCTTTCATTTTTATGGGATTTCCTTCCCATTTCAAACAGTGAAGTTGGGGTTTTGGAATGAGAATGGATAACTCCAAGATAGATTCTTGGACACTGTTTTTCCTCTTGGTCTATGGGTTCCAGAACTGAGACATGTGTGTCCATGCACATGTGTGCATGTATGCATGTGTGCATGTATGTATGTGTGTGTGCATGTATGCATGTATGTGCATGTGTACATGTGTGCTGGGTCTTCTGTACTAAGGATCTTTGTGTCAAGTTTAAAGCCAGGGGACACGAGATCTTTGCGAGTAAACAAGGCTTACCTCCTCGCATGAAGCCTGCCACGATTCATGATTAGAAAGCTGTGAGTGAGGAAATGTGGACACAAAGAGTCTCTAAGTATTTTCTCGTCTCCCGTGCTCCAAAAGCCCTGCTTTCTAGGAAGACAATTCTTCCTACCAAAACTGGGGTGAAATGGTGATCAATACAGCTTGGGGACAAACCCAGGAGCTGGAAAATCCATAGCACAATGCCCTTCTGCTGCTAACACAGAACTCAATGAACTTTTATAGTTTTTTTAAAAAAAAATCAGTCGGTAATATTCAATCTTTTTATGTGCCAGACACTGGTATGAAGGCCTCACAAATTCAGAATCATTACAGGCCCATGGAAGTAGGTAATATAATTGAATTTATCTTTAAGATAAGCAAAAATTGAGGCTGTGAAGGGAAGCCCTGCATGCCACTCAGGCTGTGTGTGGCAGGAACAGAGGTCCTCCTCTATTGGGATGAAAAACCCAGACATCCTCTGCAATAGCCAGGCCAGTGCATGTTTCCCACTACCAGACTGCCTGGGCCTTAGATCCGTGTTGTCTGGGGGATGGAGGGTGGCTAGAATCACCCTGAAGAGGGTAGAGGCTGCACTTTCTCAAGGGGAGAGCTGGTTCCCACCACTGGAAGACAACAAAGGTGTCTCTGATATGTCACAACTCCCTTGAAGTGCTTTAGCTGCCTTCTGTCCCCATGCCCCCAAGGCAGCACTGTGTGGATTCAATTTACAAGATCTAGAAGTCCCAGGCAAAACCATGAACTCAGATTTTAGCTCAGTAACTTTTCCTGATTAGCCGGAGGAGGGGCACAGGACAGAGGAGTGAAGCAGGACCTTCACTTTAAATCCCCCGCCATTTTGGTTCCATATCAACACTTGGAGGAAGCCATAGACACCGCTCCAGAGAGAACTCCCTAACCAGCCATCTCAGCCCTGTAAAAAACATGAGTCTTATAAAGACGTATCCTAAGTCCTTTAATGACACCCAAAGCAACAGAAAATCGGGACCTGCAGCAACAGCCCACTCACAATTGTAAGAAAGAGCTTAGGGCACAGGTCAGCCATAGAACATTCAGGACGAGACCCTGGGTTTGGGGTTTGACTCTTGGATGCCGCAAGCACAAGAAAGTAAGTATATTGATAAGACAGAGCTCTCAGCAAATCATTATTTGAACCCGGAGGAATAAGTAATACCTTAAGAATATATGGAAATCTTTGCCTTTCAATTCTTTATGTGACGCACATGCAACGCAAAAACCTTACCAATAATCATCCTTGGAGCCAGACTACAAGAATAGGATGTCACTGAAGTACGGGATAGCATGCTGGCATTCTGTTTTGAAAGCATTCCCTCCCTCCCCACCCAGAAGCAAATCATCTGACAACATAATAAATATTGTTTAAGACAAACAAACAAATAAACAAACAACTGAAATGTAGCTGCGGCAATTATAACGGAAGACTTTCTCACTCACAAATAAAATCCCTCTTTTTGAATCCCTCACTTTTCAGCGTTACTTGAAGACAAATCTCCCTCTTACGGAGCTCCTGAGGAAGTCTGTGGAAGTCTGAGGAAGCTAGGCCTTGCGGTGCCTCCCCTAGGCATTTGAGAAAGCAGGTGTACTGAGCTGAGCACCAAAGCCCTCACAGTGAGAAGCAGTCTGAGTGCAAGAGTGCTCTGCCAGACACCCAGTGATGGAGGCCAACTTCCCGAGATGAAGCCCATCTCCCCGTTTGCTACGATATGCAAATTATGCAAATGAGGTCAAAGAAAGGTTAGCCTCCCTGCTCAATCTGATGAAACCTTGGGGCCAAAGACCCAACCACAGCAGCACTGAACGGCTTCCGGCTTCCGCTTTACTCTCCCAAAGCCCTGGGCTCCCAGATGATAGAAGAGCACACATAAGTGATCTCAGTTTTGAGGGTTTTTGCATGGTTTTCGTGTCCCCTCCCCCCTCCCCTTCCCATGCTCCTCCCCCAGCAACAAGCAGAACGTTTCCATTTCTCTGTGGCCTTTAGCTCCTCAGCACTTCTGAAACACAAGTCATTTACCTCACCCCTGACTAGCGGTGGTGGGTCTCTCTATGACTGTTAGGGCACCCACAATTAGGTTGGGGCTCCAACCTCACCACAGTCCATCAACATTACAGACATGGAAAGTCAGTCTCTGCTATAGAAGAGCACATAACCTTTGGAGCAATAGAAAATGGAAAAGAGGAAGAACAATCACTGGGTGAGACATCTTAAAGCCAAAAACAAAACAAATCAAAAAACAAACAAAACAAAACAAAACAAAACAAAAAACCCCAAGCCTCTTAAAGTGGGTGGTCTCCCCAGTTCTGGGGAGCCTTTCTTTATCTGAGAAGTCTATAACATTTGCAAGTAAAGGCATTGATC
This sequence comes from Mus musculus, assembly GCF_000001635.26. Lineage (NCBI taxonomy): Eukaryota > Metazoa > Chordata > Mammalia > Rodentia > Muridae > Mus > Mus musculus. The sequence continues at coordinate 127,360,700 of NC_000071.6, read as the reverse complement.
TTGCTCGGTGGTTTTCCTGAATTTTAATTCTGTAGCTGATAGAGAGAAAGAGGCCACCTACTAACTCGCCTCTTCCCGTTCATCGCCCACAACAAACACAGCCTAAGCACAGCTTTCCAGCGCATCTTGGCTTGGAATCACTGGTTTCTGTATTAGGGGGCAGATCCCTTGGGAGGTAGCAATTACGCCGACCCTTAGGCGAGGAGTCAGATTGACCCTAGACATACTACATACAATCAGATACCAGCCTGGGTGCCTACCTTAGGATGAAATGGTCCACAGTAGAGTTATTGGCGATGGTGACAGATGCGGTGACTATGTCTCCCTGCTTGACGGGCTGGGAGGGCAGCCAGATGACCACATTGCCATCCAGGCGCAGTTCGCTGAGCTGGGTGCTGTCCTGGGCGCGGTAAAGGCTAATGGTGCCAATCTTCTGTAGGTGGGATGTCCTGCCCTCCTGTCCATCCTTTCCTGGACGAATAGCATTGTCCTTCCTGGTGTCACCTCCAGTGCAGTCACCACGCTCGTCCCCTGGCTGTACAGCATAATACAGTTCCACCGGACTCCCCTCTGGCCGCTCTGCTGGCCTCCTGCGCCCAGATACAACCGCTGGGGGACTGAACCAGCCAGGCAGCATCTCCAGCTGGGCCACGCACAGTCCCAGGGGCCCACCCAGACGACAGCTGCCTCGAACCTCCCGGCTGTCTCTGAACGCAAAGACCCGCAGGCAGGGCAGTTTCTCGTCCCTGTGGTCATCCCAGTCTCGGCCCACGATGTGGAAGAGCACCTGTACTTTGGGATGGCTCAGGTAGACTTTCTCTTGAAGGATGTAGGCCTTCAGCCTCCAGTCAAAGGGAAACTTACTGGTTGGGCCTAAAAAGTTGGGGTTCAACATCAAGTCCAGAGGGATGACCTTTTCTGCAGAGTAAGGCCCATAGCTGACGTTTAATACCGGGGGCTGCTGGGCCTTGTAGATGAAGAAAGACTCCACCCTGGACTGCAGGCTGGCATTCCGCAGCGGGTCGGGGTTGGCCTCCTTTAGGAAGAATGCAGTCTCGGCTCTGAGGACGTGGAAGCTCACGGGCAGGTACGGCGGCAATGAAGAGAATCTCTGTATATTATCCATGACCCCTCGGCTTTCGGTCACTAAGGAAGAGAGGGGAAGAAGTTTAAATCAGTAACAGGCAGCTATTATCCGGGCTGTTAGTTTGCACGCAGTGATTTAGGACAAAGAGCTACGAGTTCTAAAGTCCACGACGACCAAAGCTACGGAGTCCTTCGGGAAACTGCCAACTCTTCCCGGTGGTCCACTAATTGCAGAATTATTAGGTTTAATTATATAAAGTAGATTGAAGTGTGTAAAACTGGGAGTTGGTGGCTTAGTAAAGTGCTTGCCATGAAAACTTGAGGACTTGAGTTCAGATCTCCATAATCTAAAACAAAAGAGGCAGTGCATGGTGGCTTATGGGTGTGGTCCTAGCACTTGGGTGGGGGTGGGGCGGGAGCAGAGACAGAGGAACCCCTAAGCCTTCTTGGCCAACTAGTCCAGCCAAACCAGTAAGTTTAGGAGTAAGAAAATGGCATGTGGAATAGAATAAAATCCATAAATTATCCCTGAAACAGAAAGGTTTAGTTGGAAGTAAAGATGGCCCCTCAAATCCTGAGGCAAAAATATATAGACTTTAATAAATACTGATAGGGCAGTTGTGTTAAGAGACACTTGTTTTAAACAACAACAACAACAACAACAAAATTAAATTAAATTAAACTAGATCCAAATCTTACAAGCAAGATGAAACCTTAGGGCCGGAGAGGTGATACAGCTGGCTGAGTAATTGCTGCATAAGCCTGAAGCCCTGAGTTCGAGTCTCCAGGACTTATGTAAAAGCCCACATCAGGGAGGCAGAGCTGGGAGAACCCCGGGGTCAGTTTAGCTGCAATGATGAGTTCCAGGTGAGACCCTGTCTCAAAATAAGATGGAAGGCAATAGAGGAAGACACCCAATCCTACCTTTGACCTCCACTCACACTTAGTGAGGATAAACCCTCAGGCACATGCAAACATGAGAATACATCACACACAGAGACACACACATTTGTACTCACAAATCATAATATTAAACGTTGAATGGACCCATGACAAAGTAGAGGATGGTGTAAGGGAGAAGACAAAGAGAAAAGAGATGTTGGGAAACATAGGAGAGACAGAGACGGAGCTGAGGAGAGGAAGAAAGCCCACCTGAATTAGATGTGATGACACTGTAAAGTATGAGGCATCTGGATAGAAGGTGTTTGGAAACAGGGGCTAGAGAGATGGCTCAACAGCTAAGCGCTCTGGCTACTCTTTCAAAGGACCTGAATTCAATTCAGAGCCCCCGCATGGCAGCTTAAAACTGTCTAGATCAGTGGTACATGCCTTTAATCCCAGCACTTGGGAGGCAGAGGCAGGCAGATCTCTGAGTTCGAGGCCAGCCTGGTCTACAAAGTGAGTTCCAGGGCAGCCAGGGCTATACAGAGAAACCCTGTCTTGAAAAACAAACAAACAAACAACAACAACAAACAAACAAACAAAAAACTGTCTAGATCTCCAGTTCCAGGGGACTACAGTGCCCCCTCTGGCCTCCATCGGTACTACATGCAGACAGTACACCGCTGTGCATGCAAACACACACATAAAATATATTTAAAAGTGTGTGGAAATTCTTTCTACTATATTTGCAACCCTTCTATCCACAATGTCAACATCGGAAACCACATAAAAATATATTTAAAGGTGTGTGGAAATTTTTTTGTTACTATGTTGGTAGCTCTTGTAGCCACATGGTCAAATACCAAAATAAAAGAATGTGGAAATACTCAATGAAATAAAAAGAATGTGAGCAAGCCATTTAGGTTTTATAACCCTCATTTTCTATGTACAGATCTTGCCTGTTTGTTAGGACAAACAGCAACAAGAGAAGCCCTTCCCCCCACCCCACCCCACCCCACCCCGCCCCACCCCACCCCACCCCACCCCACCCCCGCCCCCATTATTTGAAAACCAGGAGCAGAAATACCTGTATTTATGTCTATGGACGTCAAGTCCTCTGGCCATGTTAACCACTTAAGCTTGATAAATTTAGTTACAAATCACTGAAGGTCATATAGTCACTGTTGTCTTCCTTTATTGCTAATGACAGAGTCTTCCTTATCAAAATGTGTAAGAGACTGAATAAGTCACTACCCTCTGGTTAGGAGGGAGTCCTTTAAGGGTCCCAGGAAACTTCTGGTCCTCTTCAAGATTCAACTCATGTGGTGGCCAGCACTCATTGGTCCTTGGAAGCCCACTTTCTGTCCCTTAGTTTATTCAGATCTGACAATGCTCGCTTGGCCCCAACCGAAAACTAATTTTACTCAATCTATGTATCTTGCTGTCTAATCCCTGAGTTCAAAACCTTAGCACCCATCTAAGAGCCCCCGCTGGGGAGGCATAGCTGGGAGGATCCCAGGGGCTCTCTGGCCAGCCAGTTTAGCTGTCATGATGAGCTCCAAGTTCAGTGAGAGGCATTGTCAAGAGGAAAGGCAATAGAGGGAGACACCTGGGGCCAACCTTTGAGGACCACACGCTCCTGCATTACTAGGTATGAACCCTCACACACATGTGCACACATGTGAATACATCACACATGTGCATACTGAAATGCTACCTTAAGAAGCTAAGAGTCGGACTGGAGAGATGGCTCAGCGAGTTAAGAGCACCAATTGCTCTTCCAGAGGTCCTGGATCGAATTCCTAGCAACCACACAGTGGCTCACAACCATCTGTAATGGGATCTGATGCCCTCTTCTGGTGTGTCTGAAGAGAGCAATGGTGTACTCATATACATAAAACAAATAAATAAATAAATAAATCTTAAAAAAAAAAAAAAAGAAAAAAGAAGAAGAAGCTGAGAGTCTCTGGGTCCCCAGCTTTCCTCTCAGCACAGTAAGTATGGAGATAGAGGAGGTTTATCCGCAACTGGGACAGAATAAAAGATGGTGGCCATCTGGGTACTGGGACTCAGCCCCTGCAGCCTGAGGGAGTTGCCTGCTGGACCCTCGGGATGCACTTATTGTTTGCAGCCCCAGATTTAGAGTCATGAAACAGTTAAGTCCATGCCTATTGAGGCTGCTAGAATTCCACATTAAGTCAGAAATGGGTGATACATATGCCTCCCTCTATCTGTCCCAGATGACTTCTCAGCCACCCAGCAGGCTGAGAGCCACTTGCTTGTCCAAGATGAGAATCCCCAGGAGAACTTGGACTTTAAATGTTCAGGACTCTGGCTGCATAAAGGGCTCAAGATCACAAATGCCCAACTGCTACCTTGGCAGCCTCAAATCAGCCAACCTCCTGTCTGGTCTTTGTAAATCCCAAGAAACCCAAACTATCTTCCATTCATGACAGAGAAGCTGGGAGACTTTTCTCTCCCTCCTTTTTTTGCCCCCAACCTTCCTCCCTGTGTCTTCTTCCAAGTGCAGCCTGCATCCACCCTGAGCATATGGGACACCCTGCTTGCTCTCCTCTGGAAGCATCCCTAATCCCTTCCCGGCAGGGACACTGGCAAGCAGATCAAAGCTGCCTTTGGTTCTGCGTCCAGATGAACTTGGGTTGTCAAGATGTCTCTTCAAAGAAATAACACTCTGTTTCTAGCCCAGAGGCCCTGCGCCGGGGTCACCAGTGACAAGGGCACCTTCATTCCTTTCTCATTAGGGACGGCAGAACATCTCCAGTTTAACCCACTCAGTCCCGGTCGAGCTTCAGACACACTCGGAAGCTTTGCCAAGGTACAACATTCCAGGAAGAGTCCTTGGAAGTGTCAGAGCTGAGTGTTTAAGAAACTCACTGTACTTCTCAAAATACCGAAAGGCCAATTGCCACATCTAGCGATGTTTAATCTTAAAGTGTTGAGTCCGGCCCAAAGGGCTCTTGAGAACTTGAAGTAGAAAGATTTAGAGACAGTTTAATTTGGGGGAGACAGGGAGAGAAAGATTTGCAGACAAAGCTGAGCACGGGATTGCAGGGTCCACCTGCCGCAGGGCACCCTGGGAACATGATGCTTTGTTGACAAATTTCACCATCATTCTTCACTCTACCTGCACAGGAGAGGTCACCTTTCTCTCTGTCTCTCTGTCTCTCTCTGTCTCTCTGTCTCTGTCTCTCTGTCTCTCTCTGTCTCTCCCTCTCTGTCTCTCTCTCTCTGTCTGTCTCTCTCTCTGTCTGTCTGTCTCTCTCTGTCTCTGTCTCTGTCTCTGTCTCTCTCTCTCTCTCCATGTGTGTGCAGATATGAGTATATGGGAGTTTATGTGTAGATCAGAGAACCATTTCAGGTGCCATGTCTAAGGCACTAGCCATCATTTTGGAGACATGGGAACAGGACAGAGTCTCTTACTGGCCTGGGCCCTCCCAACTAATCCCAAGGATTTTTTTCCCCTTGCCTCCTCGAAGCTAAAATTACAAGCATCTACCACCATGCCCAGAATTTTAAATGTGGATTCTGGGGATCAATCTCAGGTCCCCATATTTGCAAGGCAAGGACTTTATTGATTGAGGCATCTCCCCTGTTCCAAGAGAGAATAATTGTTTCTGATTTCTTTAAAATGTTTTGTTTAAAAACAAGTCTACAAATGGCCTTTTGGCTTTCGAACAAATGTAGAGTTTAGTCCCCGAAAGATGAAGGTGGGGTGAACTTCCAACGCAAATCTTCCTATCTGGAGCCTCTTTGTCTTTTGGGGTCACTCTGTATCCTCAACATGCAATATAGGGCACTAGCTCTGGTCTCCATGTTGAACCTCGTTCTGATCCCTTCTGGTCTGTGAGATTGAAGCCGAGTCAAAGATATGGTTTGGGAGCTTTGGGTAAAAGCTAAGCGCAAGGAGTTTGGGTATGCAGATATCCACATTTGATCCACTCACGAGCCATGTGCTAGTGGGCACATGGTTACTTTCTGTAAGCTTCTAGCTGTCAAGATGGCTCAGCTAATAAATGCACCTGCCACCAAGCCTGATGCCATGCGTTCTGTCCCCAGGACGCACATGGCAGAAGGACATCTCCAACTCCAAAAAAGCTGTCCTCTCACTTCAGAAATACAAAACAAACCAAAGGAAAGAAAACCCTTATAAGCTTCAGTCGCAAGTATGACAGAGTGTCAAGGCTAAGTTACCACTGTCTTTTCGGCTTTTGACGCACACAATGAGACAAGCCTGGGCTGAGTACTGGAGCCTGAGGGAATGTGCAAGAGAGCTGGGTTATCCCACTGATGACACAAGTCAGTGGTGACGAAGCCATCAAACGAGGCAGCTCAGTCTCAGTAGCCTAGCTCAGGCTAGCCCAAAGCTGATCACAGCCTCCAAATTGGGGGGCACAAAGCTACACCAGATGCCAAAGGCAGTAACCACAGAGAGTTAACTGCATTCCTGGTGGGATTTTAAAAGCTTTGGGTTGGAATTTCATTCCTTAAGATCTTAACAAATATCCTATGAGAACATCTACATATAGATGAAGAAATGGGGGAAGGGGGATAGAAAAAAATGTGACTTTTCCCCCATGAAATCTTGACTGTACGGATGCTGTTAAAATCCACATCAGTTGTCTGGAGTCGGAGGCGCACCCTCCCCACCTTCCCACCTCCCGCACCTCCCCATTCCCCCCCCCCATCCTTCACCCAGCTATGTGAGTTGAGAAAGTACGGTAATGTGCGTTAAGAGAATTCTTTCAGCAAGGGCTGGAGAGATGGCTCAGCAGCTAAGAGTACTGCTCTTCCAGAGGTCCTGAGTTCAATTCCTAGCAACCACATTGTGGCTCACAACCGTCTGTAATGGGGCCTGATGCCCTCTTCTGGTGTGTGTGAAGAGAGCAATGGTGTACTTGTATACATGAAATAAATAAATAAATAAATAAATAAATAAATAAATAAATAAATCTTCAAAAAGAATGCATTTACCAAGAGCCTGGCTCCTGATGAGTGTCCAATAGGGTCACGTTTTATTAACTATTACTTTAAGGGTGTCTGCGCAGGTGCATGGGCACACGTGGACACACCCAGTTTTTTTCCCACTGGACTCTGGGGTTCAAACCCAGTTTCTCAAACTTGCATGTCAAGCACTTTACTGATGGAACCCTCTCAACCAGACACACATGCATGACAGAATCCAGATATATATGCATGCACTTTCAAGAGGTTAATAGTTCATAGTTTTTCGGATTGAGATAAATAATGCGCTAATACCAACGGACTGTTTTTTTTTTTAATGGTTCTTCTAACACTGAAAAAAAAAAAAAAACAAAACCCACCCAAGATCACATGACCCAAATAGTATTTGTCCAGTATACTTTCTCATGAGAGAATTGCTCAAAGAGGGGGTTGGAAAGGTGGCTAGGTACTTGAGAGGACTCACTGCTCTTTCAAAGGACCCAGGTTCAATTCCTAGCCCCAACATTGGGCAGCTCACAACTACCTGTAATTCCGTTTCAGGGATCTGATGCCCTCTTCTGGGCTCTGTGGGAACTGCATGTCCTTGGCACACATACATACATCCCAACACTCAGACTCACACGTACAAAATAAAAACCAATTCATTCTCTCTCTCTCTCTCTCTCTCTCTCTCTCTCTCTCTCTCTCTCTCTCTCTCTCTCTCTCTCTCTCTCTCTCTCTCTCTGGAACTATTCAGAAAGAATGAGAAGGCCAGCACTTTCCTTCTGATGTGGTTGACTTCATAAAGCCTAAATCTCTCCAATATGCCACCAAGTGTCTGTCTATGACCCTAGTGACTATATGCATCCCCCTCTGCACTCCCAAAGGCACATACTATGCATGTGACCATAACACCTCCCATGTCTGGGGAAGTTTGGGTCTAGCTGACTAAGGAGCTGGAAGCGTTTGCAACCTTTCCTGTATTGTCTTGCCATCTCCTGACTGCACAGAACACATGCCATACTCCCAAAGCCCCTGACTAACCCTCACTCTGGCTCGTCAGCACCGGTTAGCATCTCTAGGGAAGACAGGATAAATAAGAGATCTCAAGGGTCTGAATCAAAGTCTCAGACAAGCCTCTGCCAGCTCCCGAAGGCCACGCAGAGAGGCACTGGGAGGCCGCTGACAGCTGTACCTTTCCATCTGGCCTCCACGCCACAGGCAGAGTGTCCGCTTCTGTCTCCCTCCCTGTTTATCCATTTTCTTTATCTGTGCTTGCTGTCGGCGGTGGCAGGGATACTGTGTCCACCATCAGTTGTTCATCAGAGAACTCCGGTGCAAAGCTACCGCCGGAAATTGAGTTTTTGAGATCCCGAGATAGTGGAATGTAGTTGATGCTCCCGTCACTTAGCATCCAGACAGAAGACCTCAGGGGGAAATGACCCTGTCAGTCCACATGACGCACTGCCGTCACCACGAGGCTCACTCTCTGACATGCTGACAGAACATGGACTCTTTCCAGTTGATTCTCTCTGGGCTGAGATGGGAAGGGCAGGAAGGCTCTTGCAGGTGGAAGGGGGGTGGGCTAAGGACTCCGGATGGAAGGGGGATGAGTTACAAACAGGCAGAGGGACCACTCAGGAGTGTAAGGAGGGAACTTTGGTCTAGGTGTGTGGGAAGGTGACAGATTTTAAGTAGTAGTAGCCCATAGTGTAATATCATACAACTGATCACACACTACCGTGGGTTGCTCCAGTCAGCACAGAGACAATGGTGGTAGTGCAATGGAATACAGTTTCAAGTTCTTCATGGCCTAGTGATGTCTCAGTCACCGTACAGTGTAGCACTTTAGTTACTTAGACATCTGTGGAGATTCTGCTGTGAACAAACGGTCCTCATAGCCGTCAGACATGAACCATACACCAGTTATGGGAAATGCACATAACTTGATAGAAACCACTCTAGCCCTGTCTTAAGGATTCTTATAAATTTCCTCACAGTGAACCACTATAAAGTGTGTTCAGGAGAACGCTGGCCGCTGCCCCCTGACTGCACGATCAGAGTCTGTCAACCACATTACAGGCGGCCCAGCCCAGTGCTTGGCATAAGATATCCGGCCATACGAATACCCAGTGTGATAGCCAAACAGCAGGGGAATCACCCAAGAGCACGGAGTTCTCAGAAGGTACCCATGTCACTAAGTGATGAATGGCAGTTAGATCCTTCCTGCTTTGAAATGAATAACACTGGAATAGAATCTTCTAGAATATGTATGGCCAGGCCAACTGGGCTTGTTTTAAGATGGGGCAAGGACTTCTGTAGCATGTTGAAGAGAGAGATCCAACTAAGGGTGGCTAATTACCTGCCCAAGGGGGACACTGGTCATACTAGACACCTCCCTATATATCTATATCAATCTTGATATAGATATATAGATATCTCTCTATATGTGTGCATAATTTACATATATTGTAATATTATAATTATTTTGCATTTAATTATTTTCATGTATGTTCTCTCTATATATCTGTCTCTAGCTCTCTGCATGCACATACATGTACGTGCCCCTGCAAATCAAATATTGATGTCAAGAGTGTTCCACAATCAATGTGTCTACCTTACTTTGGAGACAAGATCTCTTGCTGAACTTGCTTGTGATCTGGACAGACTGGCTGGCCAGCAAGCTCCTGAGATCCACTTGTCTCTGGCTCCATGGTACTGGGGTCATAAGCACCTATCAGTACCAAAGTACCTGAGGATTTTATGTCCCCATGCTGGGGATCGAACTCAGGTCCTCATCTGAACATGCAAGATCTTTCCGGAGTGGGCCATCTCTCCAGCCCCTGGAGACATTGCTGATGGACAGGGGAATACTACTTGCACAGAGCAGGTGCAGATCCACAATGCTAATACACATTCCTGGTCCACAGGGCATTCCCTACCACAAGTTCCCATATTATCGTAGCAGAGAACCCCCTGATCCAACAAGGTCCAATGGTAGGCGAGAAAGAGACCTCAACAGCTACATCAGTAAGAAGCGACCTATCAGGGACTTCAGTGGAAGCCTTCTCTAGCTCACAAAGAAGAAATGCATCATGGTAAACATCACTGGAGTCAGACAGAACCCACAGGAACTGGTGAATCCCTGAGCTACTGGTGACGGCAGGGAATTTTTATTTCTTGTAACTATCTGAAACTCTCAAGTCGCGGAATCTTCATCTCTATAGTCATCTCTATAGAGCATGTCAACTCCTCAGGTCCTCAGCAAACCTGGTGATGGGGCAAGGGGTTATCACAGGATTGTTATATTTTACTTCTCCTCCTCCCCCTCTTAATTGTTTCCTTCTTCTTTTCTGTCCTCTCCACTTCTGTCTCTTCCTCTTCTCCATTCTTTTTCTGCCTTTCCTATTTGAGTCAGGGTCTCTCAAACTCATACTCGCTCTCTCACTGGGCTGAACCTGAATGTCTGAATCATCCTGCCTCTACATCCTGAGTGCTGAGATTACAGGTGTACTGGCACACCTGGTTAACACAATGTTGGGTACCAAACCCAGAGCCCCGTGAATGCTAGGTAAAAATTCTCCCAACTGAACCATATCCCAGCCTCTTCTTATTTACAATCCATCTGCACTTAGATTATGGTGATAAGCTATACTAGAGCTTCTAAGGTTTCCAAAGTATACACACACACACACACACACACACACACACACACACACACACTCCATTTGAGTGACATTCATATAAAAAGAAATCACCGGTCCAGGAATGGTGACTTCCCCTCCTGTGCCCAGCATGTTCTGTATCAGACACTGGCCACTCACCCCCACCCCCTTGGACACCTGCAGAAGGCATGCTGGCCTGGCCCAGTGTACATCAAGGAAAACCAGATCGCAAGCACCTGCCAAGTCACTGCAGCTTGCCGGTAACTCGAGCCAATTTGAATTTTTCCCTTTTCCCATTTCTGATTTATTAACATTCCTTGGCTACAGGACTTCTCCCTCTGCTAAATATGGCTCATTGTTTCCTGTCTCTTGAAACAAAAGGTACCTTGATAAGTGGATTATTTGATTTCAATGCTGCTTCTGAGGGGACCCGAATACCTCTTGCTGAAATTACACAGTGGGGTTTGCAATTTCATAACACTGAGACTCCCCTTGAAAGATGCTGGTTCTTAGATTCCTGCCGGGGGGCCCCTGAGGGGATATCCCCCTCTTCTTGTCTCAGGGAGAGCTGTGGGATCAATCTCTGGTGCTGCGTGATTAAGACCCTAGAAACAGGCAAAGAGCTTTGTTGTTCAGAAGCCAATGCTGTGAGACAGCCAGTATCTCAGGCTCAATGGGTGTGGAAACAGCTTTGGGTAGGCACAGGCCCCTGGGTAAGTCTTGGTGGGGTATAGAGTTGCAGGCCATCGGGGTTCCTAAGCTTGTGCTGGCCCTCATAGTGGCCCTGCGTTGGTGTGCCTGCATCTTCCTGCCCTCCTCACTTTATACTCTTGGCTACATCCCAAAGCAACATGTGGATTCTGATGGGCTGAGGCCCAGCTTCTGCAGAGAGGGAATGTTGATTTCTCCTTACTCCTAGAACAAATCGCCACCTTCTTAGCATCTTCGAAGGACAAAAGTACCCTTTTTGGTTATTCTGGAGGTCAGAAATCTGAAGTCTGAATGGGGTTGAAATCTGTTTAGCTTGGCACCCCGGGAGAGAATCTGTCTGTCTCAGTTTTCTTACTCCCTAGGGGCTGTCTGCCTTCCCCTCCTTTGAGGCCTCTTTTTTCCATCTGCAAAGCAAATGGCTAACCACTTTCCTCTAGTTCTGATCTCCTGCCAGCTCTGACCTCTTCTTGAGACTTTTCTGATGAGTCTAGAACTCCTCCCCTGGGGTGATCAGGATAACACCCCATCTCAAGATCCGTAGCTAGTCTCACCTTCTGCTATGGGATGATAGAAGGTCCCATAGCTGCAGGTTATGGCCCTCAGAACGTACAAGGCCTTAGAAGGGAACATGTCACAGCAGAGAGCATGTATGTACCTATAAGAATGTTTCTGGCTCTCGGGCATGGCGGTCAGTTCATGTACTGTGATATAACAAACTTAAGCATCTGGGCTTCCAGCTCTGGGCATTTCCATGGTCAAATGGCTCTAATGTTTGGGGTGTGCTAAGGCAGAATGGGATGTAGAAAAATGCACCACGGAGGGAAGGCAAAGGGAGGGAGAGGAAGAGAACAGAGTTTTAACATCCATTCCAAGTCCACACCCAATGACCTAACCCCCGTTCCCCTGGGTTCTGCTCCTGAGATGTTCCACCACGATGTCTGGATTTCGAGGGCAGAATCAGGCACTGCTCCTTTCCTGCCTACCAGGCGTCCATCTCAGACAAGGATAAGTTGCCCAGATTCTGTAAAGCTCTGCCCACTGGACACTCACACACTAGCAAACCCATTTAGTGATCAAGCAAAGCTCTGACCTTCAAAGGTCGCAGAACAACGTAAGAATAAGTGGTATTGCAACTACAGCAGTTAGGAGAGTCCTCTGATGAAATTTCACTCAAAGTTTGCTTTATTCCCCGTTCGTGTGTGTGTGTGCATATGTACATGCTTAGACAAGCATGTGGAAGACAGAGGTTGATATTGACTGCCTTCTTTTATGGCTCTGCTTTTTACATATTGAGGCAGGGTCCCCCATATGAATACACATCTCACCTCTTCTGCATATCTTCCTAGCTAGCATCTCTAGCTAGCTAGCATCTCTATCTCTATAGGTGCATGCTAATTCTTTGCATACACATCAGCTCTCCTGTTTATCCAACAAGTCCTTCACCTGCTGAGCCATCTCCCTACCCCCAGTAAAAGGTTGCTAACCCTTCTCAGAAAATTATATCCATCCATGAAGGAGAAGTTCTTAGTGTTCTGTCCACAGAAAAACAAACAGCAGTCGGTCGACGGATCGTGGTTTGCTGACTCTAGCATGGAGGGAGCCTTCTAAGCTGGGTTTCACGCACAGTTGGAGGTCACTGGCCTCTTTTCCAGTGTGCTTTATAACCTGAATTACGACGGGACAGGCTTACCTTGTGGAGTCACAATGTAAACATGGTTTTCACTAAGCATCTGAAACAGTTTGAAAATGAAAGAGAAAATAAATACAGGAGGGAACTGGAGTGGTGAAGCCCAAGAGGGATTTAACTAAGCACCCTTACGCTCACACAGCATATGGCTGCAGGATGCTTCACAGAGTCTATTCAGAGAGAGGCAAGCGGTAAATGGCAGATGGTATCATTATTTATGTGGAACCCGACATTAATCCCGAGAGTCCAAATTATCTCGATTCATGTCAATAAAAAGAAACCAGCATCCCATCTTTGTGGCGGTCTTTTTCTTCAAAATAAAAAAATATAGAATAAATAAGGAGCTTATTTTTAATATGCTGCCCATATTTCCTTTCCCTGTAATTACAGTTAATTTTTAAAAAGTCTATGTCCTGTTCAGGCATTGGCTCCCCCGCCTCCAACACACACATGTGAGTCTCATTTGCCAGTAAACATCTGTAGGTTTGTTTGGTTATAGCGGAATTTGGGATGATTATATTAACGAGGAGTCTTGGGGTACAGAGTGGAAAATGCATTCTTGATGGTTGAGTAAATACGAGAAAAGATCACCCCAGAAGATGAAGGCCATTCATCACATATGGCCTAACTCTCTGATTTGTGACAAGGGCATTTAAAGTGAACTTTCTGAGAGGGAAATGGAGAGTCATCCACTCAGGGAGCTGACCCTTTGTGGCACTAGAAATGTACATCAAAAATCCGGCCCTAAAAAAATTGATCACTCTGGGATGAGTACATATGTGGATGTATATGTGTGGTATATGGTGTGTGATGTGTGTGTGTGTAGTGTGTGTGTGTGATGTGTGTGTATGTAGTGTGTGTGTGTGTGATGTGTGTGTATGTAGTGTGTGTGTGTGTGTGTGTGTGTGTGGTGTGTGGTGTGTGGTGTGTGGTGTGTGGTGTGTGGTGTATGTGTGTGGTATGGTATAGTGTATGTGTGATGTGCTGTGTGTATGGTATGGTATGTGGTGTGTGTGTGTGTGTGTGTATGTGGTATGGTGTGTGCGTGTGGTTTGGTGTAGTGTGTGTGTGATGTTATGTGCTGTGTGTATGGTGTAGTGTATTTTGATGTGTTGTGCTGTGTATATGGTGTGGTATGTATGTGTGTGTATGGTGTGGTATGTTGTGTGTGGTGTGGTATGTGGTGTGTGTGTGTGTGTGTGTGCATGTGTTACTCTGTCCTCATTCCCTATGACATCATCCACCTTGTTTTATGAGATCTCAGTGGCTTGCTGACTGGGCTGGCCATCAAGCCCTGGGGATTTTTCCCTTTTCTCTCCTCCGTGCCAGGATGACCAATGTGAGCCACCACACCCAGCCTTTATACCTGAGCGCTGGGGACCGAACTCAAGTCCCCCTGTTGCCATGCAAAGTACTTTACCCACTGAGCCACTGAGGCCTCTGGGATGAATACCTCTGCTGTCTCTATTTAACCCAGAAGGAGATGAAGCCCAGAGGGGGTCAGGGTTTTCCAGGGCCACTTGTCTTTTATAGTAGAATCAGGAATTGAACTTGGTGTCTGTGTCTCTGCTTTGGGCTCAGCAAATTGGCTCGATCACTCTGGGCTCACATCTCACTTCTGCTCATGTGTTTCTTGCGGAGACAGAGGGTCAGAGCTCGGTGAGCGATGACACGATCAACTTTAATACCTCATGCTTGGGTCAGTCCCGTGGCCAGGAGACAGGATCCAGGGGTACCTGAAGTTGGGGTGGAGATCTCCGGAGGTTGCCCCTTCCAGGCTTAGGAAAGTGTAGGATGCCTTCCTGACATTTTAAATCAACAGATAATCAGCATCCCGTTTTTCACAAATGATTCCCTTGAGCTTATGCCTGTTCTTAGGGCACCAGTCTCACTCTCGGTGCTAAGCTCAGAGAAACCAGATCAAGAGAGGTCGCACAAGGACCGGTCCTCATTCAATATCCATGAATCAAGAGGCTTTTCCGAGCCCCGAGCAGCTATGCTTCGGGAGAGAACGCATAGGCAATTAATCCACATTTGTTGAGCTTGGAAGGTTGCTTAAGCAGAGGAGGGAAAGCCATCCCCAGAAGGGGAGAACTCAGACAGGATGGCAGGCTTCAGGCTCTCTTAGGTGTGGGAAGAGGGGGAGGGGGATGAGCTGGAGCCCTGCTGCTGGGTGGAAGTCAGAAAGGAGCACCTAAGCTGTCTAGAGAGCACTTCCTTCTTGCCCCAAACTAGGAAAAAAAAATACAGTGGAGATCACGGAGTGTCAGAACACAGGAAACTGCACAACAGAATTCTGGGAGGAATAAAGATGGAAGACAGCCCTGAGCCAGGCCACTGGGTTCTATGTCCTACGGTGGCATGTCCTAGCTACAGGCAAGGGGAGCCTCAGTATCTCTAACTGCACAGCAATATTAATGCCAGCACACATTAGGGAGCTACTTAGAAGATGAAATGCCTTTCAGAGGTAAAGTACTCGGCCTTCACCTGTCTGGCACATAGGAGGCACACAGAACCATTGCTTGTTAACTGTTTTAAACTATTATTAGGTGGGTAGTTTTGCAAAGGAGCATCACATTTGCTAGAAAGATCTCCACATATGACTAAGGTGAAAATTAAATACAAGCAAAATGCCTTTTATCTGGGAAAAGAAAGAAAGAATGAAGAAAGCTAGAGAGATGGTCATGTGCCAAGAGCACTGGCTGTTCTTGCAGAGGACCCAGCTTCAGCTCCCAGCATCCACGGGAGGCAGTTTACAACTGCCTGCAGCTCCAGCTCCAGGGGATCTGACGCCCTCATCTGGCCTCAGTGGGTACTGCACTTAGGTACACATACACAGACATGCACATGATTCTTTTTAAATCTTTAAAAAATTAAACAACTAGGAAGACTTGAGGATTATAGGGGGTTTTCTCCCCCAACTCTGGATTTCTTCACCCAGATCTTGTTCAAAAGTTCCATGATATCATCCATTTTTCTACCTTAGCATCTCCCCAGAAAGCCTTCATTCTCATGATTACAATAAAGCTGTTGGCCAACCGGCCATTACATCTGAGTCCCAGGGAAGAAAGGTTAATGATATGCCTATGAGGTAACTTTGCCATTTAGCACTAGAGAATTTATTAGGTCCAAAAAAATTGGCCCTATGAGCTTCAGCTACATGTTCTTGAGATTGGCATAATCACACAAGGAGCAAATAATATATGCTAAAGTATTCGTTAAGTAACTATACTGATATCTTAAAATATCAATAAATGTAACATAATAATTGTTAAGATAACAAAGTTCTGAAATCAGCCTATGCATGTATGCATCTTCATATGCAGATGTACACACATACACTCAAATATTTAGGAAAAATTTCAAGTTTTTAAAAAGCCATAGAGAAGATGAAGTCCATGACTCAAAGGTGGAAGTGTCTTTTATTTTCTCCTCCCTGTTTCTTTGCTTTTTTTCTTTTTCAATTGGCTTTGAAAGGAGAAAGCAATGCATTTAATGCATCTGACACCATTTGGTTTTGTCCGGGAGCAAGAAAGAGAAACTAGCTTGATGATGGATGGCGCACGCCTTTCATCCCAGCACTCAGGAGGCAGAGGCAGGGGAATCTCTGTGAGTGAGAATCCAGCCTGGTCTACAGAGTGAGTGAGTTCCACAACAGGGTTATACAGAGAAACCCGAGAGAGAGAGACAGAGAGAGAGAGAGAGAGACAGAGAGAGAGAGAGAGACAGACAGACAGACAGACAGACTAAATACTGGGTTCAAGGAAGGGAGGTTTTTCTTCACCAAACCCAAGGTCCAGACTGGAGAGTTACTCAGTGCTGAAGAGTGTTCAGTATGTAATCATGAGGCCTGATTTTTGGATCCCAGCATCTACATAACGAACCGAGCATCCAACACATGTCTGTAACCCCAGCTCTGAGGAAAGTGGAGACGGGAAGGTCATTGGAGATTGTTGGCTTCCTGCCTAAACCACAAAAAACTGTGAGACTCAAGTTCAATGAGGGATGGTGACTCAGAGGGAACAGGTAGAAAGTGAGGAAGGATAACACAGGACATTCACTAATGTCCTGTAAGTGCACACACCTGTGTACACACAGTCAATCTCTCTCTCTCTCTCTCTCTCTCTCTCTCTCTCTCTCTCTCTCTCTCTCTCACACACACACACACACACACACACCACTCACAAATGAAGGTTCTGTCTTGAGATAGATGGTTTGCACAACTGTGTCTAGTTCTGTACTCCAGTTCTATAGTTCTCTGATGTCCCCACCACCACCACCACTACCACCAGTACCACCACCATCAATTTATGACATTTAAATTCTCACTTGGATCTCTCAGTTTGGCAGAAGCCACTATCCCGTCATGGGGACACTTGAGCCTGTTGCTCCTATGTGACAGTACTGGCCATCTTGAAATGAGGGTCAGTGGAGCACTGAATGGCATCAGTCCTAGATAACATACAGAGATGACCTCACAAGAGGCTATGCCTCAGGACCACCCGGAAACTAGGTAATAAGCATCAACCACCATAGAGGGCATTAGACCATAGCAGACAAGCAATAGCCTGCTGTCTTGTGTGTTGGCTCCTGGGCATGGCTGAGCATGGAGGCTGAACTGTACAAGGCTAAGACATGAGTTCGGTCTGGGAGAATCCTAAAAACTGCAGGACCCAGGAGGTTCTTCTGTTGGAGTTTCCTACCCCATGATTATGTCTGTTTTGACAACAGATCTTCCATTTCCTCTGATGAGTAGCCTGCCTCTCCTTTCCACCCAAGCTTGGATTCCCAACATGGGGTCCAGGTGTGGACAAGCATCTCAATCCCATCCAATCAACACACAGCTCCTACCACATCTTCACAAGGCTCACAGTATTACTTCAGGGCTTCCTCTGACTACAGCACTTCGCTGAGCACCTGCTAAGTCCTGAGATGGAGTTCTAACTAAATAAAGTCGGAACAAACAGCTCACACTCCAGTGATAGCATGACAGAAGACTATCTGTGTTTGTCATTAGTCATCAGTACACAAAATCATTTTGGCGCAGATGGATGGATGGGCAAGTGATATATATGTTTGTCAGTATGTCTGTATTTATGGACAGATGAATGAGAAGATGTATGTGCATGTATGGATAGATGGACAGATCATTCATGGATGGATAGAAGGATGAATGGATGGATGGTCACATAATACTTAAGTTTATAAGTATGTATGTATTTATGGATGGATGGAAGGATGAGAAACTGTATGTATGTATACATATACACATATACATACACATGCATATGTGAACAGATAGATCATTCATGGATGGATAGGCAAGTAATTCTTATGTTTTTAAGTATGTATGTATTTGTGGATGGATGAATGGATGGATGGATGAGAAACTGTATGTATGTGTGTATATGGACACACACACACATATATGAACAGATAAGATGGACAGATCATGTACATATGTATGTATGGGTGAATGGATGGATGAATAAGATATGGGTAGGCAAATGGATGACAGATGGATTAATGGGAAGGCAGAAAGATGGATAAGTTCATAGATGAATGGCTAGACAGACGAACTGATAGATGGAAGGAGCATGATGGATGGATTCATGGATGGATTCATGGATGGACAGATGGTTGGAAACAGTAACTCAGGACCCTGTGTGCCTCTGACTATCAGTTATCTGGGTTCCCTGAACAAATGCCCTCAGGTGTCTCTGGTCTCTTCTCACAGGACTCTTGGACCACAAAGCTCACAGAGTGTAGTATGTCACATAGACTGGCTGCCACAGCTCCGGGAAAGTCCAGCACACCCATGCATATGGGCTTGAGTGACTACTGGGATATGGAGCCATTAGAAAATTTAGAGAGAAGAACAAAGACAAGAAGAGGAAGAGGAAATATAAAGAGGGTTGAAAAATCTTTCAAATCAGAGAGAGCACCCAAAAATTCACATCCTGAGTTTGTACAGGAAGACTAAAGTTTGGGATAATACCAGGCAGGCTAGCTCTCTTGCCTGATAAATGGCTGGGTCAAAGGACTGCCTCCACTTGGTCTTCAGGTGACCAAAATCTACTCTTTAGATCACCAAAATCCACATCCTCTCTTCCCTGCCTGGCCCATGCATGTTCAGAGTCCGTTGCCCTGGACTCAAAGGGGACTCCCTTTTCTCCACTCTGAGCTGTGGTTTCCAGAGACTGGCTGCCTCAAGATGACAGCCCCAAACAGCTCAGCCAGGCTCAAGCACCTTAAAGTGGGTGGAAGGAACCTGGTGGGAGGGAGCCCATCTCTCTGGCTAAAGGGGCCCAGGGGCTGGGGGGGGGGTACTTCTGAGATTTGCCACCAGAGGGCGCTCTGAAGGGAATGGGTGAGGCCGAGGTGGGCTCCCAGACAATGTGTCCAGCGAGGACTCCACATCTCTCCCTCTGTAAGCCTCCTGTCTCCAACCCTGTGATGCCCAACAGTCATTTTTTTTCTTGATGTTCATTTCTTGAATTTTATTTTATTTTTCATGGTGTTTTTGAGACAGGATCTCTCTGTGTGTCCCTGATTGTCCTGGAATGCACTATGCGGACCAAGCTGGCTTTCGATGCATAGAGATCCACCTACCTCTGCCTCATAACTGCTGGAGTTGAAGATCTGTGCCATGATACATGGATTAAGACTGACTTTTGAGTGCTACCTAGTGAGTATGGGTTAAGGTCATATTATGGAGTTAGCATGTGCCTATTGTGTGTAATATTGTATATGTGTGTTGTGTAAAAGCCAAATTGAGGTAAATACATTCATTGCCCTAAACAGTAACTATTTTTTGTGATGAGAACATTTAAAAAAAAAAAAGAATCTTGTTTTTGAGACAGGGTCTTATGTATCCCTGGATGGTCTTGACTTCACTACATAGCTAAGGAGGACCCTGAACATGACCTTGAACTTCTAGATCCTTCCATTTGCTGGGATTGCAGGCTATTGCAGACATGTCCCACCATGCCTGGTTTGTGCAATGTTGGGGATGGACCCACTGGGAAAACACTCCACTCACTGAGCTCCCTCTGAAGGGTTGGCATTCCTTCTAGGCACCACCCAAGAGTTACCTAGTAACAGCCAGGTAGGCCTGGCTTGCTATAAAAGGGACAGTTTAGCTTCCAACTCCCCTGCACCCCCAGGTTCCTGCACTTTCTCTGGGCACAGACTCACAGACTTGAGACCTGGGATGGCAGAGGAGAGAGCAGTGGGTCAGGAACTCAAACTAGGAACTAGGTCAGAGCACCTAGAATATAGCACTCATTCTGTGGGTCCCTGATCTGGGCTGTGCTGAGGAGAGGCAAGGTATACCTTATAGCCCACTGCATACCCCAGAGCCTACTGCAAGCCCTATAGCCTGCTGCTCACCTCATAGCCCACTGCACACCCCATAGTCCGCTGCACACCCCATAGCCCACTGCATACCCTATAGCCTGTTGCATACCCTATAGCCTGCTGCACATGCCATAGCCCACTGCACACCCCATAGCCCCCTGCACACCAGACTCCACAAGTCTCAGCTATATTTCTCCACACATGAATCCGAACATCAACTCCATGCAAAGCTTTGGGTGTGCTTCAACAGGAAAAGACACCTACCTTGCTTACCCTGCTATAAGAAGACACTAGTAAAAAATGAGTCATATGTAGCCTACATGAGTTGATACAGAACTGTAAGGTAAACACCAGCCCT
Source organism: Mus musculus (assembly GCF_000001635.26). NCBI lineage: Eukaryota > Metazoa > Chordata > Mammalia > Rodentia > Muridae > Mus > Mus musculus. The sequence goes on along the minus strand of NC_000071.6, from coordinate 127,339,990 downwards.
CCAGGAGCAGGGAAGAAGGGACTTGGAGCCTCAAAAAAGAATAATGCAGGCCGAGCACATGAATAGATACAGCTTAGATGATGAGGGGTCCACTGGTCCTGAGGCTAGATTTTGGACACACACAAAGTGAGTGACTAATACAGAGCTCATCACTGGAATGCAGATGGACATAGAGTCTCTGTACCCACCAAGGTTCCTGCCTCAAGTTGCTCCTTAAGCTCCTGCCCTGACTTCCCACTGTAATGGGCTGTGATATATGAGCTAAAATAAACCTGTGCCTTCTCTAAGTTGTTTTTGGTTGTGTGGTATTCGCCACAGCACCAGAGAGGAAAATACAACACACTCACTCTCTATCCTTCAAAAAGGAAAAAAGTCCGATTTGAGCTTTAGGAGTGGCAGCTGAGTTTGTGCCTCTGCCGGCCTCCACTCATTCTGTAGGGTAATGCCTGTTTGTGTTTGTTTTGGTTGTTTCTTTTCAACTGAGCAGCTTAGCTGAAATCACGCTTTGGTTCTACAGTCTGGCCAGAGCATGTCAACCAAGCAAGCATTCCGGTTGATACTCTTCATGGCTCAGGAGATACAGCCCCTCAGCTAATCCACACATGTCGCTATGGGGGTGGGGAGCATTGCTTAGTGAGGGGAAGACTGAAATCCAAGGATGCTTGAAGCACAGCAGAACTATGCAAATGGTGAAAAACGGGAACATGGCTTAGCTTTCTCTCTCCCTGGGCGCCTGAGTCCTTCCTGCCTTAATTATGTCTTTATGGGCGATTTTTCCTCCTGGAAAAACTCATTCAAGCAAGCCAAGGATACACACATGGGAGGGACTAACTAAACTCCACAAAAGCAAGGCGGGGAACAGAAACCCCCTGTGGCTGGAGAGAGAAATTCCTTTTGAACTGAGGAATGCTAAGGTGATTGTGGGCACAGGGGGCCTTTGTGTCATTAATCTGACCTGCCTTTATCTGACTGGATTCTTCGCAGTCAACTGGGAGGCTCTGCACCATGGGAAACTGCTGGGGAATTCCTTCTGAGGGCCTGGCTTGGAGCCCTGGTACTAGATGTGTTTCAGTTTTACTTAATTTCACTGCTATAGAAAAAAAAAATGACCAGCAAGTAGCCAGCAAAATGAACCTACATGTACCTAAGTAAACACAATACTCACACACACATGGATAAATAGCTACAAAAGACACACAATGACATGTATACAGATACATATATACATATAGATACAGGTATGTACACATACACCATGCTTATGAGTACACACATAAACAAACAACGGCATACAGACATATACAACTCATGTACATAGATATATACACACAGCTACATATGCACACAATTGCACAAAGTAATGTACATGTGCAGGCATACATATATACATACAAACACACATGCAGATAGCATACACATATACACACATATGGCCATGTATAGACACACATACAGATGCACACGGGCATATATACCTGCATATACACACACACATGCATATATATATATATATATATATACACATACATGTACACATGTACACATGTATAGACATAATGCAGATATGTTCAGGCATACATATATATACTCACAATGAACACATATATAGACACAAATGTGGATACATATGTACACATGTAAACACACACAGATATACATACTAGTGCATGTACAGAAGACACACACATATAGAAACACAAACTACCTGTTTGAGTTTCTTTCTTTTTTAAAAACTTTTTTAAGAACTCACTTTAATTATTGTATATATGTCTGTTTGAGGGTGTCAGGTTCCCTGGAACTGGAGTTACAGATAGCTGTGAGCGGCCATGTGGGTGCTGGGAATTGAACCCAGGTTGCCTGGAAGAGCGGTGCTCTTAACTATTGTGCCATCTCTTCAGCCTCAATAAAACACTGTGAGAAATGAAACCTGAGGGAGAGAGGGGTTACTCTGGGCCCTAGTTATAGAGGCAGAAGCAGGGAGGGCATGGTGGTCAGAACAGGAGGCTGGCTGGTCACATTTTATCCACATTCAGGAAGCAGTGGGCCAGCTGAACAGGCTCCCACACATGATCTTAATGACCCACCTCCTCCAGTCGGACTCCGCCCCTTAGAGATTCCCAGAAGCCCCCAAACAGCGCCATCAGCTGAGACCAAGTGTTCCAACACATGAGCCTGTGGGAAAATCCTTCTCACTCAAATCACAACACCCCAGACAGTGAAAACACTGTCACACATTTTAGCAGAAAAATATTAACAATATAAATATTGTTAACAACTTTTGTTGTTGTTGTTGTTGTTGTTGTTTTAAGATGGGCTTTCTCCTCTGTGTAGTCCTGGCTATCCTAGAATTGACTTGGTAGACCAGGCTTGGCCTCGAACTCATGTCGACTCACCTGCCTCTCCCTCTCAAGGGCTGGAAGTAAAGGTGTGTGCTACCACACCTGGCGACATTATTTCTGCCAATACTTCTGCTGGATGCTTAGGAGGAGGCATCTGAGTGTCAAAATGGCAGGGTGCGTGTGATCATGCGTGCCGGATCATTAATGGGGCGGGGAAGGAGCCTGCCTGCCACTCCGTTCTTAGAAGTTCCTGGAGGGCTTCCCACAACTAAAAGCAAACTGGAGAGACAGCCTGCTTGGTTTACCAACTGCTTTCCAGGAAAGCCTAAGGACCTGGGTTTGGATTCCCAGCAGCCACATAAAAAGCCAGGCATGATGGAGTGTGCCTTTAACCCCAGCGCCAAGGGCACAGACAGAGGATCCCTGGGGCTGACCAGCCTCTCAGTCTAGCCAAAAAGTAAGCTGCTCCCTAAGTAGCGAGAGACCCTCTTTGAAGGCACAAGGCGGAGAGCAACAGATGTCACCTGGCAGTGACCTCTGACCTCCATACACAACTGCACACACTCATGCACATGCAAGTGAACTGGAAAAGGTGCAGTTGATGCAGACTGGTGCCACGGAGTAGCCGCTAACCACAGGGCAGGATGGGAGTTTCAGTTGTCTCCAATTAACTCAAAAGAAAACTTTGGTCTCCTGGGCATGAGGGCTGCTTCTGGGAGTGGCCATTCCTCCCCTGCAGATGCTGTCTCCTGATCATCGGGTTTGTATTCAGCCACACAGATTTCAGATCCCCTTATATTTTACAAAGCAGCAAAAAATGACTTTGCCCAGAGTGGCTGCAGTTTTCAAGGAAAAGCCTTTAACTTTAACTTCATAAAATCGGGAAGAAGGCTCTGCATTTCCTACGGGCACGCGCACACACACACACACACACACACACACACACACACACACACACACGTGTGGAGCGCTGTAAAAAAAAAAAAAAAGAGTCTGGGGGGACTGTGGAGCTCAGCCTCAGAGGATTACAGAGTGATGGTAGGTTGCCCAGCAACGAGGAATGCACTTTACCAAGACAGTATTAATGCATTATTTGGGTGGCTAAAACTCACACACACTCTCTCTCTCTCTCTCTCTTAAAAATGAACAACACAAAACAAAACAAAAACAACTGGTGTCTTTGCAGGGAGGAGTGTTGCAACAGGGCTTCACTAGACAAAGAGAGGAAACTGGAGAATGTCCCTCCTTCAGAGTCACTCAAATCTTAAGAACAAACCCCCTTCCCTTTTAAGAGGTGTGTTGGATGAAGCCTTCACATTTGGCGGCTGATTGGGAGGGGCGGGGGGCGGGGACAGGGGTGGGGGCGGAGGCTCTCCTGAGCCGTTCTCTCTGAAGCTGGTGTCTTGCTTCTGGCATTATTTCAAGCTGACAGATGTCTCATCCCTCAAAGCTGCTCTTTGTGGCTGTCCTGGTATGAAACACCCCGGCCAGCCTCCCAGCTGGACAGTTTCGTGGACTGGTGGACTGTCTGTCTTCCAGAATCTGCTGGGAACTGGGCCTTCAGATAGCAAAGCCAGAGTAGCACTCCCCACAGGGTCTACCAGAAGGGGACTAAGAAAAGGTGCCCTGTCTTTTACACACACACACACACACACACACACACACACACACACACAAACAAACAAAATAAATAAACATAGGAATAGAAATTATTATTAAATTATTTTGAGCACTTTCAAAAGAACACCCAGAGTGAACAAATGAATCCTTTGAGTGCTTAGATGAGATTCTTAAATGCTTTCTCCACAAACAGAAGCAGCCCTGGGTGACTTCCCCTGCTTAGCAGAGCTGTACCTAATAGCCTGTCCGGGCCACTTACAGGTTCAGGTATTAGATCCATCTATATGCTAAAGTACACCAACACTCCAGGGGCAAGAAGGGACTTTGATGGTCGTTCTCCAACAAGGCAGTGAGGGGAACATTTTAAAGCTGAAGGCACTTGTGCTGTTCCCAACTGAGGCCAAACACTGGTCTGCTTGCCCCCTGCTTCCTTTAGCTCTCATCCTGGATACAACCAGCAATTCTTTTCAGACACACTTTAAAGCCAGGATTTTGGCTTTTGCACCCTTCCCCCTACCAAGAACTATGGGGATCACACACACACTAGGCCCTCTACCACTGACCCTTCTTCTTATATTTCAGTTTGAGAAATTGTCTTACCAAGTCACCCAGGCTGCCTTAAAACTCACCCTGCAGCTGAGGCTAGCCTTGAACTAGTGATCTTCGTGCCTCAGCCTCCTATTGGTGATCACTGTGCCACAAGGCTTCTATGTGTGCTTTCCTGGTGGGAGGGGCAATCTTCTTGTCTAAAATGTACCAAGGTGCAGCTCTGAGCCATTGGCATGCCCTCTAAGTGCCGGGAGGGTGTGGTGTACCCTGCAGAAATGATGCAGTGAAGATGAGCTCTGGTCAGGCATAGGCTCAGAGAGTTTTCCTGAAAGTTCAATGTGAATAAATCAATAGAAAGTAGTAACTCCAGTGACTTCATATATGGAAATAGAAACAGGAGGGTCAGGAGGTCAAGAAAGTGAGTGAGTCACCAGCCAGCCTGGGTTACAAGAGACACTGTCTCAAAACACCAGAAAACAATCACAAACAACCAAACAGATGGGAGAAAGAATCATTAATATGTATACAAATAGGGTATGTACGACAGTTGATTGTGCCATGTGTGTATTTTGGTTTCTCAGAGGCTCCCATGTTTGAACATTTGACACCCCAACTGGTAGCACTGTTTTGAGTGATCCTGAAACCTTTAAGACACGGACAGGATTCAGCCGGAAGATGCAGAGGCACAGAAGTGGGGCTTGAGAGTCACAATGGGTTCACCCCATGTCTGGTCTGAGCTCCCTCTTCTGATCAGCCAAACTGTGAGCAGGCAGCCCCCTGTTCCTGTCACCGTGCCTTTTCTGCCATGATGGACTCCACCCTGTCAAAACCCAAACAAATCTTCCTCCCTTCAGTTGTGTCTACCGGGGAAAATGGCTGTCACAGGGTGACAGGAACTTGACTCCATTTCTCTTGGAGTGATGACTCTGTTTATACTAAGTCATCATTCATGTGGATGTCGGGGAACCACGGGCATGAATAACCACAGTCATGTTCTTTACCGGTGTGTCTGCACTGGAAAAGATGGGCGACCCATCCAAACACTACAATTTTATCACTATATGACCACCTGTGCCACATGTCCTGTGTATGATGACACCCAAGGCATTGTGGGTAAAATACAGAAGCACCGGGAAATGAAACAGAGAGATTTTCAGGTTTTTAACATTCTGTGCTGTGGCTTTATGTATATTTTCATTATCTTCCCATGCTGGTGACATGGACCAAGAGGCCTGCCACTCAGGCCTCTGTAGAGTCCCCAGGGACCCACTGTGCACCAGGTACCACTCTAGAAATAGAAGAAGAGCAAACAAAGAGAAAAACACACTTGTCTTTCTGGAACTTTCCCTGTGTTGGAAGAAGAGGTCAAACCAGAGGGGCGGAGGGTTGATGTAATTTCAAAATGGTCATCTGAGAAAACCTTACAGAGACTATAACAGTAAGTTGCTGGGTTCTGATGTCCTCTTTGACCTCCATGAATATCAGGCACACATGTGTGCCCAGATATAAATGCCAGCAAGACTCTCATATATGTGGAATAAAAATAAATAAATCTTTTTAAAAAAACTGATAAAAAATTTCTGAGCGGGGTGGGGGTGGGGGGATGAGCTGTCTGTTCTCTGCCCCAGCTGCAATAGTTAGGAGAGATTCATGGATCCTAGGTTTATAGCTTTTAAACTATTTACGTGTATCCCATAGCTTGAAGCATCTTCATCATGATTAAGGTAGCTGTGCATTTACACACCTAGTCAAGACACAAACACACCTATCTACCTACCTACCTACCTACACACACACACACACACACACCTCTTCTGACCAAAATTATAATTTTGTAATGCAGAGAGTACCCTGTGTGTTTCCCTCCTACCCCGTGAAACTCCGCTTCATTCCATCCCTCTTTCCAACAAACGTTACAGGTGTCTCACCTCCATCTACCAAGTCGCGTCTCTGAAGAACATCCACCCACAGCCCAGTGGAATCATGTCCCTTGTGGTAGGTGGGTAGTACTAAAAGCAAAAGCCTAGCCTGTTATCTCCTTGGGCCATCATCCTCGGGAATGCTGTGAAGAATGGTAGGATGCTCCTTTAGTTCTGTGGGTCCAACAGGTCTCTCCCACAAGAGAGAAAGGAGAAAGTGGTTTCTACAGCTGAATGCCAATACACATTGGCAGGCCTGGGGTCCATGTTGGAGCACCATGTAAAAGCCAGTGCACATGAAGAGGAGTTCAACAGGTAGAAGGTGTAGTGGCTATTCCTGGTTCTCAACTTGACTATATCTGGAATGAACTACAATCCAGAATTGGAAGGCTCACTAGTGATGCTAATCTGGAGGCTGGGAGATACAAGTTTCTGACCTGGATCTTGGTATGAAGATCTTGAGGCATGGTGGCTATGAATTCCAGAAGATTAAGATAGGGAGATCTCCAAGTTCAATGTCATCTGGGATTAATGGTGTGGTGGCATCTGGGCCACACCTTCTGCTGGAGACCTACATAAGGACATTGGAAGAAGGAAGTCTCTCACTCCTTCAACTGCTTGCCTTGTGGGACTGAGCAACTGCTAGATCCTTGGACTTCCATTCACAGCTGCTGCTGACCACTTTTGGGAGTTGGACTGCAGACTGTAAGTCATCAACAAATTCCTTTACTATACAGAGACCACCCATAAGTTCTGTGACTCTAGAGAACCCTGACTAATACAGAAGGCCAGGGAGGAAGAACGGTCTTTTAAGACAGGAGACCCTCCATACCTCTCTCAGCCTGTGGTTCATCCATTCTCTTTGGCAGTAGTAGTAAATATTACATAATTCTTTGACATTTAAAGTTGAAGGGCCAGAGAGAAGGTTCAGTGGGTAAAGGGGTCTGCAGCCTAGCCCTATGACCTGAGTTCAATCCCAGATGGCAGAAGATGATTCCTGAAACTTGTCCTCTGCTCTCCACCTGTGCCAGGAATACACACGCACATGTGTGCATGCATGAGAACACACATACACCCCCCCCCCAATAGACGTAATGAAATATTTAAACTGGTACCTACAGAAACAACAAAAAAAAATCTAGGACACATTTTAACTTGTCAGAATTTAGATAAGCTAATCGAAGAGATTTTTATCGTGAGATATATAGAAAAGTTTTGTATTCCTAGGACGACACCCAGAACTTCATTCCCTCAGCACTTTCAAAACTCAGACCCTAAGACCTCCATAAATCAGAAGAGGAAAAAAAAATGTCTTCAATGCACCTGGTTTCTTTAAGCCAGGAAATAATTAGGGCAGGCTATCTCAGGATTTCACTTACTTCCAAAAAAACAAGATCCCTAACTGATGATTTCAGCCATTCTTGCGTGATTATCGCTTCCTGCCAATTAACAGCTGCGGAGCCAACGCTGTGCAGACAGCCTCCTCCAAACAGGAAGCCAGAAAAAAACAGCACAAACCCAACTCAGAGCTCTGAAGTCCTCTCCTCACAACTCCCTAAGGCCAATGTGCTCCTGGCCACCTCTGAGCCCAGCAGCGTGTGTCTGGCCCCTAAACCATTTTCCTTCCCCACCCCATACTCCCTACCCTGCCTTCACTCCTTACCCAGTGGGCCCAGCATTCTTCCTTGCTCTCTTTGGAGCTGTTGTACCTGTTGATGACTCAAAATTCATCACCAGGCTACATTTGTTACCTTGCTTACAATGTCTGACCCAACCCCATCCCAATATGTTGCCTGGGTCTCACTCCCTGGGATCATCATGCCTTATAAATGATATGTCCAAGTCTTAAGTCCTAGTACCTGTAAAATGACCTCATTTAGAAATGCAGCCTTTGTGGGGCAGTGGTGGCGCACGCCTTTGATCCTAGCACTTGGGAGGCAGAGGCAGGCAGATTTCTGAGTTTGAGGCCAGCCTGGTCTACAGAGTGAGTTCCAGGACAGCCAGGGGTATATATACAGAGAAACCCTGTCTCGAAAAACAACAACAACAACAACAACAACAACAACAACAACAACAACAACAAGAAGAAGAAGAAGAAGAAGAAGAAAGAAAAGAAAAGAAAAGAAAAGAAAAGAAAAGAAAAGAAAAGAAAAAAGGAAAAGAAAAAAGAAATAACAGCCTTTGTGTATACACACACACACACACACACACACACACACACACACACACAAAACCAGATTCAAATTAGAAAGTCAGATTCCAGAGCCCATGATTCAGGCATCATTTGTGTGTCTGTGTATGGTGTGTGCTATGTATGTGGTATATGTATGCAGGCACACGTGCATGCATGTGCAAGGCCACGTGTACACATGTTTCTGTATACATACATGCATGTGGAGGCTAGAATCTGACATTTGGTATCTTCTTCAGTTGTTCTTCACCTATTTATTATTATTTTTTTTAAGACAGGGTTTCTTGCTGAACCTGGAGCTCACGGATACAAGTAGGCTGGCTAGCCAACAAGTCTTAGGGCTCCTCCTGTCTTCATCCTTCCGCACTGGGATTACAGATATGTGCTGCCTCCTCTAGCTTGTTATGTGGATGCTGGGAACCCAAACTCAGATCCTCATGTTTGTGCAGCAAGCAATTTACCCACTGAGACATCTTCCCAGCCCTCGGGTTTTATTTTTAAAGCTAACTGCTTGTCTGATTTAAGCCAAATCAATGAGAATGGAGGCCAAGCTGGACATCCCTCATGCAGGGCCAGCATCCTCATGTTCGTACCCAGCCCCTCTTTACTCATGTTCACAACTGCCCAAATCCTCAGCAGACAGAACCTCACCAGAGATCACACGCTCCCCTGTGAGTCCCTGGTATATTCTCCCATATTCCAGAGTGAACCTTTCCTCTGCCTTTACAATGAAACTTGACAGTCAACAAACTCCAGCCTCTGCTCCTGACTCGGGTTCGAGGTCACCTTTTGTAATCAGAGGCTCAGCTCATACTCCTCTGTCCTATGTCCAGAGAAGAAACCGTCAGCCTAGAATGTACTTCAGCCTTCCAACTTATACACAAAGTGTGTGTGGGGGGGGGGGGGGCAATTTCCCTAGAATTCTGCCTACTCCTTTATCCTATGCACAAAGGATGGGCAATCTTCCTAAGAGATGCCTCTACCCCCACCCCATCCCCTACCTCCTGCTCTATCCTATGTACAGAGAGGAAGTCATTTGCCTACAAGATGGTCAGCCCCTCTGTCCTATGCACACAAAAGGAAGACACCTGCCTAGGAATGGAGACTAACTCAACCATTTTCTCTCTAGCAGATACCACCAGTTCTTATTCCATATCCATGCCTTTCCTCCCTCACCCAGAGAGTCTGATTTGTCGAGTTCAGCAGGTGATGATAACTGCCCTGCCAATCATGAGCCCTATTCCTTTTAAGCAGGCTCTACACTTCTGAGTCTACCATGAAGGTGAAGGTGATCCTGGTCTGGTCAGATACACTTAGGGAGGTGGCTTCGATGGAAAGGCTTAGCAAGAAAGGATGAAGGAACGGGCCCCTGCTGTAACTTCCTTTCTCAACTCAGTACGTGGTGAGACAGAGGCCAGAATAAGGTTTTGATTGTGTGAGGAGAGTCAATTAGGCAGCTACAGGACTTGTGCGAACACTACAGAGTCATTCTGCAATAGCCCAGACCCGTCCCTGGAGTTCACTCCATTATGGCTGGCTGTGAGCCTTGGTAGTGAGCCTTCTTTTCGCCCTGCAGCCGAAAGCATCCTTGACAGGTCCACACAACGAATGCACACACAGGGGCTGGACCACAGACTGAGGTCCAAGAATGTGCAGCTGGAGTGCTGTAATTGAATACAGTGAGCTGCAGTAGGAAGAGGCTTAAGAAGAAAGACTTAGCAACCAGTTGGTGTAAGGTTATGCACATCATATTCTAGAAGGTAGCCACGTTTCCTCTAGTATTGAGAGCTTCAAAGCTGAGAGTAAATGGCATAAATCTCTCTTCCCTGTGCTCATCTTCAAATTTAGCATCTCTTCTCACATCTCTCAGCTTCATTACTTACATACATACATACAGGCATACATACATACATACATACACACATACACACACACACACACACACACACACACACACACCTAATTTCTCCTTTTAACTTCTCTAGGACCCCCCCAACACACCTTCCTTCCATCCTCATGTCTTTTTTTTTTATAGAAAGAGTAAAAAGGAGATTTATTCAATGTGCTGCACTGGGAAGAAGGACAGAGGGGCCCAACAGTCATCCCTAAGTAGGTCCTGGAGTGAGATCAATGTTTAAGTACAGGACCAGGGATGTGCACATCTAAGCAGGTCCAGTCAAGGGGTGGTCAGAATAGACCTACCACTAACTGGGCTCCCATCTCATCTCATCCTGTAAGATGGGCTGCCTAGTTGCTAGAACTGTGTGAATCTCTTTCCAGAAGACAAGTCTACCTCAGGCTGGATCTTTTCCTTTTCCCAGTATCAGGGAAATTCCTGTTTCTTTGGGGCCCACTATTTGAATAGTCTGATAAAGACACAAGCATCCCTTTGGAGTACCTTCATTTCCTTCTTTTAAAATTTGCAATTTATAGCTGGGCTGTGATGGTGAATTCTTTTAATCCTAGCACTCAGGAGGCAGAGGCAGGTGGATCCCTGAGTTTGAGGGCCACCTGGTTTACAGAGTGAATTCTAGGACATCCATCCTAGCCACACAGGGAAATCCTATCTCCAATAGCAAACAGATAAAAAAAAATTGCAATTTATTTATTTTTAACCCATTGAGTTCGGTTACTGTTGATTTTATGTGCATGGGTACGGAGGGCATCCACTGGGTCATAAGCGGTCTACCAGGGACCTCTAAAGGAAACTGACTTCCCCTTTCCCAGAGCCTAGCTCCTCAGCTAGGGGTGCGGTCTTGGTAGACCCTTCTCATTTATACTGGGATATTTTAACTGGCTTGGTCTTGTTCAGGCAACCATGGCTGCTATGGTTCAATGTGTGTGGCAGCCCTGTCATATCCAGAAGCTAGTATCTCATGGTTCTCTCTCCCCATTCTCTGGCTCTTACATTCTTTCTGCCCATCTCCCCAATGATGTTCCCCAAGCCTTGATGAGGGAGAGGGGACCAGCGTCTATCAGCTTCCGGTTCCTCTCCTGTCCGTATTTCCCCCTTTGCTTCATTCTCTTATTTGTATGCACTCAATCTTACTATGCTTCCAGCAGATTCATGACTCTCCTCCTATGGAACAAGATGGTGTTTAAGGAATTAATAATCAGGCTCTGGAATATTATTGTTCAAAGGAATGGTTTAAGGCATGACCAGCTCAGCAAAGTGGGGTTATGGGTAGACACTGGAGATATCCCACAATGGCTCTCAGCACACTGAACCTTTGTTCTCTCTCACAGGTTCATTTCTATCTCAGTTCTCATGGACTACGTGTGTTGTTTTCTCCCTCTGTCTTTCCATACCACACTGCACCACACTGCACCACGCTGCCCCTATAATTTGTTATTGAATATATGAGTCAAGATAGGTCCACTTATACAAGATCAAAAACTTCACTGAAATTAAGCCACAAAGTCACATGTGCCACACACATATTTTTAAAGATAAGGGTGTGCATTAGCCTCTGGAATTCCCAGGAGAAAAGCAAGATGCAGCCATAGAGGGCGGAGAAGTTGGTTTCTCTGCATCTCTTAGTTTACCTCCAGTCTCAGTTTTTCCTCACGGGGTCAAGATGGCTTCCAGTAGTCCACAATGACAAAGATGAGACTATCTGGGCTGGGGTGAATCCGACAGAACAAGACGGATCTTACTGGATAAGTTTACTTTACTTAGTAAACCACTTACAACCAAAGCCACAGTGATGTCTGCACAGAGCAGGGAAGGCTCTAAGATGCATTTGAATAGCTCACACAATGGGGTGGATATTATGGTACATGAGTCACACTTCAACAACATTGTTTAACTCACTCCATCACCAAGGGTCCAGTGACCACCACCATTGCTATTTTACAAATAGAGAAAAAGATTTGAAAAGGTTTCCAAAAGCAAGTGTCTGGTCATTTGTGGCCAGAACGAGACTGGATTCAAGCACACTTGAAACCAGAGGTAGCAACTGTCTTTGCCATGTCACCTTGCTTTAAGTATGTTCACAAGATGAGCTATGTAGCAGAGCAGAGAGGGAAATCTCCCTCCCTGAGCTGCTCCATACAGCTGTATAGCCTGCAGAAGCTGCAATGTCCCAACAGATAACTTAGGGAAGAAAGGGTTTATTCGGCTCACAATTCCAAATTATATTCCATCACTTTGGGGGAAGTCAAGGCAGGGATTGAAGGAGCTAGTCATATCATATCCACTGTCAAGAGCAGAAAGAGAATGAACGTTTGCTGGTAGTTTTCTCCTCTTTTATACTGTTTAGAACCCCTGCTTAGGGAATAGTGCTGCCTACAATTGGTTGTGTCTTCAGACATCAACTAACAGTAATGATAACCACCCCACCCCAAACCAGGTATGTCTTCAGGCCAACTTGATCTAGATAATTCCTCATTTGAGACTCTAGGTTGTGTCAAGCTGATAGTTAAAACCAACCAGCACCTAGTCTTATGCCTAACTCAGTTTCCTTACATGACATGAGAGCCATGATCCCCATTGTATCTCATGCCTTCGCTTACCTCCAAAGAATAAGGAAGCAAATTGCTCAGACCAGCTGCATCTGACTGTTGGGTAGAGAACACAAGCCTCAAATACTGGACTAAATATATTAACTTTCCTTAGAGCTACCTACAAAGCATAAGACGAGTGGAGCAAGGTTAATATTAACAATACATTTAGCCCAATATATCCAAATATCACCATTTGAATGTGTAATTGCTATATAAAATATTTATGTAAGTTTTTTTTCTTCTCATTTTTACATCTTGAGACAAATATCAAGAGTATGTTATACTCTCAGAAGATCTCAATTTGTATTGGCCCTTCTCAAGGGCTCAATGATATATTGAGATATTATATGTGGTTGGCCTAGACACATCAGGACATAGCTACAACCTTGTTACCAGCTGAGGATGGGAACCTAGACAGGGTCAGGGATCGTTAACCCAACTTGAGCATGTCATGTAATTTCCATGAATCCACCTCAGTATTTCCTATCTAACTCACTAGAAGAGCTAGCCTCCTCTCCTAGAGAGTGTGTATGTGCACAGTGCTCATGTATTTATCTTCTGAAGAAATCCTTGCTCCAGGAAGGTGTTATAAAGATGAGCGCTCATTTGGGGTGCTTTGAAATGACCCACTGTCTTTACCAAACCGTCACTGTGGTGCCTACTTTTCCAAACCTATTGCTGGGATGGCCCCTTTACTTTCAACTGCTGCTGCCATACTTGCTGGCTTGGGGATCCAATTGCTCCCTCCCTGGGTGCCTTTGGACCTTCTATCTTCCCATTCTACACTATTCCTCTTGCGGCTTCTGACTTTAGTGCAAACCCCTTTTCTGACGTCACAGTTGTAGGAACAGGTTCTTTCCTGAGTACCATTTACCTCACCCATGCGGTCTCCTTCCCAGCATGCCTTGTTTTCCCCAATGTACTTCTTTTTTCATTTTAAAAAGTTTTTTTTTTTTTTTAAAATTATTTCATGAGATGAGAATGGAGAGGAGCCTGAGGAAAAGAAGGTCCAGTGACAGGCCCAAGTGGGATCCAGCTCAAGGGGAGGTTCCAAGGCCTGACACTATTACTGAGGCTATGGAGCACTCACCAAAAGGGATCTATCATGACTGCCCTCCAAAAGACCCAACAAGCAGCTGAAAGACTCAGATGCAGATATCTGCACCCAACCAATGAAGCAGCTGACCCCTGTTGTTGAATTAGGGAAGGGTGAAAGAAGCTGGGGAGAAGGGCGATCCTGTAAGAGGACCAGCAGTCTCAATTAATGTGGACCCCTGAGATCTCTCAAACACTGGATCACCAAACAGACAACATACACCAGCTGATATGGGGCCCCAAACACACATACAGTAGAGGACTTCTGGGTCTGTGTTCATTCAGAGATGATGCACCTAACCCTTAAGAGACTGGTGGCTCCAGGGAGTTTAGAGGTCAGGTGGGGTGGGTGGTGGTGGCATCCACGTGGAGACAGGGTGGGGTGGGGAAGAGGTGTGGGATGTGGAGCAGTCAGAGGGTGGATGTGGGGGGATGGAATATGGGGTATAAAAATAAATTAAAAATAAAATAAAATAAAAATAGTATTTCATTACATTATTTTATGTGTTTTGCCTCCATGAGTATCTATGCACACATGCATGCCTGGTGCTCATGGGGTCTAGAAGAGGGCATTGGATCCCCTGGAACTCCAATTACAAATGGTTGTGAGCCTGAGCCACCATCTTCGTGAGAGAACTGAACCTAGGTCCTCTGTGAGAGCAGTCATTGCACTTGAGCCATCTCTCCAACCCGTTTTCTACACAGGGCTATCTTTTCCTATTAAATAATCCTTCACACAAAACATGCTTAATAAATACAGGTGACCTGGGAAGGGGCCGCTTGTAGGGGCTCTTAGAATGCTCCTAGTGTACCCCCTAAACTTCATAGACTAAGATGTTTTCTGCAGCTTGGGGCTGGACCACACTTCCTTCAGGCCATGCTGGCACCAAGAACAATGAGAAAAGACTCACTTCCAAGTCCTGTTTACTGTGAAGTCACAAGGCTGCCAGCAGTCCAGGAAGCCATCAAACAGCCCCGTGATGCTGGGGACCTAAGCAAGTCCAGCTGAGAAG